>NC_140171.1:99539626-99964626 GCF_963971535.1 Notolepis coatsorum
CAGGCCGTCACAGGCAGAACTGGCTGCCCAGAGAGGCCAGGCTGTGTTCACTTTGTCATCAGGGGGATGTTGAGACAAAACCTCACTTCCTACTATACTGTGAGAAATACAAGGATCTAAGAGAAGTTTTCTTCTACAAAATAAACAAAATTGATCCACAGCTCATCCATCTCCCCGATAACCAAAAGCTGCTACACATATGCGGGGAGAAAAGTCAGTGCCCAGCACCAGCTGCAAAACATGCAGACGGCCGTCACACAACAAGAGAACAAGCCCTGTAAATATACGTATCTGGGTGGCCACATCTGCAAAACGACTACCCGATCGAATGACCACCCTGCAATTTAATATGTTTCTGTTGATTGTTTTACTTATCGCTAATATTATGGTATGTTTTACTGCTTAATAATATATATGCCACCGCTTGTATATTGGACCTGACCTGGCAACAAGTATGTTGATATTTCATGCCAACAAAGCCTACCCGAATTGAACTGAATTGAATTGAGAGAGAGAGAGAGAGAGAGAGAGAGAGAGAGAGAGAGAGAGAGAGAGAGAGAGAGAGAGAGAGAGAGAGAGAGAGAGAGAGAGCTATCTCTCTTGGCCGAACGCCCAGAATTAGCTATCTTTAGCAGTTTTTGTTTTGAAAACTTGAGAGTCTTATCTACAGAGGACAGAAAGGCACAGTTATGTGTATATGTGGAGAGTGTCGTGTAAAGAAATCAGGAAAAAGGGAGATGGAGAGAAAAATGTGACCAGAGGTCGAAAAACATGCAATTAAAATCGATTAGTGGCCGCTACTGTTAAAAAAGGAGTCGCCCCAGTGTAACACACCTCACCGTGTTCGTTTTAGCCGTCCTTCCCAGACCTCGTCAACACAGTCCGCTCAACTTTTCCCTCCCGCAAAAACTCTGACGGATATTTATATAACAAGCTCAACGCTTACCTTTTTTTGTCGACAACCGTCAGAATTTCTACGGGAGAGGTCCGGAGCTGGCCGTGTGAGGGGGCCCGGCAGGGCGGTCTACAGGTCAAGGGTCACCAAATGTTGTGGAAAGGTTGTTTGACACAGCAGGAGACGATATTTCCAATTGTAACAAATAGGTAATTTATTTAAGAAAAGAAGTTCGTTAACAGCAAGAGCTATGGGTCAAAGATGATCGCCACAGCTTGAACAAAAACACTCTGTCCTGGAACCCTTTGCCTGTCCCTAAATCCCCTCTCAGTCCTGCCCCCATCACAGATATGATGACGTGTCACATCATGTCAGATCTGACATGACGTACATTAAGATGATACGTAGATTTAACATTGGAGAGAGAGAGAACATGAGGAGAGATAAGCAAGATATGATATCCACACACGATATGATGTAAAACATTAAGAACATGAAGAGAGAGTGAGATATGTGTGTTTGTGTGTGTGTGTGTGTATGTGTGTGTGTGTCTGTGTGTGTGTGCGTCTGTGTACAGACGTGTGTGTATTGTATGTGTGTATTGTGACACAGGGAATGTGTGTGTGTGTCGGTGTGTATGTCTGTGCGACTGTGTGTGTCTGTGTGTGTGTGCTGTGTCTGTGTGTGTGCTGTGTATGTGTGTAAGAGAGAAAAGACACAAGATTAGAACACACGATATGATGTACTGAAATGTCCATCTGCTATCTTGAGGCTGTTTTAAGAACATCAGCCAGACTGTCGCCCTAGTGTCTTTGAGCCCTGCTAGTTGACCTATATTAAACTAGTCAAGACTAACCCCTTTCCTACCTCCACCCTCGTATACACATTTTCCCCAACAATAGTCTATCAGTGAGCTGGATGCAATCCTACCTGGAGGGGAAAGAGCAGATGGTGGAGGTAAACGGTACCCTATCCCCCCCCCCCCCTCACAGTAAGCTGTGGTGTTCCACAAGGAAGCATACTAGGTCCGCTACTGTTCCTAATTTATGCAAATGACATGTCGTCAGCTTGTGACTGCAACTTGTTCCTGTTTGCGGACGACTCATCCCTGCTGGTCTCTGACAAGAACAAGTTACAGGTTGAAAAAACCCTCAGCTCAGAACTAGGCAAAATCTGCATATGGCTCGCTGATAACAAACTATCACTACACATGGGCAAAACAGAGTCCATTCTCTTCGGTTCAAATAACAAACTCAGCAAGACCGACGGCTTCTCAGTTACAGTGGGTGACAATATTGTCACAAGGAAAGAAGATATTACCTACCTGGGTTCTATCCTAGAGGCAAATCTTTCCTGTGACAAAATGGCATCCAATGTAATAAAAAAAGTCAACCAAAGAACTCGATTCTTGTACCGGATCTCCTCACTGGTAAACAAGAATACCCTGAAGACTCTGGCAGGAGCACTCATTCAAGGGTACTACGACTATGCTTGCACCTCATGGTACCAAAGCACCTCAAAGGCGCTAAAAACAAAATTACAAACATCTCAAAACAAACTGGTCAGACTACTGCTTGACCTTACTCCTAGAACCCACCTCACCCCTGCCCACTTTGACAACCTAGGATGGCTTAGAGTAGACGACAGAGTACAGCAACTTGCAATGGGCCTGGTCTACAAGATACACTACACGACCAAGGTACCCATGTACATGTCAAAATACTTCCCAAAGGTCAGTGAATACCACGATCACAACACCAGAGGGAGCTCCACAAATCATGTTAAACCCAGATTCGGCTCAAACAAGGGACTAAACACGTTTCGCAATTATGCCACATCAATGTGGAACGCCCTACCCAAAGCTGTAAAGGAATGTGAATCACTACCCACTTTCAAAAACACTCTCAAAAAACACCTACGGGAGACTGCAATTCGAAACTGGCCCCTGTAAATGTCCTAACACAACCCCCTCCAATGTACAGTAAATTACCAAGTATGGTCTTGTCAATATTCCAATGTACAGTTTTGCTTGTACAGTGGTACAGTGTCTTCCACCCACCCATCCTACCCAACCCCCCCCCCCCCACTCCTACCCAACCCCCCCACCCAACCACCTCCAATGTACAGTCCCCCCCCCCCCCCCCCACACCTACCCAACCTCCTCCAATGTACAGTTTCTACGTCAAATGTATATACTTTTTTTTCTGGACTCTTTTCGTATCACAAACAGTACTGTATTTGCAAATCTGGTATGTCATAAATGTATAGATGTAGCAGTACTGTCTATCTGTATGTCATGTATGTCATATATGTTACGATGAATTGAAAATGGGGGACCCTGATGTAAACAAGACGAAAGTCTTTCTCTGGTCTGCATCCCCTTAACAATTGTATGTATTGAGCTGTACTGTACTGTACCCATTCTGCAATCTGTTAATAAAGTTTTCATTCATTCATTCATTCATTCATTCATTCATTCATTCATTCATTCATTCATCATAGCGCCCTCTTGTGGAATCAGTTATATACAGTTAGACAGTTAGGCAGTTACACAGTTACATACTCAGTTACTTGCAGGGGTGCAGAGCTGGGCATACGCGGTCAAACGACGTTTGGGCTTCGTCACTGAGGCAGAAGTATGCGCATCCTATTATTATGCAAAGTCTAGGTGATAAGTGCCGGCCGGCCACACAAAAATGACTCGTCGCGCCGTATACCGGCCGCCGGCACTTATCACCTAGACTTTGCATAATAATAGGATACCGACAACCAAATACAAGCCCTGTAGGTGGGGGGTTGCTTGATCTCCCGACTGGAAAGACAAGTTGTATCATCTGTTCTGTGCGCACTGCGCAACCGAGGGAACATGTATGCGCACACGCGCGTGCGCGGGAGCGCGCGTGCACGTGGCGTTTGGCCTTGGCCCATATTACGACTGCATTGATTGATTGATTGATTGAAAAGTTTATTAACAGATTGCAGAATGGGTACAGTACAGTACAGCTCAATACAATTGTTAAGGGGATGCAGACCAGAGAAAGACTTTCGTCTTGTTTACATCAGGGTCCCCCATTTTCAATTCATCATATGCACCACTGGTTAGTACTTGCAATCATATAACCTCTAACTTTAACATCACGAATTCAATGTCAAAAACAGCTACATTCCAAACGTATATACAGTACGTCCTTTATCACTCGTGTAAGAAAAATTGCACTTAATTTAATCGAGGTGCTTGGTTATTACCATTCGGAACTGTGAGCGCCCTCGGCAACGTCTTCCACCCGGTTGGTTTTAAAGGAGCACAACTCACCGGATGTTGATGGACTCACATGTTCGGGCATTTTTAGCACGCTGTGAGCATTGTCACGTTTATGTAGCCAGACAAATACTGTCTCCACTAAAAACAGAATGTCAGCGTCAATGATACGAAGAGGACTGGAATTGCTAAGCGATGGCATAAAAGGTAACAAAATGATATAGCGTTATTGGCTTCTTTGCTCGCATCTGACGTTAGAGTTCCAAGCCTAACGCTATTTGGTTATAGCTAGGTGTAGTGGTTTGATTGATTGATTGAAAACTGTATTAACAGATTGCAGCATGGGTACAGTACAGCTCAATACATACAATTGTTAAGGGGATGCAGACCAGAGAAAGACCTTCGTCTTGTTTACACCAGGGTCCCCCATTTTCAATTAATCATTGAATTCATCACCTGATTAATTGAAAATGGGGGACCCTGATGTAAACAAGACGAAAGTCTTTCTCTGGTCTGCATCCCTTTGTGTATTGAGCTGTACTGTATTGTACCCATTCTGCAATATGTTAATAAAGTTTTCAATCAATCAATAACATGACACACACGACATACAGATAGACAGTACTGTACATCTATACATTATGACATACCAGATTAGCAAATATGAAAAATTTGCCGGAAAATCTTCTACATGCATCGACCATGTGTACACTAAAATAGTGCAGAGCTATGTTCAAAAGTTATATCAGCTAATATAGGATGCACTGATCATAATATTATAGGATGCACTGATCATAATATTATAGCATTCACTAGAAAGGCAAAAATACCAAAAGCTGGACCTAAGATTATACATAAAAGATCATATAAGAATTTCAGGGAAGAGGAATTTGTCAAAGATATTGAAAACATATCATGGGATGATGTATAAAGAGGATAACCCAGAAGAAGTATATTTACGAAGAGGTTTCTCCAAGTAGCGGACAGACATGCGCCTATAGTTAAGTGTACAGTGAAAACAGTAAGGGCACCCTGGTTAGATGAAGAATTAAAAGATTGTATGGCAGAAAGAAATGCAGCAAAAAGTAAAGCATGCAGTTGTATGGATCTCTGGTTGATTGGCAGAACTACCACAAGCTGAGAAATTGTGTCACAAAGTGGAATAGAAATAAAAAGAAAAGCTATTTTCAAGCTAAGATAAATGAAGTGAAAAATGACAGTAAACAGTTATGGAAAACACTTAACACTGTACTAGGAAGGGGGTATAACAATGTACCTAGCTTTATTGAGGTTGATGGGGCATTTATAACGAAGCCTGTTGATATAGCTCGGTATTTCAATGACTTCTTGTGTAAGGTTGAAACTCTAAGGAATAATATGTGTATGTATGGGTAATGTAAAATATAATGATAACATATTAGAAAGGATTATGAAAGATAAAAAATGCTCATTTAGTCTGTGTTCTGTTGACACTAGAATGGTGGAGGAAATGTTGTCAGATATATAAAAAAAAAGAAAAAAAACGTTACGTCATTGCCGTTTTTTGTGAATGAATGAATGAAAACTTTATTTAACAGATTTCAGAATGTATACAATACAGTACGGCTCAATACACACAATTGTTAAAGGGGAACTCCACTTTTTTTGGAAATTAGCTTATTTAACATCTTCCCTGGAGTTAGACAAGAAGATGCATACCTTTTTTGTCTCTGTGCGTGCATTTTAGCTTTGGGAATAGACGCTCCGTTAGCATAGCTTAGCTTCATCACTGGAAGTGAGGCAGGACAGTAGCCTTACAGTGTATTGCAAGGTCTGACATTGACCAAACTTGATATGCATGACCTTGGTGGGCTCTAGGTCAACTCCTGAAAAGGGGGTCAATGTCAGACTTTGCAATCAAAAGTTAGGGGGCTAATAACCCTTGCCATAATTTCAGTGCGCCCCCTAACTTTTGATTGCAAGGTCTGACATTGACCCCCTTTTCAGGAGTTGACCTAGAGCCCACCAAGGTCATATATATATGTTTGGTCAATGTCAGACCTTGCAATACACTGTAAGGCACTGTAAGGCTACTGTCCTGCCTCACTTCCAGTGATGAAGCTAAGCTATGCTAACGGAGCGTCTATTCCCAAAGCTAAAATGCACGCACAGAGACAAAAAAGGTATGCATCTTCTTGTCTAACTCCAGGGAAGATGTTAAATAAGCTAATTTCCAAAAAAAGTGGAGTTCCCCTTTAAGGGGATGCAGACCAGAAAAAGATGTTTGTCTTGTTTACATCAGGGTCCCCCATTTTCAATTCATAGTGATCCACTCGTGTTCCACCCTCTGTCCAACACAATGTATTTCCACATTGACCATTTCTAAATCGTCACAGACTTTTGGGGGCACCGGCGTTAAAACAAATTAGCATTAACATTTGCATGGTGTACCTCTGTGCTTATTCATCCACAATCTATAGCTCAACATGAAAATATTCGCAATTAATCATAAAAAAAACAGTAGACAACCGGCAAAACGTTTAATTGTATTAATTTGGTCTGTAAAGTGCAATGTTTAAACATTCTGCTTTATAATGGGTTAATAATAATAATACACATTATTTGTATAGCACCTTTCATACAAGAATTGCTCAATTCTTATTTTCTGTGCTTCACAACAGAAAAAAGACGGACACAAAATGAGCACATAAAGTGCAGACATATAAAATCACAGTTTTTCACATTATGATCTAACATCCCAATAGGCCACCTTGTTTATGGTTTGATTCTATTGCAGTTTAAAAAATAGACAACAATAAAAAGAGTAAAATAGTAATGAAGCTTATTTTCCATCTACAGATCAAACAATTCAAGAATGTATGTGATGAATACTCAATTGAAGTGGTAAAATAAATTGTTTAGTTAGTTTTGGACTTGAACATACATGGCATAATGTTACCTTTACTATTCTTAGAATATCTATCGGTCTCCCAAGAGTTGCTGAATTTTTCTTAGTTGATGCAGTTCATGCACCTTGTTTGAAAGATGAATTTGCGACATATCTTTTGTTTCTCTTGTAATAATGGTATCTTTAGCCATAAGGCATTCATGCTGTTTCCATGAAGACGGCATATTGAGGACGGATGAATTGCCTGCTAGCTCATATCTCTCCCTCTGTCCCTCCTTCTCCGTCTCTCCGCTCTCTCTGGAACCTTGTGGATTGCCAGACGCCAGTAAGGGAAAGAAGAAGAAGAGCCAAGTCGACAAACGTCAGCAGACCCCTAGCAAGGGCAATGTGATGAAGCTGGTTAGCACCAAGCGACAGGGGGTCAGCAAGCAGGTGAAAAGGCTGCAGGGTCGCCTGGGCCCCGGCAAGAGCAAAGCTACCGTCAAAGACAAGAGGATCAAGTCCGCTGTGGGTCAGTATCAATAGGGTCATGCGCCCAACAGGGCTTTCCCCCAGGATCTTTAAATAAGATTGCAAGTCTCAACTAGGGGGTGGTCCAGAGGAAGGTCCCTGCCCCCTGTCCGGGAGGCAAACAAATTTGCATTAAAGAAAGCCATATGCTGTAATTTCCTGCAATTTAAAAATGTAATTTCAATAAAATGGCAAACAAGGGTAAGTTCCAAATACATTATTTAATTAAGTACAGTAAGTAAGTTTGCACAATAGCTTAACGTTGAAAACACACATGCACACAGAGGACCAAGCAATCATGTATTAGACAATGATGCGTCTGTTTCTAAGCTGGCCCCAAGCTTTCACTGCAATTTTTTTTTAAACTTCTTGGTGGCACTGGCACGATGTCGTAGTGGCGTCGCTCCCCTATACCATTGTTTAGGGAAAGCCCTGCACCATATGAATGACTCAAGTTTGTCTGCAGACAAATGTATGAGAAACATCTTGGATTCTACGGGGACATGTTTGTCTCTCTCAGGCCCTGTCCACACGAGAGTTTGGATTTAATATGACCGAAGTTTGAAAAAATAAAACTCCGTCCACACGGTGAACACAGGTGGACAACCGTGTATAACTGCGTACTCACGGGCAGAGCTGGAACCCAGCAACCGATACATTTAGTACAATGTAATACAATGCCAAAGCAGTAGGCGGCGATGTTGTTCAGACATGAAGGCCATTTCAACCAATCAGAAAAGACTGAACGCTCACTAAACTTCCTGTTGGGTCGCGATCTGCCATTAATTAACTGAAGAAGAAGAAGTAACGTTACCGATATGAAATGGATGTAAACGTTATTTAACAGATTGCAGAATGGGTACAATACAATACGGCTCAATACAAACAATTGTTAAGGGGATGCAGTCTGGACTGGGTTCCTTATAAGTTATAACAATAACTTGACAACACATGAGTTTAGTTTAGCTGCAGCTACATGTTTACTCTGAGCGTCAACAGACATCAGTCGATCACAACACTCTTCAACACAGACGATACGTTTTGAACAAAAGTTTGTTACAATCATTTTCATATAACGCTACTTGGGACAGCTCTGCTGTAAACACTGGTGTTGTTGGCTCTGCTCTAATCTCTCTACCCCGCGGTCTGCCGTGAACATGGGGAATAATTGCGACAGCTCTGCTGTAAACACTGGGAATAACCTCGGTTGCTATGCCCACACGCAACTGCAAAACCGCACAACTCCACCCTGGCCACCGGTTTCAAAAGACCGCGGTTGCAGCGTAGCAAATCCCCGGTTGTGTGTGGCCGAACAGTGCAACTGCGCACATACAATCACGGTTACATTAAACCCAGCGTTCGTGTGGACGGGGCCTCATTCATGCTGCAAGGTGGTAGGATCAGCCCTGACAATCTAGCCTAAAAATGGGAGTGGCCATTGTATTGTCACAGTGAAAGGGTTAACACTTTGGTAGAGTGGCAGTGAAAGGGCTAAGACATGCATCACAGAGGTATGGTATTAGTCCAGCAAGATGTGTCATTATAGTTTTCTGTTTGTTTTGGTTTGACTGCATTGCCATGGTTGTCACCATCCCTTCCTGGTGTCTGCATTTATCCCAGAGGAGTTCAGGAAGAAGCAGAGAAAGAGTCAGATGGACGTGAACATGAAGTACTTCCTGGGAACTGGCGACAAAGCCTCAGATTCTGACACCATGAAGGTGAGAAAGGCATCTTTCTTTTCTGTTCTCCCAGCTGTTAACACATTGGGTGCCAATCACGTGTTAATACGTTTCTTGGCCCCAACCATTGAGTGCCAAAAACGTGTTAACCCTTTAATCGCCAAGGACGCCGTAACACGTCATTCCCCGCCATGCTTAATCTGCCAATGACGCCGTAACACGTCATTGAGATCAATATTTCAAAAATCTGTGATGGCAATCATATTTCTCCCGCGGAGACTTGAGATCTACTGTCCCCTCTCAACTCTCCAACGGTTCAAGAGCGCCATCTGGTGGCCGATCGGCGGATCGCCCAAACAGCAAACCGGAAACGGAAACTGGTGCTCATCCAAATTCGGTCCGACCACTCGCTATAGCTCCCGAGACTCGAGCTCGACACAATAGATAGCGATCCGTTACCAATAACTCGATAAACAACATGATTTGGACGTATATACTATTATACAACCTGGAGATGGATAGCATATTTCAACATCCCATAATAGCAATCTTTTTGCTCATCGCCCAACGGCCCGAGGAGACTGGGGTAAGTTTCAGCGTTTATTTTTACCGTGTTCGATACAAACTGCTCTGATGATCATATCACCCACACTACATGAATCATCTAACGTTGGCCACGGAATTATAAACGACCCCCCCCCCCCCCCCCCCCCATCCGGTCAACATCAGATGATAAGTAGTAACTTCTAGAAGCACGTACATTTGAAATTTTTTATCTGGCGCCGATCGCTATCAAACTGTATTTGATCATCAATATAATGCATTTAGGGCTATAAATCACATTCTGCAGAATGCTACAGAAAACGATAAAAACATATTTATACTTTAGACCGTATTTTAGTATGAATATGTGAATGAAAAAGTAGAACGTTGCTACATCCTAAACGATAGATAATTGACGTTGAATGGGCCATAGTAATGTCAATTTAGCAATACAATTTAAAAAGTTATAGCCCTGCAAAGAAGGGGAACTTCTCCATAGACCAGTGGTTCTCAAACTTTTTACACCAAGTACCACCTGAGAACGTAGCTGGCTCTCCAAGTACCACCATATGACCGGCGTTAAAATACAGTCTATTCAGCTATGCACAGTTCACACAGGAGGCAAATGTATTCCTAATACCATTATTTATTGTTAACTTTTGTCAGACACAGCCACAATGTACAAAGGGATAGCACTAGAACTAGCAAACGCTTCCACACAACTCATACAATGCAAGGTGCATTGAGAACATAATAACTAACATTCTCACATAGCAAGTGAGAAAATTAAGAACAACTGTATTTCAGCAAATGTACTTAATTCTCTCTCTCTCACACAGCAAGCAATTGTCCGTCATTCTCTCTCACACACACACACACACACACACACACACACACACACACACAATTATTTTGTTACAAAGACTTTATTTCCTGCATTCTGGTGCAGGAATATTTGATTTTTTACCCTTTAAATGCCAGTGTTTGTGATGGGCATCACAAATTATTGTAAAAAAGAAAAAAAAACACATATTCAATAAATTTTTGAATGTTTACCCTTTAAATGCCAGTTTGTGAGATGGCATCACAAATTATTGTTAAAAAAAACACACACAAAAAGTAAAATATTTTCAATATATTAAATGCAAAGTAAATTTTTCTGGGGGGATTATTACAGGCTAGGCATGTGTCAATGATTAGCAGCAATTACAAAAAAATCTAAAAATAAATGGTTATGATCAGGGCTGAAGTTGAATTAAAGATTTATGACTGTTTAGACTGCATTACTCTCTGTCACAGTGATCTCCTGGTTGTTCCCCACTTAGATTATCTAACTATCGCGCCGCCGCAACCAGAAACACTGGCCTGGCCTGCTTCTAAGTTCAGTGGCCTGACTAAAAAAAAAAATGTTGTTGCTTTTTTGGAAATGTTTTCAAGTACCACCAGCAGTACCACCAAGTACCACTAGTGGTACACGTACCACAGTTTGAGAACCACTGCCATAGACAAATAGAGCTGGCAGAGGATGGTATAAGGATGTACAAAAGCGTGGCAGAGAAAGGGTTAATACGTTTTTGGATCGTTTGATCTTTTTACTTTGATCCCCGCTCTACACAGTTGCCCAGAGCGATCTGCATCATTTAGGCACATCCCGACCATTTTTAACTGCAGTCTGACCATCACCAGGTGGCAGTATCGTCCCATGTCTGAACTGCATGGGGCTCTGGTCTGATAGCCAGATCACTTTCAGGGTGCTTTCTCACTGTCATTCGGGTCGAATTAGCTCCGCTCCGTCCTTGGGTGCGAACTTCCCCCCTCTAGTTTGTGTACCACTGCAGTCTTGGTGCGCTCCGGGTTTTGTTTGCGTTTTGAGCGTGTAAGCTGCCGTAGCGATGATGTCACGCTCTAACGTCAACACAGGAAGAGTTTTAACACACGGTGGAAACTGGATGCTGATATAAAGAAACAAATAACCAATAAATATGAAGTTATATTTGAACCTCTGTTGTCAAGCGTCGTCAATATAACCCACCCCCTTTTCTCACGAATGGAACTGGTGTCGTGGAGTCCGCTTTGAACGTTTTCCAGGGTTACCGCTAACGCTAGTTAGCTTAGCCTATTTATTACTAGTTAGCAGCTAACATTAGCCCATCGCTCACGTCAATTATATTGCATGTCATTGATCTACCGGTCGATCACGGCCGACTGGTTGGGCACCACTGGTCTATAGAAATAAATGCATTCGAACAAGAAACCAATGTATAGTAGACATAGCAATGGCAAAAAAATTGCTAGGCCTAATGCGAGCCAGGGAAGTCTTGTGCTTGTAACGTGGCTTCATGTTTTCATGCGAGGCTCAACATGCTTGTTTGGTTGAGGTCTGAACTCGCCAAATTGCCCATAAATATCGTTTTTGTGGGTATTGTCCAGTTGTTGCGGTGTGTTTTTATCTGCCCAAAATTCAAGCAAGCATGAAAGCATTACAGTAATGACGTTGTGTGTGTCAGCAAGTTGATACAGCAAGCCTCTCCCATGTTTTGGTACAAGCTTGTACACCACGCCCCCGCTCCCACTGGCACGCACCCGGAACCACCTATTCCAGTGGTCCAGGTTTGGAGCGAATCAGCGTCCCCGGGGACGGGGGGGGGGAGCGTTCTCGGTAGGACGACCACACCCTATTTGGGTGCGATCGGGCTGTGATTCGACCCCGAATGGTTAGTGAAAAAGCCCCCTTAGTTTCTCCTCGCGAGTGGCTACTCCTTCCCCCGGGACAGGAATTCACAGTCCTCACTTCTGGATTGCGTTGCATGAGCGTATTTGACCATCGAAAAGTGTATAGACATATACACTGGTAATCGCGATGGCTATGTAATCACTTGGAATTATTTGGAATTATACTTTTGGAATACCTTCTGGCTAAGGTAAGCTACATTCTATGTCTATTTTACCTAATCTGAAACGTGTTTAACGATCACAGTTCTGTGTTTCAACGGACGAAAAGCATGCTCTGCAAACGCGATTTATAGTTTTTAGTTAAAACTACCCCCCCCCCCCCTTGATGATTTTGTGATGATACATATTATATACATATCATATACCTTTTGATATGGGAGTATTCAGGGGATCAGCCAGAACGGTTTGGGCTTATTGCACACAACGTGTTTTATCTCGCAATCTATGAAAAAATACTGTATTATCTTGGAAATTAGGGCTGGGCGATATGGCCAAAAACGTTATCGCGATAAAATTATTTTCATATAACTCGATATCGATAATTATCGTCGATATAATGTCTGTCAAGTTTAATTAACTTATTATGCCCGACGCCGATGGACGGGCTATTAATAGACTTGTTTTTCTGCTGCGAATGTCTCGAGTTGATGTCGTCATCAGTCCGCGCACGTTAGCAGTTAGCCAGAGCGAGCAGTGTATCCCATGACAATGTACTAGTAAATATCCCTAAAATACTCTGTTCCGCCCCAATACATTACAACGACGTCCACCGTATATACCACACACTACTATAACCGTGGCATCAGAATTCACGCCACATACATACTCGGCACATAAATATATAAAATAGCGCTGTGCAAGCTAATTATCCTAGCTAGCCAAACTATACCATTGCGCCGTGCAAGCTAATTATCCTAGCTACCCATGTATCCAAATGTCCTAAATATCCCTAAAATACTCTGTTCCGCCCCAATACATTGCAACGATGTCCACCGTATACCACACACTACTATAACCGTGGCATCAGAATTCACGCCACACACATACTCGGCACGTAAATATATAAAATAGCGCCGTGCAAGCTAACTATCCTAGCCAGCCTTGAGTCCTAAACCAAAACAGTAGCGCATCTGGAGCTGTGGTGCGTAAGCACGTCATCACGTAACGTTGGTTGTTGTTAGTGAGTGTGTTGAGCCGAGGCTGAGCGGAGCCAAACTTGGAAAATCGATATATCGAAACTTTGTGACCATGTTTATTTCGAGGAAATAATTTATCGCGATATTTATCGTTATCGTTTTATCGCCCAGCCCTATTGGAAATGCGCGATGTTTAGCATGTAATAAACTACAGTGTGTGGAAACAAACTATTATTCCCATGCTGGACTACAAGTAATGTTTGTCGAAATGGACCACACGTGTCTCTACAGCTCAGGGTTTCCGTTTGAAAATATTGGTGCCGGTCTCCGTGTCCTGGAAGATTTCAATCTCCCGGACAAATGGGAGAAATTCCGGTCAGAGTTTATTGAGCTCAAAAACAATTGATAGGCAGGCTATATAAAGAATGACATCCTCAAGGCATGTAGATTTATAATATTTTAACTAAAAACTAGGCTACTTTTGCGTATACATTATATTCCAAATAAAATAAGTCCCGTCGATAGACTCACGTGCTGCTGCTGACTTGAAATCAAATAGGCGAATTTCCGTCTGTGGGCAGTCAGCCAGACATTAAACAGCAGTCTGTTATAATCACGAAGAACTGAGAAATTTGGCACTACTGAGAGAGAGAGAGAGAGAGAGAGATGGCAACATTATCACGTGGGGTTCACTGAAATCTAAACGTGATTTGCCGAATCCAATGACTATCTCCGCCTCCCAACGAAGCGATACGCTAATCCAGCATCAAGCCCCCGCCCCGCCATTCTCATCAGCAAACCACAGGTCGTGCTGCAGCAGCTGTCGCACCCCAAATTAATCTCGACATCACTTCACCAATAATCGTTGTATCAGAACACAACACATATCATAATGTTCACAGCAAACTGTAGTTGATCACCAGGTATGTTTTATTAACGTAGGTTGAATAATTCATATAAGAAAAACTATAGGGAAATCTCTCTTACCTTTCTCCACTGGTTAAAAATACATTGCCAGGAATTGGTGAAACTTGCTGTGCGTGTGAACATATCCCTTGGACATGAACTGACAGTACGTTTTTATTGATATATCATTGGGATCCCCCTCTGAAATTGGTCAACACGTCACCACGCATTTTGGCCGGAGCTTAAAAAAAGTGTTGATAGAATTTGACGTTCTGAGCGCGGTGGACACCTTACATCTGTGTTTATAATGAATGAATAGTAAAACGGATTATATTGAAACATAGTGCGAGTACTCACAAGTTCACAACAACTATTCACACAATTTAAAACAGCCCATATTTATTTTGTCATACACAATGTTTGTATCTATTGGTTTATCTAATGAAGACTGTTGTGTAGAATAGAATTCTCATCCAGCAGACAGCTTTTAGAGCGTTGCCTAACTCCCTATAGCAGGGGTGTCAAACTCATTTTCACAGAGGGCCACATCAGCATTATGGTTGCCCTCAAAGGGCCAAAGACCGTATAAATGTTAATGTAATGTAAAATAAATGTAGCTACACATTTACATATTGTTAAACATGGTGTTTCTGTATTTATTACTTATTCAAGTTATACATATTGGATATTAATTTGCATAAATGTAAAAATATATGTTAGCTTATGTTATTTTAACAAATAATTTTAGTTTATCAGAACCCCATATTACTCCACCAATCAATGATCAAACCATTCAAGTAAATAACAAAGAAGAATATCATCAAATACAAGCTATGACATTAAGTTTGTTCAAAACCTTTTTGTCACAGTCAAGAGGGGCAGAACTAACAACTGTGAGCTGCAAAGAACACGTGGGACAGATGTAGCAGATGTTACAAAAACAAATGGCTGCACACAACCTTGCAGAGGCCATACATCCAACTAATGGAAGATAGTTTAATTAACTTTAATTAACAGATTGCAGAATGGGTACAGTACAGTACAGCTCAATACACACAATTGTTAAGGGGATGCAGACCAGAGAAAGACTTTCGACTTGTTTACATCAGGGTCCCCCATTTTCAATTCGTAATGAAATTGCTATTATGTGTCTGCATGAACACACAACTGTAACTGTACTCAAAAATAACAAAATAAGGGTTGTCTCAGTTCACAACTATATTGGTCAAATTTTGGGTGGGATTTGTTTGCGTCCCTACAGCTTCTTATTCAATTGAGCGAGATGCTCGGTTATGTCACACAGCCAGTTTGCATCTGACAGTTCAGACAATATTTCTTCAACCCTTTGTTACCTATTCCGCCTGGATCTTTTTTGTATTTTGGGCTGTAAAATTGTCAAAGAATGTCTGAGGAGTAAGTGCTTTTGGCTTTTTTCCTTTGTTACCTCAGATGTTCAACATACATGTATGTGTAAGAATGTGTAATAACTAAGGCTGTCAAAGTTAAAGCTTTATTAACGCATTAACCCACAATTATTTTAACACTGCTATTTTTTAACCCAATATCAATGAAAAAAAAAAAAAAATTTTTTTTTTTTTTTTTTTTTTTACCTGAGCTCTTGGGGGGCCACATCAAATGACGTGGCGGGCCGGATTTGGCCCGCGGGCCGTGAGTTTGACACCTATGCCCTATAGGAACACACATCGTTGTCATTATTAGACCTGCTTGGTTTCATAAAATATTTGTTAAGGTTAGCTTGTTTGGCCATCTCTCTCTCGCTTGTATAGCTGTTTGCCGTTATGGTGGCCAGGCAGGCTCAATACAAAAGAAAGAAAAAAAACATTCAATCCGAGCGCGCTAGACGCGCTTTATCAGAGTGAAGCAACAATGAAACAAATGTAACGATTGTTTCGTTCATCGCATAGGCTATTTAATTTTAGCCTATTTTAATACAATTCAAATTGTGCTTAGAGGGAATCATTTTCACAGGACATGATGACCGGAGAGATTTAAATATGTCGGACTTCAACAGATTTCCCCGGTAAAAAAACTGTAATTACCGGACAACGGAAACCCTGCTACAGCTATAATACAGAACACAAACACAGCTTCGCAAACATAGTGCAGCGACCAAGGAAACGACTAGAAGGCTGGCATTCTAAGGGTAACTTTAACCAAACAGCGTGGCAGTCAAAGTGTTAACAGACTTGTTGTGCTACCTGGCTGCGTGAATACTTTCCCTAAGGTGGTTGTCCTTCCGCGTTCGGTTTGCGCGATCTGATTGGCCACTGACGTTTCTGGTCATGTGACATGTGCGCCAATCGTGTGCCGGCAAGTTCTGCGCCAATTTCCGGGTCTAACAGCCTGCAAACTACGCCTAGTTTATCACTGGTTAAGCTTAGGCGACTCTTTCGAAGTTGGTTAAGGTTAGAGTTTGGAATCAGGGCTGGTGTTCTATCGCCATGCTCTAAGACAAACTCTAACCTTAACCAACAAAACCGAAAGAGTGCCTAAGCTTAACCGTCGAAAGAACTTGCCGTCACACGATTGGCCGCACATGTCACATGACCAGAAACATCAGTGGCCAATCAGATCGTGCAAACCGACAACCACCTTAGGGAAAGTATTCACGCTACCATCCCCCGAACCAGACTACGGACGTTCGGGGACAGAGCTTATCTGTGTGGCAGCTTCCACCCTCTGGAACTCCCTCCCCGCAGAACTCCGCACCGCCCCAACTCTGGACTCATTTAAAAAACTGCTCAAAACCCACCTCTTCAACTTGGCCTTCAACCCCTAACTTTCTCTCTTTATATGTATATGTTGTGTCTGTCCACTATGTTGTTAATTTGTCATCTCCCCCCCCCCCCCCCCCCCCCTATGTAAAGCGACCTTGGGTCCTCTGAAAGGCGCTATATAAAACGAAGTTATTATTATTATTACCTGGCTAGCGAGCTGTACCCAGCATGCCATTCAGCGGTGTCACAGTTAATAGGGTCCCCTCTCAATTAGGGGTGGGAATCACCAGTTTCATCATGATGCGATACGATATCGGTTCTTTGAACAACGATACGATATTTGTAGAGATGTTCCGATACCATTTTTTCCTTCCCGATACGATTCTGATACCTAAGCTTTGGGTATCGCCGGTGCCGATACTAATCCGATACGAGTGCATACATTTAAAAAAAAATATATATATATATATATATATATATATTTTTTTATATATACCGGTACTGTTTTTTAGTAATAACTATAAAGTAATGGTATTTATTCAACAACAGGTGATTGTATAGATTAGTATTACTCTTATCATTTTGGCACTAAAAGCTAAACATTGTCACCGGTATGGCTGTCTGCATTATGTCATTAATTGCGTGCATGTGTGGGAGAGGTTGATCAGTTAGCCACGTTAGCGTGAGCTAGCAGTTAACGCGAGCTAGGTTAGCGTGAGCTAACGTTAGATGGAAACGAGACAATATAACGTTACTGGTGAAAAAGTGATTTACGTTGGAATACTCCTTTGCCAACTTGCTGTACTTTGCTTGCAGGTCTGCAGCCATTATTGCTGGATTATGAATAGCCCCAACTTTAGCCAAGGTAACGTTAAAGCTAAAACTAGCTTTTCGGTTAGCTCTTCAGCTAATGCTAATAAGACCAGCAAGCGAACCCATCAGAGCTCCCCGTCAACACTGCTCTGTCGGGCGATGGCATTTAACACTATGGCGTCCGAGAACGAGTATATACATGTTTCGAAAAAGAGCGTTGTGGACCAGAGCCACAAGTATATACGTGACGAGTTGTTATTGTTTTATTCCATATTTATAACGCTTCTTAGGTACCCGATCCACTATCAGGATCTTTTCACATATTTGATTTTCGAAACATGCAGTACCGGCCAGACCCGCTTAGGGGCGCCATCGCTCCACTGCAGTATCATTATGTGAATAAAAAAAAATGCAAGTACAGTTCTGTGGGTGGATCATAGTTCCTTGATTCCAAACGAAGCCCCTCCATCTTGGATCAGCTTGCAGAGCGTTTTTCTTTCAGCGTGGAATAATGGGATTAATGATTAGCCAATGTGCATATCGATCTACCAGAATCCGATGACTGGTGAGGAAATGCTGCCGGCGATCACATGGCCTGACGGTAGGATAATATTACCCCAAATTACAGCTGCATTGGACATTGTTTTATAACGTAACGTTATCGGTCAGTGAAAATGCTATATTGAACGCACACTGTATTGCTAATCAATAATAGTAATCAGCGTTCCCCGCCGCCCCCCGTTTCATCCATAGATGCTCTGTAATAGTCCGGATGCTACGCAGTTTGTTTTATTTCATTCGTATATACCGTATACAGCAGAAATGGCGTTTGATATAACGGCGCCAACGTTTAGCCTTTTTGGCAGCCTCCTGCAGAAAAGCCTAGACAACTGCGATAAAGCTTATATTCACGACGCTATAAAATGACAACCAACCGATGGATTTTTATTTTCTTTAAGCCATTATGAAGGCACGGTTTATGCACTCAAGTGACAATTAGAATGGACAGATAGCAATACTATAAATGATATATAAAGCTCTTAGAAAGTACATTGGTTTGTTTACAATCTGCTGTCCTCTGAGGCGTAAATCGCCGGGCCCCGCCGGTCGCCATAGTGTTAAGAAAGTATCTGCTGTTAAAATGACAAACAGCATTGACACTTTAATTCATCTTCGATTCAAAACACGTTTGTTTTATAATGCTCACTCAGCACGCAGACCGCACATGTTGTTGATAAATTACGTCATATGGTATCGGAGGCTAGCCTTTCGGCATACTCGCTGATACCAGCATTTTAGGCAGTATCGGAGGCATTTCGATATGAGACGATATTATGTGCCCATTTAACAGTCACATTTAGATCAACAAAAAAAAGGCTACGGAAATATCAATTGACGTTTTTATTTTAGAGCTCTTCCAAACATTTAAATGAAAAACAATCTATTGTTTTGAATACAAATAGACCTCCTGTTCACTGTAAAGTGCCACGTTTTTATATATTGAGCTTTAAACTTTAAGTAAAATGTTTTGGAACTCACAACACGCAACCTAAAACGCCTCCCTCTCCCAAACTGTTCCTACAATTGTTTTATGTTGCATGATGATTGTTACGAAGGATCAGATTAAACCGAATATATATATTTATTACTTGAGATATATTGTATAGTATTTGTATATCGTCTGATATCCCTTGTATATTCTTTGTACATATACACGGAATATCCCTTTACCTAGTACAGACCATAATATTTCGTTCTCCTATTGGACAGCGATCCCCTAGGCGCCACGGCCATACCCCCAATGTCTAGTTCAAAGTCACCGCCAAGACATGCCTGGACATGACCGGCTCTGCGCAAGAATACGAGACAGAAATAAGGCTGGTACTAGATTGTTCACCTAACGTATAAATACGGCGCAGGTGAATACAGCAGTTAGTTACCCGAAACATGTTACCCCAATAAGTTGAAGCCTCACACCACGATACAACGTGCTGTGAAGTGGGCCCGTTTTGCCCCAAAATAGAGCCTTGAGACCGCGTGCGAATTGATAGCTGAAGTGTCAGAGTTTAACGCTGTATCGTCGAGTTCGACCTATTCTATTATTAAGTAATAGTCTATTATGTATAGTGTATCGTGCGGCTACCGTTCTACAGTGACCAGCATTACCAACGCTTCCTCGTACCGAGCTAGTGTGCTTATCCAGGCTGGGCGGCTTAACCTGGTGCCGTCATCCGAGGAGCCCTAGACGAGAACCGTGTGGATATGTACACTGGATAACCTACACCGGCGACTACAGAGCCCTTTTCGGCTGGATTATATTTGCTTTGGTCCTGTAGCTGATGGAGCGGAGAATCGTCTACACCCACAACTGTGTGGGATTTACCCTGTGAGGAGCAACGTCGAGCCCGCCTCTAGGACCCCTGAGGCTGGCTAGCTTTCCTCCATGCGGCACTGCATACCGGAGAATAGCTGTTGTTCGTCTGCGGATCAAGGGATTATTGCACTGTCTCCTGTACCTGGAGTCTCCTTATTCCTCGTTGACCCAGACTTTCGCTACCGACAAATCCTCTCCCCTGCTGGCCTACAACCGGAGGGACCCTATTAGTATCTCCAGCTGCCCTACTAGTGTACCATATATAAATTCTTATGATACAGGTGGTATTAATTATCTCCTGCGTAATATTCTCATGGACTTACGCTCTTGACCTATTCATGCACATTCTTCGCCTTACAAGCGCAACTCTCAATCTTGATAAGTAAAGTAATGTAAGATAATCTTTGTGCTGCTAATAAATATTCTTCTAAACAGTATTTGTTGTGAAGCCGTGTTATTGTGGAGGTGTTCATCTCATATACATGTGTACTGTATGGCCAGTAGTAATGTACATAACTCAGTAGTGGTTTAATGATACCATACTTATTCAATAGTCAGGGAATTGTACCCCTCAGTTACAATGATCATGAATACATTTATTATGTATTCATGTTTAAATATCAACATTATCTGTCCATCCTCGGTAAATACTATCAATATACTAATACTCCTGACTTCATCTGGTCTTTTCAAATGCACACACACACACACAGAATGCCCCTCCCCCAGTCCCCACACACAGAAAGGTAGAATGCCCCCCCCCTCCTCCTTCCCTAGTCCCCTCTCCTGTTCTCTCTCATGGTTAGCTGCTTAGCTTAGTTAGCTTAAGCAGCTAACGTAACGTTAATTTAGGTCTGCCAATGCGACGTGGGCATAAAGGAATGGCGACGATGCAAAGCATGTTAGATGCATTTGACCCGTTGCGGGGAAAAACTGCACAGACTTATATCGGGTCGCAAAATAGGCGCTATGTAGCCCTGTTCTGCTGTACACAGCGTTTCACACTACTGGGCGGATTTTCAAAATAAGAGTATCGCAATATGAATAGATCGTTTTACGTTGCATCGATCCTATTTGATTATTGAATAGATCGATATATCGATCTGGATCGATGTATCGTCCCACCCCTACCCCTGCGCGCGGCCGCCTCAGCTGAAAAGACAGCAGGTGTCGATCGCAGAAATCCTGATTTTCTAACGGCATTGATTGATTGATTTAAAACTTTATTAACAGATTACAGAATGGGTACAATACAGTACGGCTCAATAGCCTCACCGACAAGTTAAATGCATATCTATAGGTTCATTTTAAGTCCCTCATTACCCCAATAAATCAGATTATATTTCTTAAAATGTGCCTGCTGGCACTAGGCTTAAAGGACGACTCCACTTTTTTTGGAAATTAGCTTATTTAACATCTTCCCTGGAGTTAGACAAGAAGATGCATACCTTTTTTGTCTCTGTGCGTGCATTTTAGCTTTGGGAATAGACGCTCCGTTAGCATAGCTTAGCTTCATCACTGGAAGTGGGGGAGGACAGTAGCCTTACAGTGCCTTACAGTGTATTGCAAGGTCTGACATTGACCAAACTTGATATGCATGACCTTGGTGGGCTCTAGGTCAACTCCTGAAAAGGGGGTCAATGTCAGACTTTGCAATCAAAGTTAGCTAATAACCCTTGCCATAATTTCAGTGCGCCCCCTAACTTTTGATTGCAAGGTCTGACATTGACCCCCTTTTCAGGAGTTGACCTAGAGCCCACCAAGGTCATGCATATCAAGTTTGGTCAATGTCAGACCTTGCAATACACTGTAAGGCACTGTAAGGCTACTGTCCTCCCCCACTTCCAGTGATGAAGCTAAGCTATGCTAACGGAGCGTCTATTCCCAAAGCTAAAATGCACGCACAGAGACAAAAAAGGTATGCATCTTCTTGTCTAACTCCAGGGAAGATGTTAAATAAGCTAATTTCCAAAAAAAGTGGAGTCGTCCTTTAATGGAATGAATAATCAAATGAGATATTGCTAGCGAAAATAATTTGTTCAACTCTTTCAGAATAAGGATAAAAACAAGCCCAAATAGTATATCTAATTGATACGAATTATATTATGAGGATATCTGTAGGCCTACTGTATGTGCTTATGTATTATGTACAGTGTTGTGCTAGTTACTGAAAAATAGTAACTCAGTTACTTTACTAGTTACTCATTTCAAAAGTAACTCCGTTACGTTACTAGTTACTTACACCCAAAAGTAATGCGTTACTGTGAAAAGTAACTATTTAGTTACTTGAAGAAGAAAAAAATTGCTTCCATGCAGATACAGATACTCAAAATCGGTTGATCAACTTGACAATTTCCATTCACACCACTGAACTCTGCTAAGCAATGTGGTCTAGATACAAATACAAATACAAATCTGACACAAACACAAATGTCCCGACGTCATAAGAAATGCACCGTGTCTAATTGCTCGGGGAGGTTGAGCGCAGGCACGTTTAGGTTGCGCGCATGCACGTTTAGGTTCTAGGTTGAAAATAAGTGCTTGAGGAACAATCAATCAATCAATCAAATTTATTTATAAAGCACATTTCACATGACGCGTGTCAACCAAAGTGCTGTACAGAGGGTAAATACACAAGATACATATAGACAACAATCACACTCCGTTTTATGGGAGGGCACACAGGCAAACACATAGAAAAACAGGGCATGAGTCAGTGAACGGGAAAGGCTAGTAGGTAGAAGTGGGTTTTGAGCCTCGATTTGAAGGCATCTATCGAGGGGGCGAGCCTAATATACAGCCTTGATATCTGTCGCCGGAGCGTTTCATTATAACCGTCTTGCAACGTTGTTTAAGATATCAATCGTGCATTGCAACGTTAGAATAGTTAGGATATCAATTGTGCATGAAAGGACTATATTTATATTGTTTGATTAGTATTGATGAGATTCCCTGGCAGATTTGTAGTCAAAATGCGTTGATCAACTTGAGTTTCCATTCATTTACATTCACATCACTGCACTCACCAGTGTCTGTCGAGATGTAACGTTAGACCAGCAGCCCCTTAAACATTTTCTTTATCTCATTTCCATGTTGTACTGTATATTCTCTCTCCAAGTAGTTGTAAAAAGTTTTCCGTCCCATTTGCTGTGTGTCGCCTGGTATCATTCTACGCGGGTGGCGAGTGGATTTGGATGAGTCCTGGTAGTTAACGTTAGACTCCAGTATCTTTGAGCCAAAACACAAATGACATAACTAAAACGTTATTTTCTTTTCGCTCGACAAAAGAGAAATACGCGAGTAGCTGGGCGCTGCCATTATCAGTCAGGATCAGGAATAGTAAACAAAACACGCCCCCAGCATAGCGTTTCCCCGCAGCCAGACAGGATATGAGGATAATAATAATAATAATCACTACCGCTCGCTATCAATCTACGCCGTATATAACGCAAATAACGCATTAACGAACCATTCAGTAACGTAAGTAGCGTTACTGAATTTCAAAAGTAATGCGTTAGAGTACTAGTTATCGCCAAAAGTAACTTCGTTACTGTAACGCGTTACTTTGTAACACGTTAGTCCCAACACTGATTATGTACTATATAAATATTATACATGGTTCCCAAAGAGAGGCTTGGAGGGAGGCTTGCAGTTACACTATTAATCAGGTTTTAATCTGTTCATCCATACATGCATTGAATTGATTAACCTTCAGTTTATACCAGTGACACCTCATGTTCATCATCAGATAACAGTGCTTGAAATGCATTTTCTCAAATTCATTAATCAAAACGTCAAAGGCTCATTCAATTTATCAAGTCATGTCACGTCATCAAATCCATCAAACAGCGCATCTCCTCATATATTTTAAACCCAGTTACAATATCACAATAACGTGTGACACTGTCACAGTGACAGTGATACAATTAAACACTCCACAGATTCAGATTCCTCATAATTCATATCCACAATCCGCGCATAGATGCTTCAGCTTGAATGAAACACAATCCGGGCGCTCCGTTAAGCAAATACACAGCAAAGAATATGAAACTAATCAGAGCCAAATGCCCGATAGGTTTCATTCATTAAAAATATCCCTGCAGGATTCACATTTGCAATGATCTGTTTAGTCCGTTATTAAAATAACTGTGTCACGAGCACCGTATCCGTATAAATATGACGTGCATAATAGGACAACGTAAATTCATATACTGAATATGATTTATATCAGCGTTACTGCAGACCTATTATTTTACATTTCAAACGAAGCACAAAAACATAATTCAGAATGGTATAATGGGATCTAGACTGTGAGAAATATTTCAGGAAGGGAGCTGGCATTTCTTTGCGAGGGTGTGGCCATGCAGGTTATCCAGTTAACTGAACTAAACCCGGCCCTCGACCAGGTTCAAACTTTCTGATCTGTTACCATGGCGATTTAGAAAATCCGACGTCGGGGAACGGAAATGTCTCAGTTAGCCAGGTACGGGGAACGGGGCCCTGATGGTAGACCTAAAAGGGATAAAAAGCTCACAAGAAAGGCCCTCCAAACTCATATATCCCAACTCCAAAAAACAACAGCTAAAGGAATGAAAACATTGACTATAAGAAGGAATGCAATAGAAGAATTGATGATTGATTATGGAAATGAGTTACTTGTTAAAGAACAATTTGAGGCATTCCGAGCCATTGAAGAGGAAGTTATAGAAAAGCATTCAACCATTCAGAATCTCATTGACGAAGAGGATAAAGTACAAGACGACCTAGAATGGCACTCAAAAATGAATGCTTGTAAAAAATTCCGTGATATCGTAAATACTTGGATGTGTGAAGCTGCCTCCTTTCCTCAGCAGCAAGAAAAGGCACCATCCATTTACAAAAGTAGCAAAAGGGGTCCAAACAGTCATAGAAGTAGTGTGAGCTCAGCAACCTCATCTATGCTTAAAAGGACTCAAGCTGAAAAATCTGCCATGATGGCACGTCTTGCCAATTTAAAGGAAAAAAAGGACCTTGCAAAACAACAAAGAGATTTGAAACATGAATTGGAAACCAGACAAGCAGCAATAAATCGTGAATGGGAAACCAGACAAGCAGCATTAAATACCTTACAAGAGGAGCTTGGACACTATCAAGTTGTGAGGAACAAGAGCATGGTCAAGACAAAGAGGCATGTTCAATTAAACACCATGACAATGGAAGAATGAAAGATAAACTGCATAGTCGACATGATAAAGACGAGGAGGAGGACAGTGATGAAGGAGAGGAGGACAGTGATGAAGACGAGGAGGACAGTGATAAAGAAGAGGAAGACGATGGAGTAGAAGAGGTGGACCAGTGGCCAAGCCATACTGCTAAAACAAGATGTGCTGCCTCTGCTGGTCGAAGCCGGCATGTGCTGCCAACAACCTCTCATACCCAAGCCCCTCAGTCTCACACTGATCTACATCAAACGAGCGGAAGCAGCATCCTGGCAAAGGTGATGAAAAGGCAGAACAAAATATCTGAAATGCTAATAAAAGAACATCATTCATTACTTCCTACCAGCCAGATACCCATGTTTAAAGGAGATCCACTACAATACCTGTCATTCATCCGAGTCTTTGAGCATTCAATTGAAGAGAAAACTGACAACTACAAAGACCGCCTTTTCTTTCTCGAACAGTTTACCGAAGGCCAGGCAAAAGAGCTTGTAAGAAGTTGTCGGTATACAAACCACAAGAAGGGTTACAACGAAGCCAAAAGACTGCTTGGAGAAAACTTCAGACAGTATGCATGCTCCTCCTGGTACACTGGCATCACAGTAGCACTGAAAGGTAGGCTACAGACAGCTCAGAACAAATTAGTTAGAATGATTTTAAAACTCCATCCCAGGACTCACCTTACACAGACACATTTTAACAGCCTCAAATGGCTAGGGCGGCTAGGTGGTGTAGTGGGCAAGGCACTCGCCACCAGTGTGGAGACGCTAGGATTCGCGTGTTCGAATCCAGCTCTCCACATTGTTTTCAGTTTAGCTGGTCGTCCGCAGTAATACACATTGGCCGTATTACGGGGAGGGAAAACTGAAGGGTGGGGATCGAACGTTGTGAACAAGCGACTCCTACAAGTCGGTTGGTGCGCTTGCGCAGTAGAATCAGGAAGTGTCGGGGGCAGCGTGAGCCTCCCACGCGTTACTCCTCGACACTGAGAGATCGAGCTGCGCAGGTGAAAAGATGCGACTGCTGTTACCTCAAGTACCGGAGGGGACTTGTGCTATGTATGACTTAGTCCACATTGCAGCCGGCTTGTGGGAGGCAAGAAACAGCGTTTGTGACAGGGGAGGGTTGAATTGGATGATACGAAATTGGGATGGGAGAAAAATATAGAAAAATGGGAGAAAAAGTGGATTAAAAAAAAAAAAAAGCCTCAAATGGCTCAGGGTTGAGGAGAGGGTCTCTCAAATAAAACTCAACATGACACACAGGATACTCGGGAATACTGTCCCTCAATATCTTAGAGGATATTTTAACATGGTAAGGGATGTACATGGACACGCCACCAGGGGGAGCCCTACAGACATCGTCCCAGTGAGATACAATAGAAAAATAGGCCAAAACTCATTCCTATATTCAGCAGCAGTACAATGGAATTGCCTACCAATGGAGTTGAAGCCCATAAGCCCCTTCTCCACTTTTAAATTAGCTATAAAGAGGTGGATCATAAGTAGCAGAAGCTGGGAGTAGTGAACAAAGGGTTTTTAATAAGTGTTATTCATTTTTATTCTTTTATTGTCTATAAAATGGAATATTATGTATTTTTTTCTTTTTATACCACACACCCTGACATACAGACACTACAAACACCCACGTCCACACACCAGTACATAAATCCACTGACACCAATGATGAAGGACCACAATGGAAACAAGCCTATGGCTTTATTGTGTTTATTGGAATCCTATTGGTAAATGGATAAATGTATACCTGTTCATAATTGTGATCAAATGTATATGTGTGATTTTCCATTCTAAATCAATAAACTATTAAATCAATCAATACACGAGGAGGCAGCCTGTCTCATCTTTTCACCGCAGCAGCTCGAACTCTCAGTGGCGAGGAGTAAAGGCCTCTACATGCTACAGCAAATTCAAAGCAACTTCAACACAACATCGGCGCGATTTCAGCGCGCTTGTTGCAGACAGTCTTGTAGACTGTGTTGCGAGGACGTTGCGTACCTGTGTCCAAAATCTAATCTAAAGACCCGTTGCGTTGGTATTGCGTAGCAGTGATTGGTTGGTAGTGAATGGGGGCGGGGCTGTCTGTCACTTCTAGTGTTTTCCTGGCTCGAGACCAAAAGAAAACTTTCTGACAGGAGCTCGAGACCAAAAGAAAACTTTCTGACAGGAGCTCGATAGCTAGTGTATTGTTTCATTACACTTGTTTAATTGTTTGTTTAAAATGAATCAAATGCAGGAACGTATTGCAGAGGAGGTCCGAAAGTACCAACATTTATATAATAGCGGGTCTAAAGACTACAAGGATAGCATTATGACGATGAATCCGTGGAAGGAGATTGGGGAAACAATGGGGATGGACTGGGTTGATGTGGCGATATAACTATATTACACTATATACAAGAACACAAGCGAAAACAAACATAAACAGGGCTATTGTTATACTAACGATGTATTCCTGATGAATTGAAAATGGGGGACCCTGATGTAAACAAGACGAAAGTCTTTCTCTGGTCTGCATCCCCTTAACAATTGTGTGTATTGAGCTGTACTGTATTGTACCCATTCTGCAATCTGTTAATAAAGTTTTCAATCAATCAATCAATCAATGGTTGAGAAGGGAAATCCGTTTGTAATTGCTAGAGTGCGCACCTTCGGCTGCCCAAAGTATTCAGGCGGGCTGGGCGCGCTCGAGCCGCACATCCGGGGTACATTTTGTTGCATCATAGGCTGCGCGTTGATTTTGCAGAAGCATAAAGGTAATGTGTCTGCAACACCGTTGCTTTGTCGATGTTGTGTTGAAGTTGCTTTGAAGTTTCTGTAGCATGCAGAGGCCTTAACGCGTGGGAGGCTCACGCTGCCCCCGCTACTTCCTTTTTCCGCCGCACCGGCGTCACCCAACCGACCTGTAGGAGTCGCTGTCCACAACGTCCAATCCCCACCCACCGGCTTTCCCACCCTCTAACACTGCCAATTGTGTTAGTATGCCGGCCGGCCAAGCCGGTAGCAACACCGAGAGCTGGGCTCGATACCAGCATCTCCTGCGTTAGTGGCGAGCGCCTTGCCCACTGCGCCACTCAGCCGCCTTAAGGGAAAAACTTTTTGAAACAAAAGGATATTCGCATAAACAATTCGATTTAAACTAATAGTTTGACTGCAGACGTCATGGTCATCTTATCGAGGAGTCAACTCCTGCGGAGTGCTTTTTCACTTTTTTATAGTCCGTCAGTGGGTATTAACACTATCAGTGCCACTGGTTAACATGGTAAAACATGGTTGAATGCCAGCACCCACTTCAATGATAGCGTTGTGAACGCATAATCTTTGTCTAATCTGCCTGTCGCTTATCAATGACTTGTTTGCAGTCAACATTGTCGAAACGGATTGTTTTTTAATCGGTTCATTTCCGTTTTAAAGCATTTTGAAAAGCCCTCGTTTTCTTGAAAGTTTCAGGAAAATATAACTTTTCCGTGATAAACGGCATTTACTGGAATATTCTGGAATACACAAACTGGCATTTTTCGGCCTATTTATGAATCGTTTTCAAATAAACGCTAGATTATCGATAGTATATGTGTACTTATGCACGCTAGAGAAGCGAGCTGAAAAATTATTCTCATTTCCTGATCAGCGTGCACACACACACATGGGGCAAACGCTGATATCTTTGTGAAAACAGATCCGATTACCCCAAGACTGGTAAAATAGATTCCTTACCTCAGATCAGATGTTCTCCAAAAAGATTATTCCAATTCCTGATCGCCATTCCAAATATCGATCGCGTTTATTCAGCGCTGGGTACTGTAAATATGTATTCCACGTTGTTTTCCGGCTCGGCAATCACTTCGATCCTTCAGATGGCTTCCCGGAAAAGTTAAATGAGGAAACTGGACCCCCCCACCACCAGTCTAATCCAATGGGGTGCAGTAGGGCTGGGCGATAAAACGATAACGATAACTATCGTGATAAATTATTTCCTTGAAATAAACATGAAACGTGGTCGCAAAGTTTCGATATATCGATTTTCCAAGCTTGCATATGAGCACACGCACTAACAACCAATCAGTGAAGGAGATGGCGACAGCGAAGGAGACCCGCAGTGCACCTCTGGGAGTCTGGGTAGTAAACAAGGCTGGCTAGGATCATTAGCTTGCACGCCGCTATTTTATAGTTTACGTGCGGAGTGAGTGTGTGGCATGAATTCTGAGGCCACGGTTAGTAGTGTGGGGTATGCGGTGGACGTCGTTGCAATGTATTGGGGCGGAACGGAGTATTTTAGGGTGATAGTTAGTACATTGGAAACAAGGCTGGCTAGGATAATTAGCTTGCACGCCGCTATTTTATAGTTTACGTGCGGAGTGGGTGTGTGGCGTGAATTTTGATGGTAACGGTTATAGTAGTGTGGTGTATGCGGTGGACGTCGTTGCAATGTATTGGGGCGGAACGGAGTATTTTAGGGTGATAGTTACTAGTGGGGGGGGGGGGGTTCACATGCCTTCGAGCAACACTATTTATTGTACTTATTTTATGCCTTCCCGTTCTACGTTGCACTACTTTTATTGCCTATTCTTATGTCTGCACTTTATGCATTGTTTTTATTCTTTCAACTGTATCCTAATTTTATGCCTATGTTAATTTTATACTATTTGCTGTGGGGCACTTTGGGCTGCAGTCCATGTGTGAAAGGTGCTATATAGATAGTTGTTATTATTATTATATTGTTAAAAGATAATGAATGCATTGAAATGTCTAAGTCTCGACGTCATTGAAAATGAAGGGGACCTCAATTGTCCTTTTCGAGAATAAATAAAGGTTTGAATTGAATTTATATTTACTGCATATCAGGGTTAGAAATAAAAATAAAAGCGGTTAGGTGGTCGAGCGGAGATTGCGTTCGTCACCAGCCCCGGAGCTGTGAGCTTGGTTCGCCTGTTCGAATCCAGCTCACAGCTCCGGGGTTGTCACCAGCTTGGCTGGCCGTCTGCACTGATACAATTGGCTGTATCAGAGGGTGGGAGAAGCTGGCGGGGTGGGTCCGGGTCGTTGTAAACAGCGACTCCTACAGTTCGGTCGGGGCGCCTGCTAAGCGCGGATTGGACGTGAGGGGGATAGTGTGGTCCTCCCACACGCTACGCCCTCTCAATGAGAATCCGCGCTGCCAGGTGAAAAGAAGCGGTGATTGGCTGGACGTGTGTCGGAGGAAGCACGTGGTAGCCTCCACTCTCCCAAATGATCTGACTGTGGGGGGTAAAGCGCAGCGACCAGGAAGGGACTGGGAATTGGCATACGACTAACATTGGGATGGGAGAAAATCGGAGGAAAATGGAGGGGGAAAAAGACCAATAATAAAAAAAAAAATCCATGGCTTTTTTTGCCCCCCTTAATTGATTTTCGGGGGCTTTTTTTGTATTTCGGGGGCACAGAATTTTTATGATAAATTAACTAAGATTTATAAAACATTGTCGACACTTTTTTTTACAGTCTTTGTCCCTATGTTTGATAACGTAATGTTAATGTCTCCATATATGTCTCCTGTACGCTAACCTTTTTCCCAAGGAGCACATGTGCTCCTAAATCAAATTTAAATAAATAAAATCTAAATAGAAATTTAGGAGCACACAAAGAAATTTAGGAGCACAGTGAAAATTGTTCAGGTAACAGAGTTTATTAACAAACTATTTATTACATGCATATTATACTGTGCGTGTGCATACTAAGGGATAAACATCTGTGCAAATAGCACATACCACCAAAATCACAAATTGGCCCATGCCTACTAGACGCAAAGGTATCGGTTGTCAAGCTGCTTTTGTATGTTGTAGTGTTGTCACGATACCAACATTTTGACTTTGATACAGATAGGAAAGGCAATGGAATATATTATTACTAGATGACAGAACATGGACAATTCTTTATACAATTCTTTAATTCATTATAATTGAAACGCTATTGAATAATAGTTAATTAATAGTTAATACAATTACTCTGTTACAGCTACAACCGAGCTATAATTTATACTATAGCTACTGTCCAATGTCTTCCTTTTGAATGAAATAGGTTCAGGAGAGAGAGATGTAGAGAGGGAGAGGGAGAGAGAGCGAGACACACACAGATAGACACAGATATTATCATCCCCCCTTTCCTCTGAGCGTTCCCAGTGATGGCTTACTATGTGCGTGTGTGTAAATGTGCGTGTGCAAACGGGAACAGGACACACATCTGTGCAATAGCACACACCACCAAAGTCACTGGCTGGCCCACAAGTGTGCGTGTGCTAACTTCGCTAACGTTATCCACCTCAGTAACATTAGCTGCCTCGCCGGATTCCTCTTTCTCCTCGTCTCTCTTTTGCTCAAAATAAAAATGAACAGGCTTCATGGCTAGGGATGGGTACCGAATTCGGTTATTTTGAGGTACCGAACCGAAACACGTCGGTACTACCGAGTATCGATTCAAGTGAGATACAGAGGGGGGGGGGGGGGCTTTATTTTTTATTTTTATTTTTTCCATGTCAACGTTCACACGCACAATATATGCTTACCTAGGATTTGACTTGATTCAACAACAAAGCAGTTGGAGCAATGGCAAGCCGAAAACGGTCGAAATTGTAGTTATTTGAAGTTAGGATAATTTATTTCACGACTGATAAATCTTTTTTAGACTAAAGTACCGAAAAAAGGTACCGTTGGGTACCGGTATCGATTCACAGGTACCGGTACCGTATCAGTTCAAATGTGAAAGGTACCCATCCCTATTCATGGCTGGCTGAATTTTTAGCGTTGTCTGATTCTGAATGTATAACTTTTCTATGGTACCGTGACTTTATTTTCCAGCCTGTACTGTGTTTGTGTTTTAATTTCCTTTCTCTCGCATGAAACCAGCCGTGTCACCACAGGAAACTCTACTGTGATTGGACGTGTATGCGCCTTGTGGAATGTGGGACTTGTAGTTTCTAAACTATTAACAGCGGAGCTGAGTTTGTAATCTTCACTCGCACACTGCGAGTAAATGATTTTTCCGGTTCGCGCACACATATTATTAGGGGCAAATACGAGTGAAATGCTCGCACTGTAGAGCATATATATAATTAGTAAACTGCCCCCCTTTTCTTGCCCCCCTTAACACTTTCAGTGCCACGAGGTGGCGCCAGAGTTAGCTCTTGAATGCCACCATCGGCACCAATGTTACGCTTAATATCGCCTAATCTATGTTTTAAATTATGGCTATGTGTCTAATCTGCCCGTCGCTTATCAAAGAATCCTTTTCCAGTCAGTGCTGTCGAGGCAGATTGGTTTTTTATCGCTTCATTTCCGTTTGAGAGCATTTTGAAAAGCACCCCGTTTTGAGGTAAAAAACAGTCCATTCTGAACCATTCTATGATAATCGTCTTTTACTGGAATATTCCAGAACATTGATATTTGTCTGCCTATTTATGAATCGTTTTCAAATAGGGCGGCTACGTGGCGTAGTGGGCAAGGCCCTCGCCACGAATGACGGAGTAGCTGGGCTTGCCTGTTCGAGCCCAGCGCTCTACATTGCTTTCAGTTTAGCTGGTCGTTCATACTAATACACATTGGCCGTATTAGGGGGTGGGAAACTGATGGGTGGGGATCGGGCATTGTGGACAGCGACTCCTACAGGTCGGTTGGTGCGCCTGCGCAGTAGAATCAGGAAGTGTCGGGGGCAGCGTGAGCCTCCCACGCAGGGACCGAAACTAAAGCCCGCCGCCCGCCAGGGGCGCTCTGTTTTTACCTTTGGCGCTTGACACTTAGAGGGCTGCCCGCCGTGTGGCGTGTAGACGTGTAGTTCATAATGATACTCTTGTGCGAGTACATATTATAGCAGCGCTCGTCTTTTTTTTCTCCGCCGCGAGATCGTTAAAAAACTACAAGTCCCACATTGCACTCAAGTCAACGGTCCAATCACAGTAGAGTGACGTGACTGGTTTCATGAGAAAAAAAGCAAATGACCAATCGGAAGCTCTTATTTGGCTTGTTTACTTCCTGAAACGCCACCATTGCCGTATGCGGGCAGTCTGCTCTAGCCAGCTATGTTACTGTTTAAACAATGACCCAGTCAACTATTCACTTTTAGTTTAATACATGACGAGGCATTGTCTAACGGTATCTAGCTGGCTAGCTACTGATAGCTGCTGATATCAACAAATGCTCCAGCAATAGTCGACTCGAGTGCACAATACCTCCGTTCCCTCGTTAGCTAGCTTAGCTAGCTCACCATCTGTCCCAGTAAACTAAATTGTCTTAACGTTATCTACCGGGCTAGCAGTAGCTACAGATAGCTCCTGATATCAATGTCTTATAACATTGATTGAATGCGTATTCTAGCTGAGGGCATGTTGAATGTGATTTGATAATAGAACCGTAACGTTATAAATAGGGTCCAGCTGCATCGCCGGAGAATCCTTGCATGCTGAATGTAGGGTCTAGCTGAATATAGGGTCTAGCTGCAGGGCCGGAGAATCCTTGCTGGAGCTGGAGGCTACTCAAGTATACACACAGACAGTGGAGCTGTTTGCAGATAGCAAGCATTTTGACTTATTGCGTGGTGGCGATGTCTCGCAGATAATACAACTACAAGTATGATTATATAATATATATTTTATTTAAAAAAAATTTTTTATATAAAATATATATATATATTTTTTTAATCAAAAGAATTTTGGCAGGTAAGAAATATGCTTGGCGGGTAGACTCTTCCCATCTACCCGCCACTGGCCGGTGAGTCAAAAAGTTAATTTCGCTCCCTGCTCCCACGCGTTACTCCTCGCCACTGAGAGATCGAGCTGCGCAGGTGAAAAGATGCGACTGCTGTTACCTCAAGTACCGGAGGGGACTTGTGCTATGTATGACTTAGTCCACATTGCAGCCGGCTTGTGGGAGGCAAGAAACAGCGTTCGTGACAGGGGAGGGTTGAATTGGATGATACAAAATTGGGATGGGAGAAAATATAGAAAATGGGAGAAAAAGTGGATAAAAAAAAATGAATAGTTTTCAAATAAACGCTAGATGATCAATATTATACGTGCACGCACGCACATTCGAGCCGCGCACGGATAATCGCCGTGTTAATTTCCTCTTGTATTTTTTCAGTGAAACCGATAGAGCCCATTTCACAAAACAGCTTATATCTTCATCAAAATGAGTCTGATTATCCTAACACTGATAACATAGATTCCTTACCTGACATCAGATGGTATCCAACTGGTATATTCCAATTCCTGATCACCATTCGAAAAAGTCGATAAGTGTATTGATCCAACGTGATACAGTAGTACACATGATTCCGCGGGGCTCAGAGGATCCAGAATGAACTGTGATAACCCCGGCTGCATCAGTGGACTGGAAAATGTGGAGTACAGGATTTTTTTCCCCATCCATTTTCATTGAGTCCATTCCAAAATCCCTTATGTCATCTGGGAGACGATAGGGGGCGCTTTTTTCCACATCTGATCGCCGGCGGCTTTGCTCGTGAGTGGCTTTCAACGAGATATTAATAATTCCGAGAAAACTCGTGAGTGGCATAGAAAGTGTTAACTGATTTTCGAGGGCATTTGGTCAATTTTCGAGGGCATTTTGCCCCAAGCCCCCGTTAATTTCTAACCCTGCTGCATATATATATCCATATCTGTCTGAATAGATATAACTCTTGATGATAGCATGTACAATAATGATCGTCTCCCTGTCAGATCCTGAACTACAACACTGGGAGGCAGTCGAAGAACCGTCCAGATCATTCCCTTAAGAAGTCTGCAAAGCCCCAGTCTGTGTTCTCAGAGGAGGAGTTCCAGCAGTTCCAGAAAGAATACTTTGGCAGGACTGTGGAGAAAAAGAAATAAAGACACTTTGTGCACTCTGGAAACATGAGGGCTGCGTTTTGTGGGAGGAAATGATCAAAAGCAACAGAAATGGATTTCTGGGCCATACCGATAAGATAATGTTGAATTTATTTTGTAATGTTCTGAAGGGTTTTTCTATTGTATATATTGGTGACACTGAAAAAGCTTGACATCCAAAGGAAAGAGCTTGCAGTGGATATAGAGACTGTATCATGGCTTGCATGAAGACTGACTCTCTGTCTGGTTTCCACAATCTTCCTACCTGAACATGTTAGGCTAAATTGGGCAATATTTTGGACCTCTCACCTCAAGATATCTGAACGAAAATTGGTTCTATGGCTACCCACGAGTCTCCCCTTGACAGACATGCCCACTTTATGCTAATCCCCTGCAGTTGTGGGCAGAAACTATGCAGTATAAATGTTATTTTCGCCCTATTCCTAAAATGGTGTATTTGAAAATGTCTGCATACTGGGTTCCCTAACCAGTCTTGGAATTGCATACATTGGCTATGACTTGAAAGCTGAGACTCTTGTTGATCCATTGTATCCAATGTATTCATGTGTGATGATGTTAGTTCCCATAGCATCCATTTCATTGTAGTGAGGCCATTCATTTTTTTTTTTTTTTTTTTTTTTTTTTAACTTCACCTCAATGACCTATTGTGACCTCTAGGATAATTACAGCCTTGTGAAACTTTACAACCACAAACTAGAGACCTAGGGCATTCAGAGGACGTCAGGAATTCCTAGGTATATTGACAATAGCGGGTGGGGGTTCTGAACAATTTCCAGAACAGAAGTGCTCAAACGGTTTGGATACCAAATCACAGCATGACTTTTTCTATGGTGTTCCTCAATGTCTTGATGTGGTATTTCGGAGGGATTTTTGAATTTTTTTTTATAATTTATTTTTATTTTTTATCTACCTTTTCTCCTTATTTTTCTCCCATCCCAATTTCGTGTTTCCAATTCTCTCCTCCCCTGTCTTGCACGTTGCTCGCATATGCCCCCCACTGGTCGGTTGTAGGGATGATAGAAGCCTTGCATCACATGTCCCCTCCGCGTGTAGCCTTTTTACAACGTATCCGCATTTCCGGCGCTCTGATTGGCCAGGTCATGTGACATGTGCGCCCAATAGCGTGTTTGCCCATTTCCGAGTCTAACAGCCTGCAAACTACCTGCCGTTCTATCGCCATGCTCTAAGACTAACTCTAACCTTAACCAACTTCGAAATTAGTGCCTAAGCTTAACCGGCGAAAGAACTTGCCGTCACGCTCTAAGACAAACTCTAACCTTAACCAACTTCGAAGAGTGCCTAAGCTTAACCAGTGTAGAAACTTGCCGTCCCACGATTGGCGCTCATGTCACATGACCTGGCCAATCGGAGCGCAAAACGGGAACCCGGAAACGGCGATGCGTTGTAAAAAGGCTTCAAGCGTCCCCTCCGGTACACGAGGACGCAGCCTGTCGCATCTTTTCACCTGCCAGCGCGGACTCTCATTGGCGAGGTGTAACGTGTGGGAGGCTCACACTACCCCCGCTATTTCCTGTCTCTGCTGTGCAGGCGTCCCCCAACCGACCTGTAGGAGTCGCTGTCCACAACGTCCAGATTACCACCCATCGACTTCCACCCGCTGACTCTGCCAATTGAGCCAGTATGACGGCCGGTCCAAGCCGGAGGCAATGCTGACACCCGGATTCGAGACCGGAAACTCTTGCATTGGTGACTAGCGCAATCTCCGCTGCGCCACCCAGCCGCCGCCTTGTTTTTATAAAAATTCTTGAGTGGTCAAAAACTATTTTGCACCAAATCTGTGCAAAATGGTATCGATCCAAAAATTGCTGCAACAATTGATGAGATATAATTGAGCATGGGAATGGCCATCATAGACATCCATCGAAATGTTCTAAGCCCTTATACACTAAACTTTCAAAATTGTAACGGGCGCCTAACCAAAACACAATGTTTATTACAGATGTATGACTAGAAAAACATCTCAAAGTAATCTTCATGTTCCCAGCTTTCAGATGTTCCAGATGGTTACATGTTTCGTTAGAGATGTTCAGTTCTTTTTATACTGGTAGATGCCACAACAGAGCTGGAATATTATGATTTCACCTCATGGTCACCTATTAAACATCACATTGCAGAGCATTTTTCATTCTAACAGTTGTACAGAAGAAAATGTTCCATTTCTTTCTAAATTACTTTGTCATAGGTTGAATTTTAATTTAAAGCAGTCGTGAATTTGAATAAATATTAAGTTTTTCCCATGTTCCTCGTAGGTTCTTCTGTATATGGATCTGTGGTACCTTTCTAATGCACACCATGAGTGATTTGTCCAGCCCCAATAATATCTCAGAAGCAACATAAAATATCAACAGACCGTGAAGTTAAGCAAGTATGTGTGGACTGGGGTAAACATTTTGCTATTGGTGTGAGTTTTATTTATACTTGAAGAATATTAGCATATTCAGCTGTACACGTAGGCCTATATATATGTTATCCAGGTTTTTCCACAGACATCAAGATAGGTCATCAGTTATGTGTTGATGAGTTTCTCCAACACTTTGGATAAACAGGGAGATGGGTCCATACTAATTAGAATCAGCCTAATCACCACCGACTATAATGGGGTGCCTGGACACTCAAGTCATTTCAAATTGATGCGAAAGTTTCGTTTTCAATCCTAATTTGAAGATAAGGGTCTATAGAACAATTTTAGCTTGAGTGTCAAGAAACCAGTTTGAATATAAACATTTTTAAATTGCCCATTTTCCAAAATGGCCACAATCAAAATCATGAATTTTCACACAATAAGTCAATACTGTGTGAGGAATCAACTGGAGTTCAAATATTGATGTTTTGAATATTCTGTATGACAAAAATCAAAGATGGCTGCCAATTTCTGCATTTATTTATTCATTTATTACATACGTTTTATTCTATTGAACTTAGAATGGTGATGTTGGACGGTGCCTATACCTAGGTTTTCATGAATGAGTAATTGAATAAAAATTAAATAAACATGATTGGAGCATATCTTATATGATATTTCACACAAATGAGACAATAAATATGTGGAGAACTAGAGTTAGATATAAGAACTGTAAACAACGATGATTGTGAAGAACGTCCTCATCACAAGGAAGGATCTGCATCTCAGCAACGATTTAATCCCTTTGAGGAGGGCAGTAAAGACCTGCTTATTTAAGCATTACATCACGCGCAGGAGTGGTTTGTGAACAATAAACCATGCCTAGGGGTGGTCGTTAGGCCCAAGGCGCAGCCGAGGGTCGTTAGACCCCCCTAGGCATAAATCACGACTGCAAGTGGTGTAATGCTTTTATACAACTGCCACATTCATCCAACCTTATTGCTATACAATAAACACATTAATCGAAGATTTATTGAAAAAACCATCTGCCAGAAAAAGTAGTTCCCACAACAACAAAAAAGACAAGTTGCCTCCATGTGGAAGCAGCTCGGAAGTGCATCCAACCAACTAACACATCCAACTGTGTGTTATTGGAATGATTGAGAGAAGTTGCCTCCATGTGGAAGCAGCTCGGAAGTGCATCCAACCAACTAACACATCCAACTGTGTGTTATTGGAATGATTGAGAGAAGTTGCCTCCATGTGGAAGCAGCTCGGAAGTGCATCCAACGGATCCAACAAACTAACACATCCAACTGTGTGTTATTGGAATGATTGATTGAACATTTTATTACCAGATGCAGAATGGGTACAATACAGTACGGCTCAATACACACAATTGTTAAGGGGATGCAGACCTACTTTCTATATAACTTCATTCTTAGATGCTTCTATAGAAAGTAGGTAAAACAAATTAAAATGTTTTCTTTGCCCTATAGGGAAAAGAAAGTTTTCTTCGCCCTATTTTTTTATTTATTTTTGTAAACCTACTTTAGAGGGTGTGACGTACATGGGTACGTGGGTTGGTCATTACCATTATTACTGTATTTATGACACCATCTGAACATCAGGTTAGTATATGTAAATGTGCTGTTTTGTATGTGTGATGTTGTGTCATCTCCTAATCTTCTGTTTCTGTTCCGCAGATGCCACTCATCTCCCTGATTGGATTGGTTGCACCTGATTGGTGCATCTTCAGGCAGGCAGTGGAGATGAGTGGATAACAGAGAGGGAAATGACACACGTCCGGGCGCCTCATTTGAATCACTGCCATGTTCCAGAATGGAGTGAGGAGGTTGCCCTCTCGTCTAGCTGTCTGGAAGTGATATCTTGTGGTTTCTCTTTGTGTCCCATGACGGGCACAATTGTATTTATATTATTTACTAAGTGTTTGTTTGTATATATGTATGTCTTGTTTGTCCTCCCCTACCTTTTCCCCTTGTGCATTATGGTGGCGGTTTCAATCCCTATCACCATAAATATATAATTTACTATTTGGAAAACATCTTGTGTTGTGGCTTTCTTACCTACCTGGGACATTGCTTTAAACGCATTTACTGAGAGAGGCTGTTTTTTGTTCATGTGCAGCCGGCTCCAGTTATTATTCTGTGTGGTCCTTAGACCTTTGTACATGACAAGGGCCTAAACTTAACCAGTTGGAAACCAGGCGTACAGTAATAAAATTAGCAATCAATCAATTCAATAGGCCATGCTCACTGTGACAGAGTGGGTCTGTCACTAACACCGGGGCAGCACGCACACACACATACACACAACATTCACTCATAATATACATTCATACATAATCAAACATGCATACATATCCATTAATCTAAGCATACATGCATTTATACATACGTTCATATATCCATTCATACATAAATTTATTTATTGTTGTTGTGTTGTGTATATATATTTATTTGTTGTGTTGTGTATATATATATTTATTTAGATTGTGTATATGTATTGGTATGGGAGGTTGTTTTTATATAATGTGTAGGAAACTGCAATCCATTTTTATGTGTAGCACCTGTGTAGTTTTGTGTTAATTAATTATGTGTGGCACCTGTGGAGGGGGAGGAGTGCAGGTGTCATGAGGGCTGCGTGCCCAAGGTTCTGGGTTCTTGCCCTGCACCAGTTACACTGTAGGTGACTGAGGGAAGTGCCGTATGTGTATTGTTAGTCTGTTTGTCTCTGTGGTGGTGCTTCACCAGATAACGGTTGCAAAGTGGGTAACTAGGGAAGCGCCACCCAGTAAGTGTTTTGTCTATCAGATGCCGTTATTGTGGAACGCATCTGATAAGACTGCAGAGGTAGGGTATAGTTTAGTTATTTATTTAGATTAAGTCATTTGTTTATGTAATGTCACCTCTGCACTTGGAAGGCTGGGAAATAAAAACAACACCAAGACCATTTTTTCGACTACGCCATCGTTTGTGTGACTTTGGAGGGGAGAGGAGAAGGACCCCGTCACACTCACTCAAAACATTGCAGCACTCAGCTGCTTCTCTCTCAGTCTGACTCTCCCCCGCCGTTGCAGACAGGAGTGTGTGGTGGGTGTGTGTGTGGGGGTGTATGTGTGTGTGGGTGTGCCAGACAGTGTGAGAGTTAGCTCTGCAGTCAGGGGGAAGGAAGAAGAAATAATATCAATCCGCAATTTTTCTTTTGTTCTACAATGACTCATGACCCATCAATTACATCATCCAACATTGTTTAAAGGACTAAGACATTCGCTGTGACAGAATCGCTTTATATTTAGTCGTTATGACGCTATCAACATATCCATTTGTTAAAGATTATTGTCCGCCATCTTGTTTTCTCCGAAGAATCTGCACGGCGGAGTGATGTGATTCGGTTGTGGGCGGGTCCTGGGACCAGGAGCGTGGATTGTGCCCTATACATACGTGTAAATGGACTGTTTCAGCATCGGGATGATCCCAACTCGGGAACGGGACAAGAGTAGTACAACAATTTCAGGAAGTGTGTTCATGGGCTGAGCTTCCTACAGGCGATATAGGCGGTTGCCTAGGGCGCCACTCAGAGGGGGGCGACAAAACAATTTTTATTTTTTTTTAGAATTTTTTTTACTCTGCGCAGTTTTGGCGCCCCCTCTATATCTGCAACCATTATTTTTACATAAAAAAAATTCGAACATAAAAATCTAAAACGGTCGGTCGGTCTGAGCCTCAGCTTTAGGTGTTCACAGTCAGAACATGCTAGAGCGCTGTGCATTGATGGGTATCGATCAAGTGTTTATAGAATTGAGCGTTGAGGAAAGAAGACTAACGTTAGAGAACTATGAAGAGGCAAAAGCCATCCGGCCATCCAGTATAAAAAGAGAAGAAAAGAAGAAGACGAGAAACGTGCCAAGGTGAAAGGTATGCAATTTTGTACAACTTCCAAGACCTGCCACACCAAGAGCTGATGAAGCAAGCAGAGGTTTCAAGTTTCTTTAATAGTTGTCATACAGAAGTACAGAATACTTTTATACAAAATGCTTCTTACTGTTACGCTCCAGAGACTGTGCAAGACAAGATAAGTATGAAGTAAAATAACATAGTATAGCATGTAAATTAGAAGTAAAAAAAAAATGAGGTCACAGTGTTCAGCAGTGGAGGTTTCTCTATGACAACACGTGAAACACAAATTCACTCATAATTCATAATTATTATTCATTTACATATATATATAAATTTATTTTATTTATATATATATAAAAAAAAAAAATTTAATTATTATTATTTTATATTTTTTTATTAGAAAAGTTTTCCTCTGTAAAAAAAATTCCAGTGAATTTTTTCTTTTAAAAAAATTGCCAAAATTGCCAGCTCTGAGCAGGCCTGCACTGCAGTAATGACTGCAGTAATTATTCGTGAAGAAAACTTCACAGGTGTGACCCAATGTTATATAAATAATAAATAACAGCCAATCGAAATAGGCTATTAACTTCGTCTAAGCACGGTCTGTGCAGTTAAACTCTTGCCATTGAATGGAGGATTGAATGATTGACAGCCCTTGCCATCCAATACATGGAGGTTGAATATGATTGGCAGCCTTGCAAATCCAATCAGAGATTGCTGCATTGCAAAGTCAAAACGGGTCCATCTGCAGGTTAGGTTTAGCTCTGGCCAATCTCAAGTTTCTTTATTAGTTGTCATACAGAAGTACAGAATACTTTTATACAAAATGTAACAGAAATAAGCATTTTGTATAAAAGTATTCTGTACTTCTGTATGACAACTAATAAAGAAACTTGAGAAACTTGAGATTGGCCAGAGCTAAACCTAACCTCCGACCCTGCAGATGGACCCATTTTGACTGTTTGAAAGAGCAAGGAAGTAGTTTAGTTGTTGTTTAGTAGAAGTAAGCTGTACAGCTATAACAAGTAAAGTCAGGCTAAATTAAACTTTGTGCCAACATTAGGACCGAAGTATAAACCAGCAACTGAGCAACATGAAGAAGTGGACTTATGCATCTGGATCAGAAAAAACATTGTGGATGAAAAAGTAAGTAGGCTAGTGTTTGTAAAAGCTTGTATGCTAACAGTAGCTAGCCAGCTTAGCCTACATCACAATGATAATCACCAAGCTAACTTACTGTACACACTGTAGGGCTGGGCAATTAACACTTTGACTGCCGGGAACCGTCTTTAGACGTCTTTGCTGGCCATGCTAAAGTTGCCGGAGGACGTGTTACGTCGTCCTTATATCAATATTTCAAAAATCTGCGATCGGATTCATATGTCCCCTCCGCTGGCCTGAGATCCACCAGCAGGACCCACTGAGCTCTCTGGCGGTTCAGGAGCGCCATCTGGTGGCCGATCGGCGCAATCGCCAAACAGGATGTTGCATAGAGGTTGTCCTAGACGTCCGTAGTACTTCCGGGCGCTCGCTATAGGTCATGGGACTCTGGCTCGTCACGCTACACGGTGATCGATTGGCAATAACTCGATAAACAACATGATTTGGACGTATATACCATTATACAAGCTGGAGATGGACCGGGTAAAAATATATCCCATAATGATAAGATTTCTACTCTACGATGATCGCCCAACGGCGCGCGGAGACTGGGGTGAGTTTCAGCGTGTAACGTTACCGTCTTCGATACTAACTGCTATTATCAACATTTGACCCACATTAGATGATTGGTATAACGCTGCCCACGGAATTATAAACGCCCCCTCGCCCATCCGGTCAACATCAGATGACGTGTAGTAACTTCTAGAAGTACGTCTAGTTGGAATTTTTTATATCGCGCTGATTGCCATCAAACTGTATTTCATCATCAATATAATGCATTTGGGGCTATATATCACGTTCTGGAGAAAGCTGCAGAAAGAGATGAAAACATACTTATACATTAGACCATACTTTACTATGAATATGTGAATGAAAAAGTTTAACGTTGCTACACAATGAACAATACATATAGGACTTTGAATGGGCCCTAATAATGGCAATGTAGCAATAGAATTTAAAAAGTTATAGCCCTGCAAAAAAGGGGACTTTCTCCATAGACAAATAGCGCTGGCAATCTATGGTATATCATGAATTTAACCTTAGGCAGCCAAAGTGTTAATCAAAACAGAATCGCGATATCGATTCATAGACCTATGCAATCTCATTTCTAAGTTATGACTATTTTTTTTTATTAAAAAAATTTTTTTTTTTCTTTTTTTTTTACTTTTTAAATTATTTTATCTGGGTTGAACATGATTTGTGGAACTCCCTCTGGTGTTGTGGTCGTGGTATTCACTGACCTTTGGGAAGTATTTCGACATGCACATGGGTATCTTAGTGGTGTAGTGTATCTTGTAGACCAGGCCCATTGCAAGTTGCTGTACTCTGTCGTCTACTCTAAGCCATCCTAGGTTGTCAAAGTGGGCAGGGGTGAGGTGGGTTTTAGGAGTAAGGTCAAGCAGTAGTCTGACCAGTTTGTTTTGTGATGTTTGTAATCTTGTTTTTAGTGCCTTTGAGGTGCTTTGGTACCATGAGGTGCAAGCATAGTCGTAGTACCCTTGAATGAGTGCTCCTGTTAGAGTCTTCAAGGTATTCTTGTTTACCAGAGAGGAGATCCGGTACAGGAATCTAGTTCGTTGGTTGACTTAGTTTTATTACATTGGATCCCATTTTGTCACAGGAATGATTTGCCTCTATAGGATGGAACCCAGGTAGGGAATTTCATCTTTCCTTTTAAGATAAGATAAGATATTCCTTTATTGATCCCCTTGGGGAAATTCAGGCATCATAGCAGCATGGGGGAAGGGGGGGGGGGGTACAGGTAGTGAAAACAACACAAGCAGTGTAAACAAATAGGTCAATATAATTTACTATCTAACTAACTGAAATATATTTTCACAGTGTCACATAAGGTGCAGTATGCATAAGGTAGTGTTATAATTTACTATCTAACAAACTGAAATATACATTATTCATTATTCACAGTATCACAGTATCCACATAAGGTGCAGTATGCCTAAGGTAGTGTAAGTTGTCCTCCTTGGGTTCCTATAAGTCCCAGGTCGATGTCTGGCAGCAGTTGCTGCCCACTGTTGTGGAGCCTGATGGCCACTGGTATGAAGGACTGTCCGAGGCGGTTAGTTGAGTGTCGGGGGGGTATGAGTCTGTGGCTTCCTTGTCACCTTCACCTAATATGTTTTGATCTGGTCAGGTGCGCTGTCACCTAAAATGTTTTGATCTGATCAGGTGCGCTGTCACCTAAAATGTTTTGATCTGATCAGGTGCGCTGTCACCTAATATGTTTTGATCTGGTCAGGTGGGCTGTCACCTAAAATGTTTTGATCTGATCAGGTGCGCTGTCACCTAAAATGTTTTGATCTGATCAGGTGCGCTGTCACCTAATATGTTTTGATCTGGTCAGGTGCGCTGTCACCTAATATGATTTCATCTGGTCAGGTGCGCTGTCACCTAATATGATTTCATCTGGTCAGGTGCGCTGTCACCTAATGTTAATATGTTTTCATCTGTGTCCACTGACCACTGACACACAGTGGGGGATGTTTTAAAAATATAATTTAATATATAATATAATATAATAATTTGTGCTTCACCTAAAAATTTGGTCAGCAGCCTCCACTGGTGTTCAGTATAGACATATGTACAGTGTTCGATGCAGAATAGACGTAACTGAGTTACCATATAATATACAATACTGTGCAGTGTACTAATATACAATACTATATAGTGCAAGGCAGAAATGGGATGAGGTGCAATTTAGGTACAATTTACAGTAGGTGTACGAGTTGTAGTGCAAATCCTTTATCAATAAATATAAAGTGTGTTTGTGTGATCTAAAGTGTGGAGAGTGGGTGCTGCAGTGTGTTGTTTGTTTAAGTGAGTGTGTGCGTGTGGGTGTGTGTGCTGTGTGCATTTGATGGTTGTTGCATAGTGTTTATTGTTCGTTTAGCAGCCTGATGGCCTGGGGATAGAAGCTTCTTCTGAGTCTTTCTGTGCTCGCCTTAAGACTCCGGTATCGCTTGCCTGACCGCAGCAGTTCAAAGAGGCAGTTGTTCGGGTGGCTCGAGTCCTTAATAATTCTCTTAGCCTTCCCCTTGCACCGCTTGTTGTAAATGTTCTGGAGGGTGGGAAGCCCCCCTCCAATTGTGCGTTCGGCTGAACGTGTCACTCTTTGTAGTCTGCTACGGTCTTGTGCAATGCTATTCCCAAACCAGGAGGTGATGTTGCCAGTCAGGATGCTCTCTATTGTACATGAGAAGGCACTTGTACACACCTTAAACCATGGAGGGCAATCTGATTTGGATGAGAAGGAGCTGGCTCAGGAGTTGGAAAATTTTATGTGATTGATGACTTTGCAGCGAGGAAGGCCAGAAGGATTGCACTGTAAATGGAAACCAGTAGGAGCGTATACAGGCTAACCTTGAAGTGTGATGATAGGGAGTGGAATGTAAATAGTTCTTTAGACAAAGTGAATTTGTAATTTTTATTTATTTGTTTGTTTATTTAGCATATTATATTTTGATTATATATGTGTAACATATTTTACAATACATAATTTTCTTTTAAAGCAAATTTGCACGTTATTTTATTGTTTGTTATTATTATTATTGATTGTTAGCTAAGTTGTTTGTTTGAATTCTTTAGTGTGCACTTTACATTTCTTCTTAATTTTCTTTGAAAGCAAATTTGCACATTCTTTTATTGTTTGTTATTGTTATTATTATTATTGTGTGTTAGCTAAGTTGTTTATTTGTTTTAATTCTTTAGTGTGCACTTTACATTTATTCTTAGCTCTTGTTCTTGCTTGTAAAAAATAAAGGTGCAGTACTTTACTGTATAACTGTTAACCCTTTCACTGCCACACGACAGAGGGTTAACCCTTTACTATCACACAACCGACGGTCGTGAAAGGGTTAACCTTCTGTGTATTGTCGCAGTGAAAAGGGTTAACCGGTTGGTAGCGCTGCAATGTTTAGATTTATTTTGGGGGGGGGGGGGGGGGGGGGGGGGCGCAGTGGTGAACCCCGCCTAGGGGGCCAAATGTGCTAGGTCCGCCCCTGAGTGTGCTTGAATCCACTTTAAACAAACACACTGTAGCACCCACTCCCCACACTTTATATTTATGGATGAAGGATTGCACTACAACTCGTACACCTTACTGTAAATTGTACCTAAAATTGTACCTCATCCCATTTCTGCTTTGCACTAGATAGTACTGTACATTAGTACACTGCATAGTATTGTGTATTGTATATTATATGGTAACTCAGAACATTGTACATATGTCTATACCGAACACTGTGACCTCATTTTCTTCTTCTAAATTCATGCTATATTATGTTATTATGTTATTTGATACTATCTTGTCTAGCACAGTCTCTGGAGCGTAACAGTAAGAAGCATTTTGTATGAAAGTATTCTGTACTTCTGTATGACAACTATTAAAGAACTTGAACTTGAACTTGAACTTGAATCAAACGACACACTTCTGACAGCACCGATCAAGCTACATAACTTACTGTTGTTCCATGAGAAGAAAGAAGAAGAAGAAGACAGCAAATAAGCTAAGAATGCAGCACTTCAAACATGCAGAGCTCTATTGGAAAGCTTTTATTGTGCTAGACACAATACACGTCGAGTAGCGGCATTTCTGTTGATGAGGAGTTAGTTGCGCCAGGTGTAACAAGAAAGAACTGTTCTCATTCCTGTCAAATAAGTTGTTAACAGCTGGACAGTTCCCAGATGACAAGGATGTTTATACAATGACATGCACATTTCTTGATTGTGATTGGCTGAAACAGTGAAGTTGTCGGTTGTTATTTCGTAAAACACACTCCACGTGACCCCAGAACCCGCTCACAACCGAATCACTTTTTTTTCCGAATCACTCCGCCTTTCATTGTTTTTATGAATGAAACCAAGATGGCGGACAATAATCTTTATGAATGGATGTATTGATTTCGTCATAACGACTCATTCAAAAAGATAAAGTCACCTGGAATATGTTAGTTGTTTACACAATGTTGGATTATGTAATTGGTTTGTCATGACTCATTGTAAAACAAAATATAAACCGCGGGGGGTTCTGAGGGGAGTGGCCACTGGCTGACAGTGCTCTCTGTCTCGGGTGTCGGTGTTGTGCCGAATTCGGACTCCTTGCCAGAATCCGACTCCCCCTCGGGTGAACAGCCTACCCAGCATGTAATACGCTCTTTGTTAGAACTCAACACGTTATTATTGGCGCATAGATTGCAGAAATACGGGAACGTTTTGATTATATTTAAAAGGCTTTGACATTGTAAAACGAAATAAGTGGAGTTTCGAAGCTGTAAGCGGAATACAAGTCATAGAACACCCACGATATAGTGTTCTTCCCCCTTCCTACTGTATAAGAAAGAATTAAAAACGCATTGCAAGGAGAACAGAGGTTATTGGTTGAGTTTATGTGTATACAAAACCCTTGCAATAAATGTGTCTTGATTTGATTTGATTTGATTAGACATTTAAAAAAAATACAAGATTCCAGAAAAACGTCAAGGATGCTACACAAAAAAGTCAAGACTTATTTCCATTGTGGTCCTTGGTCTCAGACAGACAAGCAATACAAAACATGACCATAAATAACAATTTGACAAACTACATAGACATGAACATTTTAAATGCAGTACAAACGTAGCCACAGGCAACAATGTATCAGACAACATTTTCATGCATTTTAAAATCTAGTTTTTGACATTGTCGAGGAGCCATGATTTGACTTTTTTCTTAAAATTGTGTCGGCTACTGATACATTTTAGCTGTGAAGGTAGCAAATTCCAATTTGTGGCTCCCCAGAATATAAAAGAACATTTGCCCATATTAGTTTTGAACCTTGGAATACGCAGGTCAGCAATGCTGGCTCTGGTGTTATGGGTATGCATGTCCCTGTTCCACTGAAAATAATTTGTAAGATAAGAGGGGGCCCTATAATTATAAATGTTGTGAACTATGTTGAGCTGAAGTTGAACGGACCTGGCTTCCAGAGGGAGCCAGCCCAGCAACTGGAAGTGTTGTTTGCCCACATGTGCTCTGGAGGCTAGCCCTACTGTTAATCGGATGAGTTTGTTCTGGGAAACCTGTAACTTATCTTTTAGAACTTTGGTCAGACCTCCGTACCAAGAACAGATAGCATAGTCGAAGCAACAAGAAACAAGAGAATTTGCCAGAATGCGAAGACTTTCAGGGTCTAGTAAATGTGCTTTCCTGGTCAGAAATTTAGTTCTGCCATTCACCTTGCTCATAGTTTTGAGAGCCATGGATTCCCCGCTCAGGCTGCTGTCTAGGTGGCAACCTAGATAGCTTATACACTTTTTTGCTGCAAAAAGCTGTCCCTCGAGATTTATGCTGGGCGAGACCAGCTTCCACAGCCTGGGTTGGGAACCAAAGATGATGTATTCTGTTTTGGCCATATGCAGAGATAATTTATTGTCAATGAGCCAATGTTTTATGGTAGAGAATTCCTTACTGAGAGTAGCCTGTATCTTGTCCACATCCTTATCGGAGGAAAGGATAGAAGAGTCATCCGCGTAGAGAAACAGGTTCACATTACAGGCAGCTTCCATATCGTTAATATAAATTAAAAGTGGATTTGCTGATGCATACCAATAGGACATTTTATGAATATGTGCAGCCCAATAGTACCATTGGAAATTTGGTAGCGATAGCCCTCCAACTTGCACCTCTGGAGTACAGATCTACGGATCTACTATTCCAAAGGAAGCTAGAGATTGTTTGCTCTATATTTTTGAAGAATTTCTTGGTCAGAAAGATGGGGAGGTATTGAAATAGGAAAAGAAACTTAGGAAGGATGTTCATTTTTATTGTGTTGATTCTTCCTATTAATGATAGGGGTACATTTTCCCATCTCGGAAGGTCAGTCTTAAGATTAGATATTAAGGGGGAGAAATTGGCAGAGAAAAGAGATGAGATGGTTCTAGTTACATTTATCCCAAGATATTTAAAGCCAGAAGTACTCAATTTAAAGGGAAAGTATGAGTGTGTAAGTTGTAGTGCTAATTGGTTGACAGGGTAACGTTCGCTCTTGGAGATATGAACTTTGTAGCCCGAAAATGAAAAGAATATTGCTCCACTTCTACAAGGTCCATTTGCAGGGACATCTATGGACCTCAGTGAATGTATTCCCAGTGTCCGAAATATTGTGTCTATTACTAGGCTTGCTTAAATTGTGATTAAACAAAGGAGAATATGAATTATGATTTTTTTTTGCATATTTGACAGTGAATAACACCATGCAAAAAATTACCAGACATGAAAAACTGCCACTTATCTCGCTCAGTACCTTCTTGAGATCACATGTACAAAAAATCTAAGGAAATGAATAAAGGGAAGATGATTAAACAGAAGGTTTTGTAGATACAGTACTGAATTATACCATCCGGACCAATGCAATTTGAAATATTATTATAGAATATAGAATAGCAGGCTTATAAATGACCTTATTATAGCCAATTCACACATTTATGGATTGTGCCAAATCTTATCTTTCAAATGCCCAAGTTCAATTTGGATTTAGTATCACCAGGCGTGCATAATTAAGAACAGATAATGAAATCTACTGTATGTACAGTAGGTTTATTATTCTGGCCAGAGTGCCGCCATTTTGAAACTAATTTCAAATCTGATTGTTGCTACATGCTAAGAATAGGGGAGACAAACTAACTGCGCTCCAATATATGCCAATAACGTTAAGTTTTGTGGTTTATTATCCAGAGTAATAAGAGATAGGGAATGAGTCTGAGATCGCCAAAGTGCAATACTGGCCGCATCAAGCTAGATGGCGGTATCGAGCACCCTTTGAAACCTTGTATCTTGGCCTGTGCAACGGTCAAATGTCACCGGGCTCACTTTTCTTTATCGGGGGAATGGAGCGGTTATAACGATCGGATTGAGACGCGTCAAATGCTCCCGATGCATGATGTGTGGTGGATTATGTTGGCGACACGATCGACACCAATACTGGGACTCACGATCAGATAATTGGAATATTCTTTTTGTGGTACATCCTAGTGAAGGTAAGGGCTATATGATATCAATCCTGTGTTGATCCAACCATGTCTTCATCCTGATCGCAACATATGTGTGTAACATTACTCCACAACGTATGCCGTTGATGACGATCAAAGCATAAAAAAACGACTAAACATAATACCTATGATATAGATTTGATTTGGGAATAATGGCGTGTACAGGCAAGAAACGGCAAAGTTTATAGTAGAATTGACGTATAAGCCTATTACTCAGCCTTTCGGGAATTACCCCAGACCACGCTATAACGATACTTATATTCACCACGGTATAACACGGGAACGTAGATGGAAACATTTATTATTTTTCACATATTGAATGATAGATAGGTGATGTCAAATGGGCCATAGTATTGTATCCATAGCTATAATATAGAATATAGTTATTCTAGATTTAAGCGATTCGACATATACAGAGTGTAGTAGTGGGGCTAATTTATCTTTGAATTTCTTGGAAAATTCAACAGGGAATCCATCTGGTCATGGGGCTTTGTTGCTCTGCATCTTGTTGATGGCTAGGGCGATTTCTGATATAGTTAGTGCTGAGTTAAGATTTGTAGCCATCTCAGGGTTTACAGTTGGAAATTTAAGTTTGTCTAAGAAATCGTGCATCTCTGAGGTGTCGGGCGGAGCTTCAGAACTGTATAACGATGAATAGAATGAGAAAAAGGTCATATTAATAGCTGTTGGATCAGTATGTAGTACTCCTGTTGAGTCTTTGATTTGAGGAATGATATTTGAGGCTGCTTGACGTCGTAGTTGATGAGCTAAGAGCCGACCCGCTTTGTCACCATGTTCGTAACATGTGGCGCGTGAACGCAAGAGGAGGTGTTCTGCCTCTGTGGTTGTTATCAAATCGAATTCAGTCTGTAGGGCTATACGTCTGTTAAGTAGGTTGGGAGAGGGGGATGAGGCGATTTGCTGATCTAGGTTCCTAATATCATTGGAGAGGTCCTGTCTTTTAGATTGACTGGATTTGTTTAGAAGAGTAGAGAAGGATATTATTTGACCTCTTAGATAGGCTTTCATTGATTCCCACATAAGAGTGCGAGATTGGGTCTTTCTCACTTTGATTAAGCGTGATATAGTTATCTATTGCATCTGAGACTAATTTGTTGAAATTATCGTCCGATAAGAGCAGAGAGTTAAGTCTCCATGGGGACGAGTAACGTGGTAGTGAGGTGAGTTGGATATCTAACGTAAAGGCGCGTGGTCAGAGATGACAATGGGATGATAACAGATGTTATTTTCAGTATTAATTTCCCCCTGTTGCACCTACCCAGACTCTGTTGTGACAGCAGAGTACCCAGTGCAGACTCCATAAGGAGTTATAACTCTAACCATACTTACAGTTTATACAGCTGTCTCGGTCTACGCCCCCGCGGAGTATAGCTCCCAGTAAGAGAATGTAAAATATTATTAATAAAGCACATCAACATTTCCACTTCTCCTCCTTGTAAAATGTCATTAGAAGTGTCTGTGTGTGTGTTTGTGTGTACATATTGTATTGATGTCTGTGTATGTGTTGTATATCTGAGTGAGTGTGTAAGCGCTGTACATCTGAGTGTGTACAGATGTGTGTGTGTATATCTGAGCATGTATAGCTGTGTGTATATATTGTATAGCTGTGTGTGTGTATGTATGAGCCTATATACAGTGGGGGAAATAAGTATTGAACACATCAACATTCTGTCCAGTAAATGTATTTCCAATGAGCGTATTCAAGTGAAATTTGCACCAGACTTTGGTATTAACTCAAAGAATCCAGAGAAGAAATCTAAACATTAAAGTCCATATGTAAATAAAGTTATGTAATGAAGTGGAATGAAACAGGAAAAAAGTATTGGACACACTAAGAGAAAGCAGTACACCACAGCAAGGAAAGGCAAGGAACTAGCTGAAAACCAAAACTAATTAGGAGGCAACTCTACCTCCTATATGTGCTAATACTGTAAACTGGGTTAGAATATATTGATGGGCTATAAACGTTTTTTTTTTGTGACCAAGGTGCCACACAAACATCTAATGATGGGTAAAAGCAAAGAGCTCTCAAGACCTTCAAAGTTCAAAGTTCAAAAACAGAGTGGTGCAAATCATGAAACTTCTGAAACTTCCAGTAAGTACCATTGGGGTAATTATCCGTAAGTGGAAGCAACATCACTCCATCACCAACTGGCCACGCACAGGTGCTCCTCGCAAAATTTCTGATCAGGGAGTCCGAAGGAAAGCCAAAGAGCCATGGACCACTAGGAAAGAGCTCCAGAAAGACTTGGGAGGCAGCAGGTACAACTGTGACAGAAAGGACAATAGGCAATGCACTCCACCGCCATGGCCTCTGTGCACGCTCAGCCCGCAAGACTCCACTACTGAAAAAAAGACATGTTGAAGCTTGTTTCAAATTTGCCAAACAACATTTGGACAAGCCAGTAAACTACTGGTAGCATGTACTCTGGTCAGACGAGACCAACATTTAACTTTTTGGCTGTCACACACAGGGGTGTAGCTCCAGATTCTGGGCCCCATGAAAGAATGTATTTGTAGGCCCCCAGTGAATGCGAGCACGCGTAAGCGCGCGAGCGAAAAAGAATTTGGCCAATTTTTTATTGATGAAAATGCATAATATGGTTTTTACCTATACATTCGGATCAGCAGTTCAGCACCTGCACTGTTGGTGGGTGAGCCTAGTAAAGGATGTCGCATTGCGTTCATCTTCAATGAATGGACCAATGGAATAGTCTACCAAAGCCCCCCCTCTCTCTCTATATATCTCACACACACACACACACACACACACACACACACACACACACACACACACACACACACACACACACACACACACACACACACACACACACACACACACACACACACAAACATAGTATCAATGAGAGCATCAATAATACACCTGAGTGATGTCTAGTAAAAGAATTTTTATTTTATTTTTATTTTTTTTGGGCCCCCCCCCCCAGTGCTGGGCCCTTGGAATCATCCTAAGTTACCCCCCCCCCCCCCCCCCAGCTACGCCCCTGGTCACACAACACACCATGTTTGGAGGAGAAATGGCAGTGCACATCACCCGAAAAATACTATACCAACAGTGAAGTTTGGAGGTGGAAGTATCATGGCTTGGGGCTGTTTCTCTCATGGTACTGGCAGACTTCACATAATTGAAGGAACAATGAATGGAGCCATGTACAGAGATATTCTTGAGATGGACCTGCTGCCATCCACCAGGATGTATTGCTGAGGATGAGACGTGGGTGGAACTTCCAGCAGGACAACGATCCAAAGCATACAGCAAAGGAAACCCACCATTGGTTTCAGAGAAAGAAAATCAACTTGGAATGGCCCAGTCAATCACCTGACCTAAACCCAATTGAACATTTGTGGAAGCATCTGAAGATCCAGATTCACAAGAGGGCCCCCCACAATCTTCAAGATTTAAAGACAATCTGTGTAGAGGAATGGGCCAAAATCACACCTGAATACTGCGGGCGATTAGTTGCATCATACAGAAAGCGTATTGAAGCTGTCATTACAAACAAAGGCTTCTCCACTAAGTATTGAATTAATTTCAATTTGTGTGTTCAATACTTTTTTCCTATGTCATCCCACTTTATTATACATAACTTTATTTACATATGGACTTTAATGTTTAGATTTTTTGTCTGGATTTCCTGAGTTAATACCAAAGTCTGGTGAAAATTCACTTGAATGGCCACATTGGAAATACATTTACGGGACAAAATGCTGATGTGTTCAATACTTATTTCCCCCATTGTAAGTGTGTGTGCATATTGTGTGTGTGTGTGTTTGTGTGTGTGTGTGTGTGTGTGTGTGTGTGTGTGTGTGTGTGTGTGTGTGTGTGTGTGTGTGTGTGTGTGTGTACACTCTGTAACATGGTGGTTGGAATATAAACGTTTCACCCACGATATAATAAAGAACAGTATATAACAGAATGTTAACTCAACGTGTCATTCCAGCATCTTGAATCTAAACAGAGATAGAAGTGTAAGTATATTATAGTAAAAAGAAAACAAAAAGAGATAGAAATAAAAAGAAAAAAGATATATATACATACACAAAAGATGGATATATATGCATACACATATCTATACATATACATCTGCACTATCTGAGCGTTTCTTTTAGCGTCTCTAAATAACAGTTTCTGCTCGTGGTAGTTACCTAGCATCATAGGAAGTGCAGAACTTGTGACCTGGACCTTACTGTGAGGTTCGCCTCTTCCCTGGACTTTTAATTCCCTGTCTCCTCACCTCTCCAGCCCCCACCCTCGCGTTCATTTACTGTCGTCTGCTCTTCAGCAGCCCACACCCTTGGACTATCTGTCAGTATCTGTTTGATTGGTTCGTGCCGAACACACTCTTCTAGTTCAAGTATCAATTACCTTCACGCACCTGATGTGTATTCTAATTAGCGCCCCTGTTGGGCTTTAAATACCTCGCTCTTCCCCTCAGTCCTGGTCGGGTCGTTCCGTATCATATCTCTATCACCAAACTCCTTCGGGAGGTTCTCTGTCTGTAGGCTCCTACGGGAGTTTCTGTCTGTCTCCGGCGTGAGACGAGGTGCAAGCTTTGGCCACCTGTCGCCGTTTGCCTGGAGGGAGACATTGTACTGCGCTCTCTAATCCTCTACGGGAGGTATTCCAGTGTTCCACTTCAGACCTCCGCGCAGCAGACGCGCACCACTCAGACCTCCGCGCAGCAGATGCGCACCACTCAGACCTCCGCGCCAGATGCGCTCTCCGTACCGGCGCGTACTCCAAGCAGACGCGCACCACTCAGACCTCCGCGCCAGATGCGCTCTCCGTACCGGCGCGTACTCCAAGCAGACGCGCACCACTCAGACCTCCGCGCCAGATGCGCTCTCCGTACCGGCGCGTACTACAAGCAGACGCGCACCACTCAGACCTCCGCGCCAGATGCGCTCTCCGTACCGGCGCGTACTCCAAGCAGACGCGCACCACTCAGACCTCCGCGCCAGATGCGCTCTCCGTACCGGCGCGTACTCCAAGCAGACGCGCACCACTCAGACCCCGCGCCAGATGCGCTCTCCGAGCCGGCGCGCTCTCCTCCAGACGTCTAGCCTGCGCGCTCCTACTCCATCCCTGTAAGCAGCTCTGACCCTCGCCCTGTTCCAAGGCCCGAACCCTGTTTTCTCTGTCCCTGTCCCCAGCCCGCCTCCGCGGGCCTCTGTCCCTGTTTCCCCTCTCTAGTCCTCCTAGTCCCCTCTGTCCCTGTCCCCAGCCCGCCTCCGCGAGCCTCTGTCCCTGTTTCCCCTCTCTAGTCCTCCTAGTCCTCCCTGTCCAGTCCTTCTAGTCCTCCTAGTCCTCCTTGTCCAGTCCTCCTAGTCCTCCCTGTCCAGTCCTCCTAGTCCTCCTAGTCATCCCTTTCTTGTCCTCCTAGTCCTCCCTGTTCCTGCCCTTTCCCTTGCTCTGGCCCTGTCCGTTAGCCTTTCCCTTAGCCTTCCCCTTAGCCAGCTCGCCTCTTAAAGGCACTGTGCCTATTTTCCCATGTTCTTGTTTTCCTGTAATTTGTGTTCTCCCTTAAAGGGACAGTGCCGTTTTCTGTTGTTTTCAATAAATGCCCAGTTCTTGGCTTACTCTCATACCTGTCTTGTGTTGTGCGATTGGGGTCGGTTACAAACCATAACAGTACGACCCGACCCGTCGACGACCCCAGCCAGCACAGACGGTGTATGTTGAGTTTGCCTTTTTTTTGTAGCCCTGTTAGCTCCCCTGTTAGCTTGTTAGTCTCCCCTGTTAGCTCCCCTGTTAGCCTGTTGACTCCCCTGTTTGCTTCCCTGTTAGCCTCGTTAGCTCCCCTGCAGCTTGTTAGGCCTCTACTACCAGCATGGCCCCAGTCTGCTAGCTTAGCCCCGGCTGCTAGCACAGCCTCTATGTTAATGCGCCTTGCTGCTGGCATAGGCCCTGTAGCTAGCCATGCCCAGGCAGCTAACCCAGTCCCTCTGCATGGCCCCAGTCTGCTAGCTTAGCCCCGGCTGTTAGCACAGCCTCTATGTTAATGCAGCCCTTGCAGCTAGCATAGGCCCTGTAGCTAGCCATGCCCAGGCAGCTAACCCGGTCCCTCTGCATGGCCTCCACTTTTTGTGTAGTTTTCTCCCACTGCTAGGACTGCCCCTTCAGCTAGCAAGGTCAGTTTGCCCCACTGCTAGGACTGCCCCTTCAGCTAGCAAGGTCAGTTTTCTCCCACTGCTAGGACTGCCCCTTCAGCTAGCAAGGTCAGTTTTCTCCCACTGCTAGGTCTGCCCCTTCAGCTAGCAAGGTCAGTTTGCTCCCACTGCTAGGACTGCCCCTTCAGCTAGCAAGGTCAGTTTCCCCACTGCTAGGACTGCCCCTTCAGCTAGCAAGGTCAGTTTTCTCTCACTGCTAGGACTGCCCCTTCAGCTAGCAAGGTCAGTTTTTCCCCACTGCTAGGACTGCCCCTTCAGCTAGCAAGGTCAGTTTCCCTACTGCTAGGACTGCCCCTTCAGCTAGCAAGGTTAGTTCCCCACAGCTAGGACTGTCCTTCCAGCTAGCTTGTTCTCTCATGCTGTTCCAGCCCTGTCTGCCAGCCTAGCTCCTCTGGTTACCCCTCAGCTCCTTAGTTATCCCTTCAGCTCCTCTAGTTACCCCTCGGCTTCCCTAGTTACCCCTCAGCTACCCTGTCCCCTTGCTAGCCCCACTTTGGTGTAGCTTCCCCTGCTGGCTTGGCCCGGTGTTTTTTTTGTTTGTTGCCTTGTTTTGTCCCCTGCCCCTCTGTCTGTGTTTTTGGGTCGCCCGGTGGCTCCCGTGGAGGGGGGAGTACTGTGAGGTTCGCCTCTTCCCTGGACCTTACTGTGAGGTTCGCCTCTTCCCTGGACTTTTAATTCCCTGTCTCCTCACCTCTCCAGCCCCCACCCTCGCGTTCATTTACTGTCGTCTGCTCTTCAGCAGCCCACACCCTTGGACTATCTGTCAGTATCTGTTTGATTGGTTCGTGCCGAACACACTCTTCTAGTTCAAGTATCAATTACCTTCACGCACCTGATGTGTATTCTAATTAGCGCCCCTGTTGGGCTTTAAATACCTCGCTCTTCCCCTCAGTCCTGGTCGGGTCGTTCCGTATCATATCTCTATCACCAAACTCCTTCGGGAGGTTCTCTGTCTGTAGGCTCCTACGGGAGTTTCTGTTTCTGTCTGTCTCCGGCGTGAGACGAGGTGCAAGCGTTGGCCACCTGTCGCCGTTTGCCTGGAGGGAGACATTGTACTGCGCTCTCTAATCCTCTACGGGAGGTATTCCAGTGTTCCACTTCAGACCTCCGCGCAGCAGACGCGCACCACTCAGACCTCCGCGCAGCAGACGCGCACCACTCAGACCTCTGCGCCAGATGCGCTCTCCGTACCGGCGCGTACTCCAAGCAGACGCGCACCACTCAGACCTCCGCGCCAGATGCGCTCTCCGTACCGGCGCGTACTCCAAGCAGACGCGCACCACTCAGACCTCCGCGCCAGATGCGCTCTCCGTACCGGCGCGTACTCCAAGCAGACGCGCACCACTCAGACCTCCGCGCCAGATGCGCTCTCCGTACCGGCGCGTACTCCAAGCAGACGCGCACCACTCAGACCTCCGCGCCAGATGCGCTCTCTGTACCGGCGCGTACTCCAAGCAGACGCGCACCACTCAGACCTCCGCGCCAGATGCGCTCTCCGTACCGGCGCGTACTCCAAGCAGACGCGCACCACTCAGACCCCGCGCCAGATGCGCTCTCCGAGCCGGCGCGCTCTCCTCCAGACGTCTAGCCTGCGCGCTCCTACTCCATCCCTGTAAGCAGCTCTGACCCTCGCCCTGTTCCAAGGCCCGAACCTTGTTTTCTCTGTCCCTGTCCCCAGCCCGCCTCCGCGGGCCTCTGTCCCTGTTTCCCCTCTCTAGTCCTCCTAGTCCCCTCTCTCCCTGTCCCCAGCCCGCCTCCGCGAGCCTCTGTCCCTGTTTCCCCTCTCTAGTCCTCCTAGTCCTCCCTGTCCAGTCCTTCTAGTCCTCCTAGTCCTCCTTGTCCAGTCCTCCTAGTCCTCCCTAGGGATGCCCCCCGGACCCCGGTTTTAAACGGGAACCGGTACTATATTAGAAAATACCGGAGTATTTATAAGCTCCGACGTCCTCGGTACTGCTATCGATACTCTAGAGAAATTATTATTATTATTATTATTATTTAAAAGTTGCGAACGATCTCTCCTCTCTCTGTCTCTGCACGAGAAGCAGCGAGTCATTATTACACACACTCCTCGCGAGTCGCGCTACACATACATACGGGTACTCCTTAATGAAAGCGCTGTCAATAGTATGCAGCTGCAGCACGTCAGACAGCAGCGCTTACAAGCCCCGCACATACAAGCCCCGCACACCTGATGTGCTGCAGCTGGAAGCATCTCAGCGCTGTCTCCGTGCCGACGCGCGCTGCACACAGACACAGACAGCTCTGCATGGACTGAGTCGTGATGGCGGATAGAGCGAAGCGTTCACAAGTGCAACAAAACATTTGCCAGTAAGGGTGGCAATACGAGCAATCTATCAAAACATTTGTTTGCAAAACACTATATTAGTGTGCAGAAATGCGCCGTATTCGACTGCCTTGCGCGCAGTGGTCCATCTGCATCCACGTCCACTGCAGCCGGTAAGCCAAGATACGGAGTTTCCTAGGCTAATAACGAATTATTACAAATAGGCTACAAATACTACAATCTAAAAACTTTTTATAGATCGTCAAGCTGAGGTCAGCCACCAATGTGTCCCAGGCCAGTGAGCCCACCACACATCCTCCTCATACCTCCACCACCCAAAGTCCTTTCTCCCTAGCAGCTAGAGGAAAGATGACAGAGGATAGGGTGAACGAGTGTCACAGGGCTGTGACAAAGTTTGTTGTCAAAGGCCTGCACCCGTTCTCTACAGTGGAGTCCAAGGACTTTAGGTAACAACTAATCATTCAGTGTATATCGTTTTTTTTGTATACATAGTTGTCTAACTTGTCTGTTGTTGTTATAAGTTATTATTGAAGCAGCTATTCCCACCACTCCACACACATTTACAATAATTCAATCATTTCTAATCTTTACTGTAGGGAGATGACCAATGCTCAACTGCAAATATAAAAATCATAAAAAAATTATCAAAAAGAACCGATAAGAGTATCGATAAAGTACCGAACCGTTAAGCAGTATCGATAGGAGTAGTAGTATCGGTAAAATCCTAACGATACCCATCCCTAGTCCTCCCTGTCCAGTCCTCCTAGTCCTCCTAGTCATCCCTTTCTTGTCCTCCTAGTCCTCCCTGTTCCTGCCCTTTCCCTTGCCCTGGCCCTGTCCGTTAGCCTTTCCCTTAGCCTTCCCCTTAGCCAGCTCGCCTCTTAAAGGCACTGTGCCTATTTTCCCATGTTCTTGTTTTCCTGTAATTTGTGTTCTCCCTTAAAGGGACAGTGCCGTTTTCTGTTGTTTTCAATAAATGCCCAGTTCTTGGCTTACTCTCATACCTGTCTTGTGTTGTGCGATTGGGGTCGGTTACAAACCATAACAGAACTAGTAGAAGATATTACTGATAATGAGAAAAACAGTGGAAGCATTTAGCACAGTGGGCATCTCAATCAGCTAATGATATTCAGTATTTGTATCAGTTTCATCTGACCGTTAAGGAGGGGCAGGATGAGAAATAACTTGAAAACAGGTAGCCATAAGCCCTCTCTTTGGTCATTGTCTATTCTGATTCATTGTAACAGCTCTTTTTTTTTTTTTACATGACCTGTTTGTCCAGTGTTTCAATGTATGTCTCCACGTCCATTGGTGTCTTGAACTCCTTCTGAACGCTTTTGTAGGACACTTTAAGACAGGCTGGGAAATCAGACCAAACCGCAGGCCCGGTAGTTTCATGTCATACAATTAGCATTTTACATCTTTGAAAGCTGCTCTGGCTCATGCCATCTTTGTCGTGTAATCTGGGAATATCGAGATGGTTATACCTTGAATCTTGATCCGTTGTAATGTCCTAGCTTGCTTCAGGATGTCAACGCAGTCTTTGTGGTGGTGTAAGCGGACAATTATAGGGCGGGGAGGTTCATTTGGTCCCGATTTAGGCCTCAACGTGCGGTGCCAGCGGTCCAGAATGGGTTCTTTCTGTAGCCCAAAAGCGTCTCTTAGTAGCATTGCCACTGACTCAGTGGAGACTAGTGATGTCCTCGAGTCCTCGTCGACACCTACAATATGTATATTGTTACGCCTCGACCATGCTTCTAGGTCAGGGGTCGGCAATAGGCAAATTAGCAAACGAGGCAATGATGACAACTGTGTTCAAGTTGGCAGATAAAGTAGCTGCATTCAACGCCAATCTGGAATTGGAGGGCGGCGAGTGGATATTTGACATGTTTCAAACATTAGCAGGGATTTTGGAGGACTGAACAAGCCCAGGGCAGTTATGGTGAGTCGTGTTTTCATTAGGGATGTCCGATATTATCGGCCTACCGATATTATCGGCCGATATCGGCATTCAAATGTGATATCGGAAAATATCAGTATCGTTTTTTAAAAAAATATATAATAATAATAATAAAATAAAATAAAATTACATTTTTATAACCTTTATTTACCCAGGCAAGCAAGTAAGAACAAATTCTGATTTTATTTATTGTCAAAAGTATGCATAATGTTGTGTTAATTCCACAACAAGAGATAAGTAATGTTAATGACCTGAAATTATTCTGTTTTTTGTGGGGGGAAATCCTGCATATATCGGTATCGGTTGATATCGGTTGATATCGGTATCGGAAATTAAGAGTTGGACAATATCGGTATATCGGTATCGGTAAAAAAGCCAATATCGAGCATCCTTAGTTTTCATGCATTCTGATCTGCTGTTCATGTATTACTTATGCACCCGCCGCGGTGATCTGCAACAGCTGATCTGCTGTTCATGAATGAATGAATGAATGAAAACTGCATTTAACAGATTGCAGAATGGGTACAATACAGTACGGCTCAATACACACAATTGTTAAGGGAATGCAGACCAGAGAAAAACGTTTGTCTGGTTTACATCAGGGTCCCCCATTTGCGAGTGCATCATGCTCGCTTATGCCTGTATTTTTTACTGTTGTGAAGCACTTTGAACTGCAACCTCTGTATGAAAAGTGCTATACAAATAAAGTTATTATTATTATTATTATTATTATTATTATTATTATTATTATTATTATTATTATTATTATTATTATTATTATTATGTGTATGCACCCGCCGCGGTGCTGCATTTTTCACTATCATTATATTAAATTAGCCATTGTTTTTGGTCCTGGCCCGCCATTCAATGGCTTGGGGAAAATTTGGCCCGTGGCCAGACCTAATTGCCGACCCCTGGACTAACGTTACACACATACGCTCGGATCGCAATGAAGACATTCTTGGATCAATGCAAGATTGATATCATATAGCCCTTACCTTGACTAGGATGTACCCCAAAAAGAATATTCCAATTATCTGATCGCCAGTAGTATTGATGTCCATCGTGTCGCCAACATAATCCACCACAAAACATGGATCGGGAGTACTTGATTCTTCTCAATCCGAGCGTTATAACCGCTCGTCTTGCCCGGAGAAAAAGAGCCGACCCGGACCCATATAGTCGATGCACAGCTCAAGACACAAGGTTTAAAAGGGTGCTCGATACCACCGCCTGGTAGGATTGCACTTTTGCTATCTCAGACTCATTCCCTATGATAACACCAGGCTCCCTGGATGGATAATGAATGGAAGCATATAATGGTAGTGTCTGGTTAGGAGCGAGGGATAATGGATGGATTATCCAATGGGGGGTCCGGGAGGGGAGGGTACGAGCTAGAGCATATGTGTGTAGGGTATTAGATAGCAGGTATTAGGGGTATATCCTGTATAAGACATTTAACTAAATGGTGATTTCATTGGATGTGCACTGTTAATAATGCTTGTATATCTTATCGTGTGTTGTCATGTTTGTTTATATGTTTGTTTAAAAAATAATAAAAAAATAAAATACAAAGGTTTCAAAGGGTGCTCGATACCACCGCCTGGTAGGATTGCACTTTTGCGATCTCAGACTCATTCCCTATGATAACACCAGGTTCCCTGGATGGATAATGAATGGAAATATCGAATAAAAGAAATAACGATGAAAACCCGACTTTTCTCGGGTTTGGCGCTCAAGCGTCTGCGAGTTTTGATTGATTGATTGAAAACTTTATTAACAGATTGCAGAATGGGTACAGTACAGTACAGCTCAATACATACAATTGTTAAGGGGATGCAGACCAGAGAAAGACTTTCGTCTTGTTTACATCAGGGTCCCCCATTTTCAATTCATCGTAACATATATGACATATATGACATACAGATAGACAGTACTGCTACATCTATACATTTATGACATACCAGATTTGCAAATATAGTACTGTTTGTGATACGAAAAGATTCGAGAGAAAAAGTATATACATTTGACGTAGAAACTGTACATTGGAGGAGGTTGGGTAGGTGGGGGGGGGGTACTGTATATTGGAGGTGGTTGGGTGGGTGGGGGGGAGGTTGGGTAGGCGTGGGGGGGGGAGGTTGGGTAGGAGGGGTGGGGGGGGGGGACACTGTACAACTGTACAAGCAAAACTGTACATTGGAATATTGATAAGACCATACTTGGTCATTTTTACTGTACATTGGAGGGGGTTGTGTTAGGACATTTACAGGGGCCAGTTTCGAATTGCAGTCTCCCGTAGGTGTTTTTTGAGAGTGTTTTTGAAAGTGGGTAGTGATTCACATTCCTTTACAGCTTTGGGTAGGGCGTTCCACATTGATGTGGCATAATTGCGAAACGTGTTTAGTCCCTTGTTTGAGCCGAATCTGGGTTTAACGTGATTTGTGGAGCTCCCTCTGGTGTTGTGATCGTGGTATTCACTGACCTTTGGGAAGTATTTTGACATGTACATGGGTACCTTGGTCGTGTAGTGTATCTTGTAGACCAGGCCCATTGCAAGTTGCTGTACTCTGTCGTCTACTCTAAGCCATCCTAGGTTGTCAAAGTGGGCAGGGGTGAGGTGGGTTCTAGGAGTAAGGTCAAGCAGTAGTCTGACCAGTTTGTTTTGAGATGTTTGTAATTTTGTTTTTAGCGCCTTTGAGGTGCTTTGGTACCATGAGGTGCAAGCATAGTTGTAGTACCCTTGAATGAGTGCTCCTGCCAGAGTCTTCAGGGTATTCTTGTTTACCAGTGAGAAGATCCGGTACAAGAATCGAGTTCGTTGGTTGACTTTTTTTTATTACATTGGATGCCATTTTGTCACAGGAAAGATTTGCCTCTAGGATGGAACCCAGGTAGGTAATATCTTCTTTCCTTGTGACAATATTGTCACCCACTGTAACTGAGAAGCCGTCGGTCTTGCTGAGTTTGTTATTTGAACCGAAGAGAATGGACTCTGTTTTGCCCATGTGTAATGATAGTTTGTTATCAGTGAGTGAAGTATCTTTCACTCCATTTATATATGATTTGTGATCGTATAGTATTTTACCCTTCTCTCTGCATTGTTTTGTATTTCTGGTGTTCGGTTCTATTAAGGAAAAATGCAGACGAGGTGATCTGAATAAAACAAACTGGTGTGTTTATTCCATTCTTAATAAAACCACAGCTATGAATCAAACAAGTACAAGATCTTTACTGTAATCTAATCGTCTCTTTGATGTGGCAGTTTTGTCCATTATCTGATCAGCTGCGGCCGATCAACGCTTTCTCCGGTGATGGTGTTCTTGTCTCTCGGGTTGTCCATGACAACTCGCGGCTTCTCTTTGTGGTTCGTGGTCGCCAAGGCAACCTTGGTTTTCGGATCCTCGGCGGTTTGGGAGCGCTTGGTTTCGTCTACCCTCGGTGGAGTCTGGCTCCCCTGCTGCGAGGCGATCGTCTATCATCGTCTGGGTCCATAGCTCTGTGCGTCTCCGGCTCGGCTCTCGAGTCTCTGGTTTCTCCGTCTACCTCCAGCGCTCTCCTCCTCTCCAGGTCTCCAGGTCTGTCTGTCTCGCTCCAGGTCTGTGTCTCAGTCTCTCGTCCATCTCCATCAGCCCTGCTTAAAAAGGGATGAAAGAACTTCCCCCAAAAGCCCCCGGAGACGTGTGTCCCAGGGCTCGGGCTTCTCCATTGGCCAAAGGATCTCCTCGCTGAGTGACACATCAGCCTGGTCTGCTGACACAACGTTTACACAATAGAATCCGCCTGGCTGTTAGCAGTTAGCCATTTATATTACCTTATTAGGGGATCCTTATAGTTCTTCTCTCCGTGGCACAGAGAATAGAACATGAGCTGTTTCCATCTACAAACACTTTACCATTCTGTAATTGCTTTTTAGAATACTATGATAATTCTTTATTGTCTAGAGTAGACAGTGACTCACAGTCTTGTCTTCAGTTTGGTCCACATTTTACTTTATTTGATTGAACTATTTAATGTTACATCCTACTGTTTGTATTTCCTATTCTAAAGTAATCTGTAATCTAGTTTGTAGCTCTATTTGATCACTAAGTATTTTGTTCAGTATTACCATTAATTTACAAACAATGTCTTTGTATTTGGTTCACTTATTGTCAACTTTTCATGCCTGCCAAACCTATTTATCTAAGGTGATTTGGTATGACAGCTCCCTTTTAGTACATTATTGATTGCACTGTTTTCTAAGGACATCTAACTAATCTCTCTGACAACACCATTGGTTTTATCTATTTCCTTAAGGTCTAAAAAACCGTCTAGTCTAACTATTAGAGTTAATGTGTAACTGGTGGCATTCTACTTAAATTCCAATATCCTTGAGCCTGTGTGGTAGGTCTTAAGTCAATCAAATCTGATGTGTAAGGGGAGATTCCAATTGTCTGGTGTTTCCTTTCTGACCTCTGGGCCTTAGTCTTCTTGAGCAGCTGCCGTGTCGTAACCTGAAATTGCTTAGCTAGTGTCAATAAACCTTTGACCTCAACTGTATTTTCAGTTCCTGTTCTTCAAAGATAATTATCTCCTTCCTCTTTAGTCTCTTACCAAATAGGTCCCGTGGGGGAAATGGGTCACCCAAAGTAAGCTTTTGTTCTTCTTTAGCTAAAAGTAAATACCACTCCTTCCTGCCCATCTCACCACCTGGTCTTGAGGGGTCAGTTTATGACCTTAATGGTCCGGCACCTGGTCGGGGGAGTCACTGTCTCAACCTCTTTACGCCTGGTGCCACAGAGATAACCAACATGGGGTTTTCAAGTGGCCCTTCTGTCAAATCAGCATTTCCGTCTAATCATTTTGTACAGTTCCGTTGATATTTTCATGTTTCATTTTGATAAATTCACGACAATCCACCCTTAGTGGGTTTCATAACCCACTATATAGCACCAATATGTTCTAAATTAAACATGTTAAAACCATAATTACCATTTTTGCTAATATTTTTTAAAATTTCAAAAAAATCCAAAATTTACACAAATCGAACTACCAAACCCATTTCCATCTGTACAGTTACAAAATTCATCATTTCACCTACCTTTTCTTCTTGCACAGTTATACATATTATCAGTTATTAATACGACATCCAGTCTAGGTCCGTTTCTTTATACAAAAACAACATTGTACCATTATCAGCTTTTCTAATTATGACTATACATTATCCATCTAATTAGCTTCAATGTGTCTGTTTTGTGTAATTGACTCTACAAGAAAAGATTAATACATCACACCAATAAAAGATTAACACTCTAAACCATCGCGGGAGATTCAAACAAGCAAACATAAATCATCTCTTCTCCTTGAAAAGACCACTGAGGCCTCAATTATTCTTCGCTTTCATCCCTGTCAGTTATCCCTATTCCAACCTCCTGAGGTCTTTACTGCTAACTCGTTTTGACTGTTTTTCTTCTTGTTGTATTTTGTGCTAACCACAGCCTCTTCTTTGTTGTGGGCAGTTTTTGGTACTGCTTCGATTTTCCACAGAAGGAAACGATTTTCCCTCTGTCCTTTTTTTCATTTTGGATTGTTATTTACAAACACACAATGGATTGGAAACTCTTATTTTTCGCACAAATACATCTTTACTGTTCTGCATTTGACAATACATTTTTCTCCAAATTAGTTATGTTAACATTCAATCAAATCACCTTTGTCTCATTTCTTTTTGTGCTGTACTATTTTACTAGATCAAATATCTCAAGTTCAACACAATACTACCTCCACCCTTTGAGAGTGGAATAACCATTATATTTCACTATCAATACCTTGTTTCCAGACAGCCTCCTCGGTCCGGACAGCCAGCTCTAGACGAGGCCAATCACCAACAGAACCTATGTGCATGGCAACAAACCACAGTCCCTTTAAACACACATCCCACACACTCCAGAGTCTCCCATAAGTCAATCATCAAATTCACATGTCTGCACCCTACATGAACACTATTTGGCCAATGGCGACCAAAAACCTACAGAGCTTACCTATAGACAGAAAAACACATTTCCCCAACACTTACCATCTCCCAAAAACGTGACACAACCCCCCAGATTCTACATCTGGACTCTCAATGAGCGGAAAACAAATCATGAACCAGCTCCCGTCCACTCTTAGTTTCCAGCCCATTATATCAGACTTCCTACCAGTCCCGCTGTGTCACCACCACCTGCTATCCCTGACCGGTGAGAGATCCCTCCCAGCCAGCCAGTTCCTAAACAAAACAGAGTGTCCAAACAAAAACAAAGAAAATTTCAAACCAACAAAAATTGTGAGTGTCTTCATGCAACACACCCATCCAACAGAATTAAACTATCATCTAGAGGCATAATTACCCCCGTAACAACTAAGACAGAATAATAAAAAATCCAAAAAGAAATAAAATAAGTAATGAAATAATAATGTTTTTTTTTTTTTTTTTTAGGTCTCCTTGACCACCCTTGGATCAAGTATGTAATCACTACTATAAATAGTCCTTTGTTTTTAACTCTGTCTAATATTAAATGTTCCATTGTTCCTGTTTAAAACCATCATTTTTGTTAGTACGATTCGCCCATGCAATTTCCAGTTACTTCATCCCTTTACAGCCCCAACTTACCCTTGTTAGTCTTCCAAACCGTTTTAGTAACTTGCACACCTAACCAAACCTTTTAACCTATATATGTACCCCCGTTTCGCATTTTCCATTTTCATTTATTAATAACTCTATTTTCTCGAGCACTTTCAGCTTTGTTTGTGCATTTCCGCTTCGCTCTTAATCTATGACCTTTGCAGACACAACCTCTTTACACTCCTTCTGAGAATGACCCAACATTCTGCAAGTCCAGCAGGTCTATTTTCTGATGAACTCATGCTGTCTGTTGGACTCTCGCCGTCTGTTGGACCCTTGCTGAGCCCGCCACCCTTTGCCACATGACCGAGCGAGATGGCCGATCTCCCCACAATTCCAGCACTCAGCCGACGCCGGCCATCCAGGCGGTCCCAGTTTACCACGACTCCAGCAGTCTCTCGGCCGGCATCCCACAGCTCCCGCCAGGTCCACCCTTTTCCGGTCCTCTGGTTGCATGTCCCGTTGCCTGGAGGAGAGAGGGGCATACCTGTCCTTTTCTGCTGCCGCTCCTCGGGCCCTTTCTTGTTGGGAGGGGCCTGGAAACTCACCCCTCCTGCGGTTCTGTTTACCCTGTCGCGGCCCAGTTCCCTGTCCGGGCAACAGAGCACAGGGCACTCCTTGATCACGGCGGCCTAGGTCTGACGCCCGAAGCATGACATCACGAACTGTACCACTCAATAGTACATTCTTTTTAGCCAGTTCTTGGTCCAGTCTCTGCATCTCGTGTGCGGCCTGACCAAACGCCCGCTCTGTCTTCCTCAAGTCTCGATGAACCGCCTCATGTCGTTCGAACGCTTCTATAAACGCTCTCTGTCTTTCTGGAGAGAGGCACGTCATCCTCTCCTCTTCCTCCACCCTGGCCCTCGCTGGCTGGCTCCTCGTCACCGGCCCACGCCTCTCATCCTGGCTTTGGTCTTGAGGGACGACTGGACATGGGAAACGGGTGGGCTGTAGAAACTGTTCGTGTATAGTTCCATACCTGCTGTCGGTCTCTGTTCCAGCCGTACGGCCAGAGTGGACTTTGTGGGACTGCTGTAACAACGCCGCTCTTCTCACTCTCTTTCTCTGTCCCTTGGTTAAACTGCAGTCACCTGCAATGGACACTCCAGCATGGATCGGTTCTGGTTGGAGTAATACCGTTGTCTCTGGTTCTCTCTCCTCTGAGACCCCCTGTATTGGAACCAAAGTCATCATTTCAAGTCCTTCTATCGTACTGGTCACATGAGAGAAGTCCATCCAATCAATCAGATTATCATCACTGGTAAAGTCTATCTGGGAAATGTCTGCAGAGGTTCTCGGCTTTCTCCCACCATCGGCCTGACTACTGAGGGCCATTTCTATTTTTTTTTTTTTTTAATACTACAGGTTATTGAAACAGACTGATTGTCTACTCTCGTTTTTGTTATTCTATTGTTATTGCATCTAACGCTTCAGTTGTTCCTATCAATGTTCCACTAAGGTGAACTTCCTATGTAACCGTCATTCTCTCCACTTTCAAACACTCCTACAATAACCGTTTGAAAAAACAAGTTTCTCCGTCTCTAAAACTATTTCTACTTACTTGAGTTAAAACACTCACACTGTCAAATTTTTACTGTGCAGACAAGGATTGATAACTGGCTTATCATTCATACTTATACCAAGGCTTATATAGCCGTTTCCCCAGTTGGTTATCGAAATCGTCAGAGCCCCAACTGTCCTGCCGAGCACCTGTGCAGAAAGAAAGCAAAAACACCCAAACTTAACATCAGTGGCATTTCCCTTGTCATTTCCACTATCTGTTATGCATTGGAAATGTCGGGCAACACTATACTAATATTTTTAGAGAGATTTGGTGTGACTTGTCTGAATATAACGATACAGCCTTAGCTTGGTTTTGTCCGTTCCTCCAACAGGAAAAACTGGAGGTTCCAATCCCTTGTGTGTTCCTCTCATATGATTATCTGGAGAATCACAAACATTACTTCCACACAACCTATCAATTCTAACAATTTTTGTAAACTTGGTTAGCCCTCTGTTCCAATTTCTTTTTGCCTTGATGAATTTGTTCATTCTGATCTTATTTCATACTTTAAATGACCGCTTAGCGTATTGACTAAATATAAATGTAATTTTAACTTTCGCTTCACCGCTTCATACAACATTATTCTCATTTATTTTCTCACACACACTTACATTCTTACACACTTCCACTTCCCCCTCAAAACACTAAAAAAAATCCTTTAGTGTTGTCACTGCTTCCAACTACCATCAAGGGAAAACAATAAATGTTTAGCAATTTAGATCACTAAAACCCTGACCGTCATATAGCCCAGTTGTTCATGTTATTAAACTCATGGACACCAGGGCCCCGTTCCCCGTACCTGGTTCAACTAAGTCGATCAAGATGTCATTATCCAGATTCAGTTAACCCGATGTTTGAAGCCGGGATTTTCCTGTTCCTCGAAGGTGGATTCAGTCTCGTTAACTCAAGCCAGACTTGAGACCCAGGATAAGTGCGCGTGCCCGCCTCAGCCGAGAAGGCAGCAAGTGTCGAGAGCAGAGATCCTGATTCTCTAGCGGCATTGATTGATTAATTGATTTAAAACTTTAGTAACATATTGCAGTACGGCTCAATCGCCTCGCCGACAAGTTAAATGCGTTATCTATAGGCTAATTTTAAGTCCCTCATTACCTCAATCAATCAGATTATATTTCTTTAAACTTGCCTGCTGGATTGAATAATCAAATGAGATCTTGCTAGCGAAAATAATTAGTTGAACTGTTATACAGAATAACGATACGGCTCTCTTCCCATTGATTGATGTATGGTCGATCTTTTACTTATCTCCACTGTGGTCTAACGGGTTCTTCTTTTGACTTTCACGCAGACGACCGGGGTTCGAAACCCGGTCTTTTCCTTCTTTTTGCGATGTAGGAATAATTCAATTTGGTGCACGTTGAGAGCTATATAAAGAATGACATCCTCAATGCATGTAGATTTATAATATTTTAACTTACAACTAGGCTACTTTGGCGTATAATCATTAATATTATATTCCAAAAAATTATATTGGAAACACGGGGATTCGAACACCGGTCGCTGGGTTGGCAGGATTGAGCACTACCGCTGCGCCACTGTGCCAGATGGGATAAATTCATTGTTTATACATTAATGAACGAGAGACCCGTGTTTAGAATATTCTTTATTTTGAATGAAGTTTTCTCTCTTTATCCTCATTCATTAATGTGACGTCAACGGCTCATTCAATTTCTCAAATCCGTCAAACAGCGCATCTCATCAGACATCTTAATCCCAGTTACAATTAAAATAACCACATAATGTGTACATCGCACCGAGCGAGCGCCACGGTATATATAACGTGCATTATTTAGGACAAAGTGAATTTAGTATCAGCATTTTGGGTCTATTTTACATTTCAAAAGCCCCCTCTGGAAGAATGGAGCACAAAAACGTAATTCAGAATGGTATAAAGCAGATCCTAGACTGTGGGAATAATTTCAGGAAACGCGCTGTCACTTTCTTTGCGGGGGCGTGGCTGTGCTTCATCCGGCTAACTTGAACTTAAACCCTGCTTTCGACCAGGCTCAAACTTTTGGATCTGTTGTCATGGTGATTTGGACAATCCAGGTACGGGGAGCCGGAAAGTCCGGCTTAAGTCAGACTTAACCGAAAGTTATCCGGCTAACTCAGTTATCCAGGTACAGGGAACGGGGCCCAGCACTATACCTACTGCAATATCCTCCCAGATCCTTGAATTCACAAAGAACCACCTTCCCACAGCCCAAAGCGTTTTCCCTTCAGTTTCGAACCCGAACGGAAACACCCCAAGCTCCTTTTCTCAAGGAATATTACAACTCATCCTACCATCACCTGCACCTAGACAGGCCAGCGCCCCTCCGGTCCCTACTCCACATACACAATAACAACGCAGCTCAAATAAACATCCAACCCAATAACACACAACATGCCGCAAAGCTAACCCTGCTTCCAAGGACCCCAACAGATGGGTCCACCACCCATCCCAGCAATGGCCTGCAGCATACCAGGCAAGCCATTGAGGGGGGGGGGGCACACGTGGAGAAAGGAAGAGAGGGAAGGAGAATCACAGGGAGAAATACAAGGAGAGACAGAGGGGGGGGTGCGGAGGGAAGAGAAAAGGGAGGGAGGGGGATAGGGATACAGGGACGGAGGAAAGGGGGGGGGGTTGGGGGGCTCTCAATTCAACACTAACTTTAACAAAAACCTTCTATACTTAATTAGCAGACTTTACCGTATCGCCTGGTCCAGTTAACCCACAGGACTTCAAACACTATCTTCAGCATCTGCTGCCAACTTTAACTTAAATCAAACCCTACTTTAATCAGACTAACAGAGTCTGCATGGAGTTCCTAATATCCAACACTATACTCTAAATCTCACTGCAGGGGCACTACAACCTGCATTAAAAACACCTTTGCAAACCTGGCAGCCCAACAGTATCAAGCAGGGAGCTAGAGATAAGGGAGGGGGAGATACCGGGAGGGAGGGAGAGAGGGATAGAGGGAAAGACAGACAGAAGGAAATAGACAGCGGGAGGGAGGAGGGGGGGAGACACAGGGGAGAGAGAGTGGGAAGAAGGGAGAGAGAGTGGGAGGGAGGAGGGGGAGAGACACAGGGGAGAGAGAGTGGGAAGAAGGGAGAGAGAGTGGGAGGGAGGAGGGGGAGAGACATACAGAAGGAAGAGAGGGGGGCCTCCCATGTAATCCTAATTTAGAAAGTAAACACTACATTAATATAACCAATGCTCCAAGCCTCACCATAAAGGCAATCTACCTTGAACAAAACTTCCTTTGCGAACCTGTCATCTCAACAAAGTCAAGCTGGGAGAGAGGGAGAGGCAGGGAAGGAGGGAGGGAGGGAGGGAGGAATGAGAGGGAGGGGAGAGTGAGAGAGAGGGGAGAGTGAGAGAGAGGGGAGAGTGAGAGAGGCAGGGAGGGAGAGAGGGATGAAGGGAGAGAGGGATTGAGAGAGAGAGAGATAGAGAGAGGCAGGGAAGGAGGGAGGGAGGGAGGGAGGAAGGCAGGGAGGGAGGGAGGGAGAGAGGGAGGGGAGAGTGAGAGAGGGAGGAAGAGACACGAAGGAGAAGGGGGGGGGTTCACGCAAGTCTCGTCACAGCACACCACGTCGCTGTTATCACTCCAACTAGTCTTGACCAACATCGCCCCCTATAGCCCTTCACTGTCCACTGCCTTAATATAAGCCCATAGTCCATCCCCCTTGCGCCGACAGACCGTGGCGCGCATGCGCAGACTGACACATACCGTCTACATGTCCCAACCACCAGACACCTCATCAGCCACCTAATATTGGAATAATACAACTAGAAAAGCCACAAAACAAACCCACACATCCATCACGTTTCTACCCCACTAGTGCCATCATACTGGGCCCACAACAAATATAGATCGATAACTAAACAAGTATATACATTCGTCATTAAAAACTGGAAAAACCGATAAAAAGAACTACAAATTTCCAAAGATGGTCGCCACCCAAAAACCAAAAAACCTATAAAAACTACAAAATGCCCGCTACGGCTCCCCGTTCACATGTGAAGGAGAGGTGTAACAATCAAAGAGGCAACACCGCCCCCTGCTGTAATGTTTAGTACATCACCACTATTGTACTACAGTACTCACAACGTCCTGCAGGAGGCGCCCTCACCCTCCCCCACAAGTGCGTCATCACGCAGCACATCACCACCTGACGTCAACTCGACGTCTCACCTCAATTATAAACCACATCCCCAGAACCCCTCTATACCGGAAGTTCCTGTCCGCGCCTCCCTAAGGTCCCGTGCCAGCCACCAAGAGTAGCAACACGCGATATTCCCCGAGAGTTCAATCATGCTACATTGTTAGCACAGGTAGCTTAGCATTTTAGCTTCGTTAGCTCCCCCCTGCTAGCTCCATTAGTTTAGTACTGCTAGCTCAATTAGCTTAGCTTAGCATCCATCATAACTTCTCCTATACGGCCCATTATCCTGTTGATTCGAGCGGCACAACACATCGCGACGTCTGCACAACCCTGTTATACCCCGCAACATAACTTTAATCCTATTTAGCCCCAGTTTACAGAACATATATCATTATCTTTATTCTAGTTCGCTCGCCCGTTTGGCCCCGCCCGGCCGAAATACACAGTATTTTAAATCCAACGCTCCCAAAAGCCTAGACGTTCCTAGTGACGTCATCAGCTCCCAAACCTCAGTTTATTTTGATACCACTACATTAAATTTAGACCTTTATACCACCGATTTAAAAAATGTCAACGAACTTCACACATCATTTTGGTTCCATCACTCTTGCCATTCACTCAATTCACTCGATATCGTAACACAGCGTCCATACGTTACTGCTGCCGTCCCGCGGCTAACGGAGCCAGCTAAATAAATGCCCCGTCCCAGGGACAATGTTACGGTTTCTCCGCTGCTGTCTCGGTCACCAGTGTTCCATAATAATACAAAAAATACATTGGCATTCACTCATATCTTCTAACATACATCCATCCCAACATATATACTCAGCAAAACAATGTCCTATTCATAAGCATACTATTCATTTGGCCACATTCATTCTAAGCGCATTTCCTACCTCGCCCATTTCACACAATTCTTTCCTATGTTCTAATCACAAGCGCAGTTCCTTCTTTCAAAGTGCTTCATACATCTACCGAGTTCTAGTAAATCCGCCTTGCTATACCCCGAGAAACCCGCTCCATTCATGTATAGTAGCTCGTGGAGAGTTTTGTAGAGCCTCTTGCCGGCTTGAATCGGGTTTATATGGTCAAATCGTCCTTAACCATAATTTCCATATTTCCTACTTGTAGAGCCACCTGTCGGCTTGAATCGGAGGTTTAGATGGTCAAATCGTTTGTTTAACCATAATTTCCATATTTCCTACTTTCCTCATTCCTCCACGAGTTTGATGTTCTTCAGATCTGGACCATAGCCAATCTGAGCCTAAATGACGTCGGATTTGTCTCGACAATTCGCCTATGGAACGTCTTCCAAAAGTCCATTGTTCAGTGTACCGATTCTAAGTGGGTTCCCATCCCGTTAAGCAACCTGGCGCGAATCCCTAACCCTTGGCTGTGCGCGATCTGAACTAAATACAGACATCTATATCCTCTCTTTACTGGTAGTCACAATACTGTTCGATGAAGGGCTTGAAAATCCACAATGGTACCCTTGTTCCTCCGTCAGCCGTTTCCCAGAGCGGGCCCGGTTCTGACGAGTGAAAACAGTGCCTCATTTAACCCATTCATCAACCAAAAACGTCACTTATCCCCAGCCTTTCAATTGTTTCCTTGAACAATTCCTTATTTATAGCTCCATAGTTGCTTATAAACACTTCATCTTTCGCCTCATTACTGTACCGTTCACTCGGATTGCGCCCCTTTTCTTCATTACATTAGTATCGATCCTACCTAGACTAGTCTTACCACATCTGGCATTGTACCAATCTTAGGCATTCTAACCGAACACCCCTCAATACCCTAACATTAAGTGCTGCGTTGGTGTGCGGCCGAGACCAGAGACAGTAGGTCGTGAATCCTGGTCTCCGGTGCCTACCGACACCAACATTTCTCTGGTCCATTACACCATTCACTTTAACCTATAGCAACCCCAATTTGAGACCGCTCGACCTCTACCAAATTTAAAACGCACCATCATTACTTACCTATTCCCGCTGTCCTCGGCTGATGAGGCGATTATTCAGTCGTAGAGGCTTCGATGAGGGCGAGAATCTCTCGGTCCATTTTCCAGAAGTAGCTTTTCGTCGTCTTCAACCGGCTTTGGTCGAATACAGCACGGGTCACGGACCAACTGAAGTATCTTTCACTCCATTTATATATGATTTGTGATCGTATAGTATTTTACCCTTCTCTCTGCATTGTTTTGTATTTCTGGTGTTCGGTTCTATTAAGGAAAAACGCAGACGAGGTGATCTGAATAAAACAAACTGGTGTGTTTATTCCATTCTTAATAAAACCGCAGCTATGAATCAAACAACTACAAGATCTTTACTGTAATCTAATCGTCTCTTTGATGTGGCAGTTTTGTCCATTATCTGATCAGCTGCGGCCGATCAACGCTTTCTCCGGTGATGGTGTTCTTGTCTCTCGGGTTGTCCATGACAACTCGCGGCTTCTCTTTGTGGTTCGTGGTCGCCAAGGCAACCTTGGTTTTCGGATCCTCGGCGGTTTGGGAGCGCTTGGTTTCGTCTACCCTCTGTGGAGTCTGGCTCCCCTGCTGCGAGGCGATCGTCTATCATCGTCTGGGTCCATAGCTCTGTGCGTCTCCGGCTCGGCTCTCGAGTCTCTGGTTTCTCCATCTACCTCCAGCGCTCTCCTCCTCTCCAGGTCTCCAGGTCTGTCTGTCTCGCTCCAGGTCTGTGTCTCAGTCTCTCGTCCATCTCCATCAGCCCTGCTTAAAAAGGGAAGAAAGAACTTCCCCCAAAAGCCCCCGGAGACGTGTGTCCCAGGGCTCGGGCTTCTCCATTGGCCAAAGGATCTCCTCGCTGAGTGACACGTCAGCCTGGTCTGCTGACACAACGTTTACACAATAGAATCCGCCTGGCTGTTAGCAGTTAGCCATTTATATTACCTTATTAGGGGATCCTTATAGTTCTTCTCTCCGTGGCACAGAGAATAGAACATGAGCTGTTTCCATCTACAAACACTTTACCATTCTGTAATTGATTTTTAGAATACTATGATAATTCTTTATTGTCTAGACAGTGACTCACAGTCTTGTCTTCAGTTTGGTCCACATTTTACTTTATTTGATTGAACTATTTAATGTTACATCCTACTGTTTGTATTTCCTATTCTAAAGTAATCTGTAATCTAGTTTGTAGCTCTATTTGATCACTAAGTATTTTGTTCAGTATTACCATTAATTTACAAACAATGTCTTTGTATTTGGTTCACTTATTGTCAACTTTTCATGCCTGCCAAACCTATTTATCTAAGGTGATTTGGTATGACAGCTCCCTTTTAGTACATTATTGATTGCACTGTTTTCTAAGGACATCTAACTAATCTCTCTGACAAAGCCATTGGTTTTATCTATTTCCTTAAGGTCTAAAAAACCGTCTAGTCTAACTATTAGAGTTAATGTGTAACTGGTGGCATTCTACTTAAATTCCAATATCCTTGAGCCTGTGTGGTAGGTCTTAAGTCAATCAAATCTGATGTGTAAGGGGAGATTCCAATTGTCTGGTGTTTCCTTTCTGACCTCTGGGTCTTCTTGAGCAGCTGCCGTGTCGTAACCTGAAATTGCTTAGCTAGTGTCAATAAACCTTTGACCTCAACTGTATTTTCAGTTCCTGTTCTTCAAAGATAATTATCTCCTTCCTCTTTAGTCTCTTACCAAATAGGTCCCGTGGGGGAAATGGGTCACCCAAAGTAAGCTTTTGTTCTTCTTTAGCTAAAAGTAAATACCACTCCTTCCTGCCCATCTCACCACCTGGTCTTGAGGGGTCAGTTTATGACCTTAATGGTCCGGCACCTGGTCGGGGGAGTCACTGTCTCAACCTCTTTACGCCTGGTGCCACAGAGATAACCAACATGGGGTTTTCAAGTGGCCCTTCTGTCAAATCAGCATTTCCGTCTAATCATTTTGTACAGTTCCGTTGATATTTTCATGTTTCATTTTGATAAATTCATATGCAGATTTTGCCTAGTTCTGAGCTGAGGGTTTTTTCAACCTGTAACTTGTTCTTGTCAGAGACCAGCAGGGCTGAGTCGTCCGCAAACAGGAACAAGTTGCAGTCACAAGCTGACGACATGTAATTTGCATAAATTAGGAACAGTAGCAGACCTAGTATGCTTCCTTGTGGAACACCACAGCTTACTGTGAGGGGGGGGGGTAGGGTACCCCAACTTATCTCGTCCAATGAGTTAATGTGGCCATATCAACATCATATCATATCAGTATTTAAAGCAGCCATATCAACCATCATATCAGTTTTTAAAGCGGCCGTATCAACATCATATCTTACATCAGTATTTAAAGCAGCCATATCAACCATCATATCAGTCTTTAAGTCATTAAGCGCCACAAGCTTTCCCCATCTTTCACTGTCTAGCACCAGCTTTGCTTGACCATTTTCACGATATTTCACAATCTTTGCGGAGCTATTGTATATTCTAGATTATAGATATGGAGACAATAGTATGGCTCATTTGACAGACACTATTTCTAGTCCAACATGTAAAAAATTGTTTGTTTCTAATAATAATAATAATTCATTTTATTTGTAAAGCGCTTCTCAGGAAACCGAAGTTGTGTGTTTCTACACACTGTAGTTTGCAGTTTATTACACGCTTGGAGACAATAGTATATGGCTCATTTGACAGACACTATTTCTAGTCCAACATGTAAAAAATAGTTTGTTTCTAATAATAATAATAATTCATTTTATTTGTAAAGCGCTTCTCAGGAAACCGAAGTTGTGTGTTTCTACACACTGTAGTTTGCAGTTTATTACACGCTAAACATCGCCCATTTCCAAAATAATCCAGTCTTTTTCCATAGATCGCGAGATCAAGTTTCTTTATTAGTTGTCATACAGAAATACAGAATACTTTTGTATGAAATGCTTCTTTCTGTTTTGCTCCTGAGAGTGTGCTGGATAAAATATATAAGTATGAAATAAGTATAATAAGTATAAAATAGAAAGTCAAGTATGTAAACAAGTGTAAACAAAAAAAAAATTTCAATATACATATATACAATATACAATGCAGAGTAGAGAAGGTAACTGAGTACAATTACAATACAATATACAGTACAATGCAGAAATGGATGCAGATGAGGTACAACTTAGCTTAGGTAAGGTGCAATGTGCAATGAGGTGCAAATATGAGTTTTAGTGCAATCTCTTTGCCAATAAATATAAAGTGTGTTAAAGTGTCTAAAGTTTGTAAAGTGGGTGCTACAGTGAGTTGTTTATTTAAAGTGAGTGTGTACGTGTGGATGTGTGTGCTGTGAGTGTATTTGATGGTTTGTTACATAGTGTTATTGTCATTGAGCAATTAAAAAAAACGTGTTCAATGCAATAAGCCCAAACCGTTCTGGTTGATCCCCTGAAACCCCAAATCAAAGGTATATACTATGTCATCAAGGGGGGGGGGAGGGGGGGGGGGGGCATTTTTACCCCGAAAATGCGATCATTAGAAAGCGCTTGGTTTAGGTCCGGTAAAGTAAGACACTGCGATCGTTACAGCTCTAGGTCTTCACATCTGTTGTCCAGTCTTGTTAGCTCGGCAGATATGTGTTCGACTTGGAGAGCCACAACATCATCAGTGCACATGGACAGCGGGGTCTCTACTTCACCCACAGTGCATTTCAAAGCGCACATTTCAGACTGGATGCTTGTTATGCTATTTGTTAGCTCTGTTTCCACTATTTGAAGCTCTGACTTCATAGATGCTAGATTCTCACCCAGGGCTATTTGGAGCTCTTTCTTGAAGATAGCAGATATCGATGCAATTAATTCCTTCTTGAAGTCCGCTCGGGATGTCGCAAGCGTTAGCATGTCCATGGCTGGTGATGTTGGGGGGGAAAGGCTTGTGCTAGGCGAGGCTTTTGTCTGCACTGTAGGCCGTAAAGTTAGCGTATCCGCAGCCTCTTGCATTGGTGACAAGCGCAATCTCCGCTACGTCACCCGACCGCCCCACTAGCGTATCCGTTTCTGTCGGTCTTCTCGGGTCTTTTGACATTTTGAATGGTCTGGAATCAAAGCTGAGCTTGTCCGTGTGCTAATTTTTCCAAATTAAATAAAGGAAAAGTGAAAAAAGTGCGCCTATTTCAGCATTTGTGGGTTCGCTCCGCGGGAGCTGTGACAGTCGCCTCCTACTCCATTGTTCACCAAACCGGAAGTTCCTTGGTGTGTGCTCTTGACGTGCCTGACGCTACATATGATGAGAGGGAACCCCCGGCCGCGTCACAGCGACGTAGTGTCACAGCGTGGGTTCCCCCAGCCCCGCCCTCGCCAGGCTGGGTATTACACTTGTGCTCCCCCGTCCAGACCACAGGTCCTAACAGAGGCAGCGGTGTGTGGAGCATGCGTAATTTGTATGATAGTAATACCATTACAGGGTCGCAGTGTGAAAGTGGTTCTTTCTACTCACAGAATAGTAAAGATCACACTGTGTATATGTCAAGCCGCAGAGCAGATGATCCCCAGTGTATAACAAAGACGGGACACGGCTCAATGGGGGAACGGCGTCATCCGCCCTCTGGGACAAATAAAAGGAGATGACGTTGGGAGTTCCCCTAGTTTCAAACCCCCCCTTTCCGTCAGGGCCCCCCCATGGGTGCAATTGCAATCCACAGCGGGAGGGACCGGGACTCCTATCTACAATTCTTAGCAGGTCAGCGCCAGTTGGCCGCACAACCGCTTTGTGGTTTTTACCACGTGTGGCTATGGAAGTGCCACATGTCAGTATGGATAGAGAGAACATTGAGATTGGGGCTCGTGTTGCAATTTCAACACCCTCACCCTCCGTTTATGGGTTTGAACCATACTCTGTTATGAGAGGCCATGGCAGTGACAGCCCTGGCCAAACAGAGGCCGATTTTGAATCGAGTCCTTTCGTTTGGCAAAGCAGGCCAGTTACAGTCCCAATGAATAGGTCATTGGGAGTCAGGCATATACTGAACATATCTCCCAATCAGCCGATTGTAAAAGGAAAACCGTTCAGAATACCATCCTTGCAGGCGCCTGTTAAACAACAGCCACCGGCTAAAGAGAATGACGTCAGCCTGTTCAGTGGCCCCGTCCCCCGCGTTTATGGAGTTTTTTTCCCCAACAGGAAAATATACCCTGCGGTGGGCAAGAACCCATATTAGTGATATGAGGCCTTGTACACTGGACCCGGGGCCTTTGCTGACACCCCCCCTAACGGGACTGGGGTGTCGGGCCAATACAGTAGGGAGTAGTTGGCCTGCTCTGCCTCCCTACAATTAACGGTGCCTGGCCGAACAGCATAAGGGCTTGTGTCCATAGCGGACGGTTTTTTCAAGGTGGACTGCTTTGAAAAAAGAAAAAAAAAAGCTCAGAGCGTTTTCCTGAGTCTCGCGACTGCCGCGGCTGCACCACTTCCTCGATGTTGATTACCTGTCGCGTCTCCAGCATAGAAATGAATGACAGAAAGGAGCTGACAACTCATAAAACGTCCGCTATGGACACAAGCCCTAACAGTGTTTATGTGGTCAGACAGGAGGGAGTATGTCTCCGCCAGGTGGCAGTCAAGCTCTGTTCTTGCTAATGTAGCAGGGTGGATTATCCCTGCTTGGTGGGAACGGTTGCTGGCAGTCACAGGTGTCGACCTGTATGCCGGCTGCTGAGACGATGTGTCCCAGAAATTTGACTTCGGTCTTCAGAAGGAAGCACTTCCGGGGCTTGAGTTTGAGCCCATGCTCCTGAAGCCGTCCAAACACCAGGTCCAACTTCTGACAGTGGCTCTCGAAGTCGCTGGCGAACACCAAGACGTCGTCTAGATAGACGAGTAGGACGTCGAAGGCCAGGTCCCCCAGCACGGCGGTCATCAACCGCTGGAATGTCGCTGGTGCGTTACACAGCCCAAAGGGCATACAGGTCCACTGGTAGAGGCCGAAGGGCGTCGTGACGGCCGTCTTCTCTTGGTCTTCTTCTTTCACCGCCACCTGGAAGTAGCCGGTGGTGAGATCGAGCGAGGAGAAGATCTTGGCCTGCCCCAAGGCGTCTAGGGACTCCTCGATGCGAGGTAGGGGGTATGCATCCCGGTGCGTCACGTTATTTAGGCGGCGGTAGTCACAGCAGAACCGCACGGAGCCGTCCTTCTTTATGACGATCACGGCTGGTGACGCCCACGGACTGCAGCTCTCTACCAGGACACCCTGGTCCACCAGGTCTTGTACGTGCCGCTTTACTTCTTGGAACACGTGGGGCGGTATTCGGCGGTGTCGTTGCTTGACCGGGTGTGCGTCACCGGTGGGGACGTAGTGAGTGACTGTGGTTGTGTAACCATAGTCCCCGTCGTCTACGGAGAACACCGCCTTGTGTTTCTCTAACACTTGATTTAGCCGGCTCACTTGAGCTGGCATGAGATCCTGCAGGTTCGCCTGTACGGGCACGGCAAGCCCTCGGGTCCTCCCGTCCGCCACCGCCGAGGGCGGGCTGTCTCGAGCCTCAATCGCCGTCACCCTGACGCCTCCGTCTACTTCCTCCACGGTCACTCTTTCCTTAGGCCGTACTCGACGGAGGCAGTGGAGCTCCGCCAGTCTGGACCGGGGTCGGAGCACCATCTTGGTGTTGGTCGGGTTCAACACCCGCACAGGCACTCTCCCCTGTCGGGCGTACGCCACCACGTTCGCCACCAGTAGTCCGGCGGGCAGGTTGGCACTCGGAGTGTTCTCTAACATCACGGGACGCCGCATCCCTGCCGTCGTCTCACAGCGGCCCGAGACGATCACTTCGCTGTGCGGGGGAATGACCACCGGCTCCCTGCCGGCCACTTTGACGTACCCCATCCTTCCCGGGGCGGTACACTCCCGGGCTTCTTGGGCTATGGCGGCAACCACACGGCGGACGGCGACGCTTCTAGCGTCGGCGCGGCTTCGCTCGCCCGGCGCATCCCCTTGATCCCCTGGAACAGGCCGTCTACTCCGCCGAGCACGTTCATGCCCAGAAGTCCCCGGATGGCGCCTCTTGGGGGCACTCGGGCGCGGTCGTCCTTTACTATGAATATGCATTTCCCCGTGAATGTCATATCCAGGCACTTCACCTCGGCGTAGAGGCATCCCAAACACTGGGATCTCCAAACCGTTGGCGGCGGTGAGAGTGATCCAGTTGGCGGGGGTCAGCTTCGTCTGCGGGAAGTGTCTTTGGAAGTGGCTCTCCGCCATGGTGGTGACCTCTGCGCCTGTGTCGAAGAGGCAGCGGGTCTCGACACCGTCGATCTGGACGTCTAGCGTGAAGCACTCCCTGTGCGCGTCTTGCGTCTCGGTGCCCTCCACGGCCGGGTCAGCGACTCCGGTTACGACGGCGTCGACTGCCCTTCGTGGTCTGGGTCGGTACCCTGATGGGCCCGGAGCTTCGGGGGTGGGAGTAGAGGCTGGGCGTGGCCTGCTGGCTGGGCGGGGGCAATCCCTGCTGATGTGGCCCGGCTGATTGCAGGCATAGAAGATCAGCCTGCCCTCTTCGTCTCGGCGGGGTGGTTCCCGCGGAGCGGCGGGCGCGTCGTCTCGGCGTCGCCGTCCGGGGGCGCCTCTCCGGGTCGCGTCTCGCTCCTGTTGGAAGGCCTGGAAGAGTTGCTCCTGGCGTGCGCCCAGCCGCTCTTGCCCTGCGAAGAGCTGCTTAATAGCTTCCTGTAGCGTGTCTACGCTCAGCGGGGCCTCTCGTCCCTCCGCGGCCGCGGCGTGGACCAGGGCCCGGGCGCCACTCCTAGTGGGGGGCAGGACCATCTCCTCTTCGGACCAATCTATCGCCGCCATCATCAATTCGAGGAACGTCCGCTCCCCGTCCTCCTTTACGTACTTCCTCATCTCGCGTCGCAGCATCTCATCCCTCAGGCCTAGCACGAACTGCGCCTGCAGCCGGGCGGCAGGATCCGCAACCTGTCGGGGGTCTCGGCCCTGTATACGACGCATCCTCTCCTGTAGGTCGTAAGCAAACTCTCTCACGGTCTCGCCGTCTATTTGTCGGCGGTCGAGGAACTCTCCCAGGCGGACACTGACCGGGGTCTTGTCTCCGTACGTCTCCTGCAGCAGTCGGAACACGGCGTCCGGCTCTGGGGCGGTCCCTTCTATCACAAAGCGCACCGTCCGTTTAGCCTCGCCTTTTAGATGCTGTTGTATGAACTCCGCCTGTTCGTCGCCGGGCACTCTGCTGATCCGGAAATGTGCTTTCATGTCCCGGATCCAGTCCTCCACCGGCGGCTCTCCTCTCTCTTTTCCGCCTCCGAACTCGCTGCACTTTCGGTCCCGTTGGACATACACGGTCGAGGGGCCGCATGGGACTCGCGGCCTGCCCTGTCGAGGGCGGCTTGGGTCTTTTCCAGTGCCAGCGCCTGTCGGTCCAGGAGGCCAGCTTGCGTGTGGGCTCTGTTCGCCAGGGTCTTCACCTGTGCGGTCAATTCCTCCATGGTTTCGGCCTCCTCCTTCTTTACCTCGGTGGCGGCGTCCTGGCCATCTCGCTGCTCCTTTAGGGCCGCCTGAGTGTAGCGCTTCTCTTGGAGTGCCTGTTCGGTCAACTCCTTCATCGCTTCATCTTGCTGCTTTAGTAATGCCGCCTGAGTCCGACACTCCTCCTGCAGCTCCTCCAACTTCGCCGGCCTCTCCTGCACGGCGTGGGTCTCCTCTTTCTTTACCTCGGTGGCGGCGTCCCGGCCCTCTCGTTGCTCCTGTAGGGTTGCCTGAGTGTAGCGCTTCTCTTGGAGTGCCTGTTCGGTCAACTCCTTCATCGCTGCGGCTTGCTGCTTTAGTAGTGCCGCCTGAGTCCGACACTCCTCCTGCAGCTCCGCAAACTTCGCCGCCATCTCCTGCTTGGCGTGGGTCTCCTCTTCGGACATCGTGGGTCTCTCTATGGGTCCCGGTCAAGGGAGTAAGTTAGGATGTTGATCCTGTTCGTGACGCCAAATGTAGCAGGGTGGATTATCCCTGCTTGGTGGGAACGGTTGCTGGCAGTCACAAGGTAGCTGGACACAGTAGAGCTCCGTCTGACTGCACCCTCGTCTTTGGGCCTGGAGCGTCAACCTGGGGCCCGGTAGTGGGAGTGAATGGGGCCCGGGATTTACCAACCTGGTTTGGTACTCTGGTCTTCCTCGCCTCTCCAGGGCGGTCAGCAGTACTCCCCAACTCGCTCTCACTTCCCTGATTACCTCCGTTAACCCTCCCACACCTAGTGACTGATATGCATAAATAGATTTGTTCCTCCCGCAAGCAGTACCCTCCCTTGATGACCACTAGAAACCTTATAATGAAAAGGGAAGAGTTGGGTAGGAAGGGGTTAATCATATATACGTTACCCACACCAAAAGAGTTAATACTGGGCACAGGAATGGACACGCCCACAGAACCCCATTTAAGTCTTTATATTAATTGTACTGTTCAGTTACAATGATTTAATAGGAGTGGTCGAATGGACTGAAGTCCTACTATGGCTCCGTGTGTAACTCAATACCTTATAGACACGTATATTATACACCCACCTCTGGGTTAGTATCAGGGATAATATACTTCAATGTGTTTGACTCATCGCCCACGTCTGGGTCAGTACCATGTGTAATACCTCTATCAGGCTTTAATTATATGGCAAGACTAATAACTCTCCAAGGCTTTACTTATGATGCACCAGGTCTGTAACCTCCCCACAGGGAAAGGGTTACTTAAATGGGAATTATTATTAAAGAACCAACACGTTATCACACTCAAAGGAAATCAAAAATGTGGGCCCACTGTACCAGAACAAAAGTCCTATGCTAATGCCGGCATGTACTGTTGATGGGGTACCCCTATGAACTGTAGTTAGCAACCATTAGCTTCGCCCGTAGGCCGCACCACACTGTGTACTGTGTAATAGATCCGGAGCATTGACGCCCTATTGTACTCAACCAAAATGGCGGCCTCGCCGTGCCACCACCGTCCAGGTAGCTAGATGGCGTCGAACGCTCTCGTCGTGCTGGGCTGTCGACCGCCGGAGCCGAGCAGACGTCGAAACGCTGGTGAATGCTGGTTGTTGACAGCCGGCGCTGGGTTGACGCGCCTCCATACACTTGCCCTACCTTACACTGAAGCTACTCTCTGGGTCCCAAACAGCCCACCTGCTACACGGTTATACTGTTGCGCAATGTGGCTGACTATACCACCGGTCTTCTTCAGCGCCTTGCGCTCGGCGTACACTGGAGTCAATATAGCCGTTAGCAGCATGCTACTTATACCGTCACACTGCTACTATAACACGCTATCTATGGACGTTAGTCCTTGGGTTCAGTTTCTCTTACTCACGCATATCACGGGTCCTTCTAGGATCACCCGTCATATACTCAAGTTCAATACGTTCGCCCGTGTCGGCCACACCGGGTGCTCCGTCGAGACACGTCTGATCACATCCAAGTCCGAACTCGAAGAGAGCCGTTCTCCCTCTTCCGTCTCCATTGGCTTGCTTCCTTTCCCGTCTCTCTCTCGTACACTCTCTGCCTGCCACCGCCCCCTGCTGGTACCGCCAACTAGTCACACAGGGAAAACTGGATGGTAGAATATGATTCAGTGATACTGTTTATAATCCATATTCCAGCCGGTAGAAGAAGGAGGCGCCCGCGTCATTGTTCAAGGGAATATTAATGGAAACTAGTTAGTATGCCTTGGTGCACCAGGGGAGATAAAAGGCCAGTCAGCACTTCTGAATAATAGCCATATTTTCAGGGTGCTACACTAAGGAATCTGCCACATTTACGGGGGGAAATGACGGGGAAGATCAAATGTCACAGGCGGGTTTCCCACCCGGTGGGTGGGCCACCGTAGAACTTCTTTTGAGCAGTCAGTCCCGGTAGCGCCCCCTGTGGTTTACGGTCAAACGTGCACCCCCCGCCTGGTATACCGGTTTTAAAAGCGGTGCGGCAGCGTTGCGGACCCAGGACTCATTCTGGTTGCGCCGGACCGGTTCAGTCTAGCCCGTGTCCACCAGGCGACGGTCGAGCTCTGCTCTTACTAAGGAACCTGTCAGCCTGAAGGCCCTGTGCATTTCCGGGAGGAAATAACGGGGCAGACCTGACGTCACGGGGGGCCTCCCCCCCCCGCGCCCAGTGGGTGGGCCATCGAGGTACTGTTTTTAAGCAGTCAGCCCCTCTAAGCGCCCCCTGTGTGGCTCATGGTCAAAGGAGCGGTGCGTCTCCTCCAGGCATGGTTGAGCCCTGCTCTCGCTAAGGAACCTGTCAGCCTGGGTTAAAGGAGCAATTCTTTTCAAGGAGTGGATGTCTCCCCGATATGCCAGTGGTCACACGGCGTCCTAAATTGGGATGGGAGCAAAAAATACAGAAAAAGTGAGAACAAAAAAAGAATAAAAAAAAATGAAAGAATGTGGAACTCAGTGGTCCTGACGAAGGACAGGTGGTGTCACAAACGATGCCTGGGGAGGACACGTATGCCGTGGCTTTGTTGTCCTCACCAGGTCCCTTTGATCGGGTTCTAGCTCATGGACCTGACAGAGATCCCTGTTTCTCGTGCGGTCCATGGGGCTGGAACCTCCTCTGCATCCCGTCGCTAGGGGCGGGATGCGTGGTGAGGTAGACGAGGGAAGTGGCGTATGTTTCGAGAGTGGTGTGAGGCTGAGGGTCTGGACCATACCTGTCAACTCTCCCGTTTTTCCCGGGATTCTCCCGTATTTCACCCTTCTTTCCCGCCGTCCTCACGTTTAAATATCTTCCCGTATTTTTCCCGTTTTTTTTAAAAGAAAAATTACAAAATGGCTGCAATTCCCCTCCGTGACGACAGGTGGCAGCAGTGTAGATTAGAACGTTAGCACAGGAAGTCAGACCGGAAGAAGGTTGCGACCCGAAGAAGAAGAAGACGGACCGGATTACTCGATAAAGAAGGGTTTTAGCGCGAACTTTTTTACATTCTACAATGGACTTGAGAGAGGAGGATGCGGATTGTGCGGTTCCACCAGCAAAGAAAGCCAAGAAGAGTTACGGAAAATATCTCACCAAATGGGAGGAGACGTTCCCATACCTGACGAAAAGCAACGTTTCCAAAGTCTATGCTTTTTGTAAAGTATGCCACACTGATTTTAATGTCGCACACGGAGGAAAAGCGACGTGAGTCAGCATGACAAATCGGCGAAACATAAGCGAGGCCAAGAGGCTCTGAAACATCACACACACACTCTCACCTTCTCCCATCCATTCTCTCACACACGCTAAATGTGTCTTTCCAAAGCATCCAGAGAGTGATAAGACTAATTAGAATAGATTAGATTCAAATGTAGTCATTATACAGCACAAGTACAGTACAATGAAAAGACGTTTGGCATCCAACCAGAGTGCAAATGTAACAGTAAAGAGCAATAGTAATATACAATGTACTGGGTATAAAATATATAAATGAGTACTACTGAGTAATAGTGCTAATCAGATGTATGTACAGATCACTTTAAACTAAATGTATCTTTAACCCTTAGGGGTCACGCTGGAGCTTTGAACCCGTCGGCGGACAACAAAAGAAATTAGAATCCCTCTTAAATGCTCAAAAAGGACATCTTTTCAGAAATCGATAAAAATAGAAAAATTGCCATTTCTAGTGCTTTGACATGTAAGGTATACGTCCCCCAACTTGCTAAACCTAATACGAATTGTAAATACGTTTAATTCTTGCTAGATGGCATGATTGTAATAATCTCCATTTGCGATAAGAACTACAATCGCGCACACATGGACGCGCGCACACACACAATAGCGGCGTGTGCGCTGTGAATAGGTGTTACACTTACACCCCCGCAGAGGCGTGAGACTGGTATCAGAGCCTACCCCCCCATCCAAATTCTAAACATAATAATGTATGAATTATCTGTTGCAATAATATCCACGGGACTCGACTTTTTGCAGTCGTTTCTCCTCTCCTGCGTGAGGAGTCTGAGGACATTCGCGGACATTCTCTCAGATAAAAAAAAAAAAGCTTACATACACATACACACACTCTCGCTCTCTCTCAATTCAAATGGGCTTTATTTAACATTAACTACTGTATGGCAGAGTGCGTCTGTGTATACGAGGTATGAATGATCACTGGCTGCTGTGTGACGAGTTTGCTCATCCGCGCTGTCGCGCTATATAAATCCAAGTCATTATTATTATTATTATTATTATTATTAAACACGGACCGCTTTAGTTGACAAAATTACATACATTTCGGGTCATTTCATAATAGCAGTGTGGACCAGCTCTGTAACCAGCTCTGTAACAAGTACAACGCATCTCGCTAGTTGACAGCTTACGCATGCACCCGCGCTGTAGTAAACACGGTGCTTTAGTTGACAGCGTTCGATGCGCTTTGTGAAGGAAAGATGACGTCGCCTCTCTCTCTCTCTCTCTCTCTCTCTCTCTCTCTCTCTCTCTCTCTCTCTCTCTCTCTCTCTCTCTCTCTGTCTGTCTGTCTGTCTGTCTGTCTGTCTGTCTGTCTGTCTGTCTGTCTGTCTGTCTGAGAACCCAGGTTGCTTTCTAACCTATATATATCTCTCTCCCTCTCTCTCTCCCTCTCTCTATCTATATCTCCCTATCTCCCTCTCTCTCCCTCCATCTCTCCTCTGTATCTCCCTCTCTGAGACTACTCCCGGTCTGAGTCATGTAAATCACAAATCATGTAAAACCCAGATTTGGCTCAAACAAGGGACTAAACACGTTTCGCAATTATGCCACAACAATGTGGAACGCCCTACCCAAAGCTGTAAAGGAATGTAAATCACTACCCACCTTCAAAAACACTCTCAAAGAACACCTACGGGAGACTGCAATTCAAAACTGGCCCCTACAAATGTCCTAACCCAGTTGTACAATAAAGACCAAGCATGGCTATTCCAATGTACAGCCCCACCCAACCCCACCCCACCTACCCAACCTCCTCCAATGTACAGTTTCCATGTCAAATGTATGTCAGTACTCCAATGTACAGTGTCCCCCCCCCCCTACCCAACCCCCCCACCTCCAATGTACAGCCCCACCCCACCTACCCAACCTCCCCCAATGCACAGTTTCTATGGCAAATTTGTAATGACTGTACCAGAATGTTTGATAGGACATTGATTGAAAACTATCGTCTCAAATTTTACAATTGATGGCTTATTTTGAAGGTATGAATCTGTAATTTTATATTATGTAACAAAAAAAAGGGGGAAATTCTCAGGAGGAGGAGCTATTTAGGTTAGACTATTTGTTGGGGTGTTGCTAATTGGGCAATTCAGTTAATTCTCCTCAGATCATTCATGATGGAACATAACGTGATGAAATCATGATATTGTGATACACAATTATATCTGAATTGGTAATAACAAGCACATAACTCGCATTTCTCAAAATATCTGATATATTGGAGGCCGTCGTGTCACAAGTGTTAATAATCTGGTAGATCCTGATGCCCATTTGGCCCAGTGCAGTTTCTAACAACCCACATGTCTGTTTCCATCAAGGCAGCCTACCTTCTGTAAGAGAATTGGCTGGGTTTTCATGGAAAAGCCATCCATTCTGGCTGCTCAGTCCTGATCCAGCTATAAAGACCACAACATATCTAAAGGCTCACTGTGCATTACACCTCATAGTCCACTGTCCATGTGCCTGACATTTAAGGTGTGTATGTGTGTGTGTTTTGTGTGTGTGTGTGTGTGTGTGTGTGTGTGTGTGTGTGTGTGTGTGTGTGTGTGTGTGTGTGTGTGTGTGTGTTTTCAAAATATATATCATTTGAATATTCATATAATATGAATAGGTCCTATTCTTACACTTTCATGGATGACAGTATGTCGGTTAGTATGTTGGGAGTTGGATGTGTGTCTGAAATCTTATACACCAGAAGGTCTTACAAGAGGGTACTACCAAAGTCTGTCTAGAGAGAAGATGGTTCACTCTGCTTCATTGTTGATAACAGGGACTAACAAGATGAACAAGATCTGTTCCCTATCTCTTTGAATGGGGAGTACTCCATATTTAGTGATAGAAAAATGCCTTTTCCCCCAAAGTAGACCAGCTTCTATGCATGCGCCACCTTCCTTGTGTGATATTCTATTCCAGTTGTCTTTGGTCTTGTTTTCTCTGGTTATGATCATGTTATTAGTGTGTGTGTGTAAAAAAACTAATAATATAATTATTATAAATGTCGCTCTCTCTCTCTCTCTCTCTCTCTTGAAATCTACAGTTACACATTTAGTATGTATTTAGTGAGGTAAATGAGTACAAGACATGTTTCACAGACACACACACACACATACACACACACACATACACAGACAGACAGACACACACACACATTTACATTTACACATTTACACATTACATTTACATCTAGTCTAGTTTGCTTATTTTTTTTTGATATGGTACAGTACTGTAGATACAGACACAGACACACACACACACAGAAACACACACAGGCTAGGCCTCCTGCTGGGTCCATTCACTGGAATAACAAAGGAATGACTGGGCCTTTGCTCAGGTGTGAAATGGTGCTAGTGACAATGATCACATTGAATTCTGGGAGTGTAGTTCTCTCATCAGATAGCTGAATGAACTTGGATCTAGTTCAAAGTCCTATACTGAAAAGGTGTTAGGATTTTACCAGAATGTTTGATAGGACATTGATTGAAAACTATCGTCTCAAATTTGACAATTGATGGCTTATTTTGAAGGTATGAATCTGTAATTTTATATTATGTAACAAAAAAAAGGGGGAAATTCTCAGGAGGAGGAGCTATTTAGGTTAGACTTCTAAGGGTTAAAGGAAGGAGGTATTGTATAGTTTAGATACATTAAGAGTTAAAATTGTATATTGTATAGTAGTGTACATAGGAACCAGTTTCTCAGGAACTTAGCATGTCTTTTTTTATCATGCATATCTTGTGTCTTACTTATTTTTTTTTTCTATGCCTATTTTTATTATTGTATTTTGCACAATCAATGCAGGCATGACCACCCACATTTCACTGTATGCCCTGCCCTGGTATGTATGTGACAAGATTGAAAACTTTATTAACAGATTGCAGAATTGGTACAATACAGTACGGCTCAATACACACAATTGATAAGGGGATGCAGACCAGAGAAGGGCTTGTTTACATCACGGTCCCCCATTTTCAATTCATCGTAACATTTATGTGTGAATTGTAAAAGATTTCAATAAATATGAACATGTTAATGCTATACTACTATATAAAGTGAATTTATACTGAATTTGTCTTACGCTTCCATTCATTTAATGCAGGGATGTTCACAGCATTTCACTTTCAACCAGGTATCTGATTAATTTAATGTAGCAACTAGTAGTTCACCCAGTCCTTGTTGGACTGATAAGTGGTTGCCTAGTGGATATTTAGGATTCACTGTGTACCCTTGCCTATTATTTTTGCAGAATTGGTACAATACAGTACTGCTCAATACACACAATTGTTAAGGGGATGCAGACCAGAGAAAGACTTTTGTCTTGTTTACATCAGGGTCCCCCAAAAAAACGGGGAAATCTCCAGTTTTTTCAAATCCCAAAGTTGACAGCTATGGTCTGGACCCGGTGTCATGTCCCCTGAACTCGGTTCTGTCCTTCCTCCAGTCTATCCTTGATAGGCTCTCGGCCTCGACAGTGAAAGTATATGTCGCGGCTATATCTTCATGTCATGTAGGCTTTGAGGGCAAACCATTATTCAGCGACCCTCTCGTGAGACGTTTCCGGCTGGGCGCACCACGCCTCAAGCCTGTTAAACATACTTTGTCCCCAAGCTGGGACCTCCAAATAGTCCTGGTAAGACTGTTGGGGGCCCCGTTTGAACCTCTTGAGCAGGCGCCGTTGGATCGGCTGTCTTTCAAGACGGCGTTTCTTCTGGCCATCACCTCCGCTAAACGAGTGGGTTATGCGCTCTTTCGGTTCGGCCCGAGTGTCTGTCTATACAGGGAGATAATAGCAGCGTTACTCTGAGGCCCAATCCAGCCTTTGTGCCAAAACATATCCGGAGCTCTTATCGCTCCAGGGATATTGTGCTAAGGGCTTTTCACCCTCCCCCTCACGCAGGTGAGGTGGAGAGGAGCCTTCACCTGTTGTGTCCTGTTCGTGCGCTTGCGGTATACCTTAGACGCACGCACACAGGACGTCAGGGCTGCCAGTCAACTATTTGTCTGTTACGGTGGCCCTAACACGGGTAAGGCGCTGTCCAAACAACGCCTGTCACATTGGTTGTGCGAGGGCATTGACCTCTGCTACACCTTGGCTGGACAGATCCCCCCCGTCGGCGTCAGGGCACACTCCACCCGTGGAGTGGCAGCCTCTGCTGCCCTGCTTGGGGGGGTCTCTGTGGAGGACATCTGCACTTGCACCTTTACATCTACCACAGCCACGCCCGCCCCGGGTCCCATAAATCCCAGCGTGGGGCCCATACTTCCTCCATCCGAGTCTGAATTTCACATTAGAAAAAACAGCCAAGGGTCCTCAGGGCTTAAAAGCGAAACGTTCAGCCAGTATTCATATAACTAGGGTTATAGGATAACCTTCGATAGACGCCCTGCAAACAGACTAAGACCGAGCACTCGTCTGGATGCTTTTACGCATGCGTACTATGGTCAATCATAGACCCCCCTGATTGTAACGTTACTGATTGATTGATTGAAAACTTTATTAAACGGGACATGTCTTGCTATTCCTTTCACTATTTGGGCAACTTTACACAATTCCTGTGAGTCTATGGAACACATCTGTAAAGTTATTTTCAAAAACATTCATTGTTTTGTATTTGTATTTAATTTTTTTTGTCTTTTTCCCCCTTCTTTTTCCGTTTTTCTCCCCATCCCAATGTTAGTCGTTATGCCAATTCCCAATTCCCTTCCTGGTCGTTGCGCAATCTACCCCCTACCGTTGGTCCGGGAGGGCGGAGACTATCACATGCTTCCTCCGACACATGTGTACCCAGCCCACCGCTTCTTTTCACCTGGCAGCACGGACTCTCACTGGGAGAGTGTAACATGTGGAAGGTCACACTACCTCTCCCAGATCCTTCCCTTGCTGTGCAGGCCCCCCGACCGAACTGTAGGAGTCGCTGTTTACAACGACCAGGACCCACCCTCGCCGGATTCAGAGCTGGATTTGATCCCACTGTCTCTGTGGTGGTAGACAGACGCTTAGTCCACTGCGCTACCCGGCCACCCTGTTTTGTATTTCTAATCAAGTACTCTAAAGCAGCATTTTTCCACTTCAAGATTTCAAGCTGTTTTGGGCTGGGCTCTGCCCAGGGCCGCCTGGGAGAAATGCGAGGCCCTGTGCGAGATTTAACGCGAGCCCCCCCCCCCCCCCCCCAAAAGGTTAATATACAGTCAATATACAGTGTACAGAGAGAGAGAGAGAGAGAGAGACACATTGGAAAGAAATTGAAATGCTATTTGGCCCTAAACAGAGAGTACACAGTGGCAGAATACCTGAGCACTGTGACTGAAGATCCTTGAGCACAGCCTAGCCATCGAGAAAGGCCGCCATAGGCAGACTGTGTGTGTTAGAAAGAGAGAGAGAGAGAGAGAGAACATGTGTGTTTGTCATGTGTGTGTGTGTTAGAGAGAGACTAGAGCATGTATGAGAGATCCAAAAGGACAAAGATCAACACTTAAATCCAAGAGAGAGAGAGAGAGAGAGAGAGAGAGAGAGAGAGACACATTGGAAAGAAATTGAAATGCTATTTGGCCCTAAACAGAGAGTACACAGTGGCAGAATACCTGAGCACTGTGACTGAAGATCCTTGAGCACAGCCTAGCCATCGAGAAAGGCCGCCATAGGCAGACTGTGTGTGTTAGAAAGAGAGAGAGAGAGAGAGAGAACATGTGTGTTTGTCATGTGTGTGTGTGTTAGAGAGAGACTAGAGCATGTATGAGAGATCCAAAAGGACAAAGATCAACACTTAAATCCAACAAGAAGAGGGTCTATACCAGAGAAACCAAAGCAGCAAGGAGCCAATGGCCGACATCAGCTAAATAGGCTAGCCAGGTACTGTGACACCAGGCCACACACAGCTTTGGCCAACGGCCCAACGCTACCCAAGCTACACAAACGACCAAGACATTCACACACAGCACATGTCGTATCTCCAAATGTTGTGAAGTAGCATATGTTTTGCCTGGAAAAAAACATCGTTATTAACAAAACATTCGGGAGGGGAAGGAAGGAAGAGTGGGGTAATGTCATGACATTTTCATTAATCTTACCTGCACAAAAGGAACGCAGGGCGAAAGGCCGCAACACAGGTCTCCACGTTGACGAAAGGCCTCTCGCTGTCGGGACAAATAAGCTATGGCCAGAGCCTTGTCATGGTGCAGGCCCGACTACATCTTCTGTCAAAGATGATGTCGTAGTCAGAGTGCCAGAACCCCCTGCTATTCTCAAGGCTAACTGATAGCATCAAACGAACGTTCCCAGCTGAAGCTAAACAGCTAACTGGCTAACAGTTAGCTCAATCAGGCACCTGGCTGTATGTAGCCGCATAGCTTGCTTCTGCGTTAGCTAATGGTTAGCACAAGCTAACAGCTAATTAGCTAACAGCTGATTGAGCTAACTGTTAGCCAGTTAGCTGTTTAGCTTCAGCTGGGAACGTTCGTTTGATGCTTGTGCTAACCATTAGCTAACGCAGAAGCAAGCTATGCGGCTACACACAGCCAGGTGCTGACACCAGGCACACACCGTTAGCTACTAGTAGTACTAAGTCTATTAGCTAGTCGACCAGTTTGGCTCCAGAGAGAGAGAAAGAGAGACAGGTCCACGGCGGGAATATAATGATAGGTTGACTCACCATAACGCAGTATCAATGCGGCGCCAATGGTAAAGTTGGAAGGAGACTTTCTTGGCCCACGGTGTAATTTCTTCTGATCCATGTGTAGCGTGATCCAATCTGCGTTGTGTCTGGTGTGAGGTGGAAGTAGACTCCGACAACGGTACTCAATTGATGGTTGTTTTATTGGTGATCTCCTGTTATCAAACCAAAACAGCACATACAACACATGGCGTGAGCTACCATCATCACCGTGTAGTCCACCTCTTTCTCTTTCACGTTAGAACTCAAAGAGAGCGCGCACACTCAAAACAGTGCGCCATCCATAGTTACAGCAATTGTTAGCTACTATCAAATACATGTAACTCAGTACAAGTCAACTTCAGCAAAAACATATGAAATAATATGAAATGAAAGACAGTGTGTAAGCATTAATTAACCCGAAATACAAAAACAACGGTTCATACCTGTTATCAAACCAAAACAGCACATACAACACATGGCGTGAGCTACCATCATCACCGTGTAGTCCACCTGTGATTGCCAAACAGAATACGAGTTAGCCCACAACGGTACTATGGCTGTTTTACACAGGGCGAATTAATGTCATCACACACCGGACAATTTCAGTACCAAAACCAAAACATAAATCAATTTTACAAGTTATACATAGCAATTAAACCAGATATTAGGTAACCGAAAGTGCGTACCTCTTTCTCTTTCACGTTAGAACTCAAAGAGAACGCCCACTTCCGCCGGCGTGTCCCTTGCCGACAAACCGGCTAAACCATTATGTACATTGGTTGAAAGTATTTACAATACAACAAATACAATAAAAAGATGACCTATCCTCTCTAAACCCATTATAAAAGACCAAAAGGGATTTCGTTTAGAGAATCAGTAACTCAATATGAGGAAATTAATATAAACTAATAACCAAGGCACCCCTCCAAAACACTAGAGTGAGCTCGGTCCACTTTGTTCCTTCAAAGTAAAAGTGTTTCCGTCTTGACCTACATATTTAAAATGAAAGATAACAGTTTCTGTCCATGATTCTAGCATAACAACTTCACTCTGCTACACATGCTGCTTTTGAAAAGACATTCCACTGGCTCCTCTGAATAGCGCTGAATTAGATTCTACCTCGTGTCGTGTGTCTTCTTCTTCTTCTTCTATTACGGGGGACGGGAGAAGAGACCGGAAACACTATCCTAAAATCTGTAGAGCAGCAAAGCCGCAGAAACCGGAAAACTGCAGTCTGCAGAGCCGCAGAGGCAGGAACAAGTCAGACACATTCTACAAACGTGTCTAATGTGAAATATATAAGCATATAAGCAAAACTAGATTTTAGGTCTGTGATGAAAAAGGGCCTCGCGGGAAGGGGGGCCCCGCAAAAAAATAAAAAATAAAAAAAAAATAAATAAAAAAAATAAATAAAAAATATATTTTTTTAAATTTTTTTTTATTTATTTTTTGCGAGGCCCCCCTTCCCGCAAGGCCCTGTGCGACCGCACTGCTCGCACACCCCCTGAGGCGGCCCTGGCTCCGCCCATAAGCGCTTTGAGTGACAGTCACCCGCAGTCAGACAGAGGCAGACAGGCAGACAGAGAGAGATATAGAGAGATTGAGGAGGATACTAATTAATTTCGCCGCGGGGGCATAATCCTACGGGACAATGCATTGGTAACTTGTTTCAAATGACAATATATACCCCTGTGCATGGCCGCCTAGTTATAGTTGAAAGTGGGGGGGCAAGATTTTTTTTTATTCTTTTTTTTTCCTTTTTTTTTTACATTTAATGAACACCTGTATGTGCAATTTCCTGCAATATAGCCTTCAATCTTGACCAAAATAAAGCTGCTCTTTTCACTATAAAACTCAGTTTATATTGCAGTATGATAGCTATAATAATAATAACTTCACTGCGAGGGCTCTTTTAGCTAACGCTAGCTAGGCACGTATGATAGCCAATTACTATTATAATAATAATAACTTTCCCATCCTCCCAAAGCCCCTCCGGCCCCGTTCTCATCCGCAGCGGCAGTACAAAACAACAACAACAACAACTAATTGACGCTATCAATAGACCCAGTGAGCGCGGCGGCTGAATGAATGAATGAATGAAAACTTTATTTAACAGATTGCAGAATGGGTACAATACAGTACGGCTCAATACACACAATTGTTAAGGGGATGCAGACCAGAGAAAGACGTTTGTCTTGTTTACATCAGGGTCCATACAGCCCCTTTCGTGACTGTGCTCAGCACAGAGTGAATCCACAGTCACTTGCTCCTCAATGGAAAACCAACCTAGATTTACCATGAAGGACTGGTTCTGGCCGAACCGTTCGTTATACAAGTATCACAGAGACATTACAAAGGTGCTCACAGTTGCACGAGGGGTTCGCACAGAGATACGGGATGGTTTGAAAGCTCGGCGTTGCTAATAAATATTTTTTATATTTTTTTATAAACTGCTCAAAGCGGCATTATTTCCGCCGTTGGGTGATCACAGCGCCTGCGCAGTGCGCACCATCCCGTATCTCTGGATTCACTCGGTTCAGCGCCGAGGCTCACCATACGAGAAATATTCAGTTTCAATCTGTTTGCGCATTTAGTATACAGTCACAGTGTTCGACTTACGTGATGATTTGCTCCATTTTGATGTAAACGCCGAAGAATAATCCTCACAATGTTATCCAATATCCAGCCTGAATTTTTCAAGGGCTTTCGAAAAAGCCGCCTCCCCCAACATGTCGTATACGTCATGCCGACGAACCGTGGCCCGTGGGCACTGGATCAAACCATTAAAGTGGGGGGTCACACAATCTTTGGAAACTTAAAAACTTGCTATTAAGTGTCATTGCGTATTATTAATTTGATTGAAATTACGTAGTTATGGTTAGATAATATTTATATATTGGGGGGGGATATATCATGATCAAAAAGTGAGGGAGCAAAGAGACAAGTTTGCTCCCCCAAGTTCAATAGTCCTGGAACACGTGCATCGTCTGCTCCTATACGTAGGCGTCTATGCCCCTGTGAATATTATTGCACGGATCGGAATACGGGCGCGCGCGTGGGAGTCAAAGATATTTTGACAGTGATATGTGAGTGGAGAAGCTCCATCCCCACGCGCCGGTCGGGAGGTTGTGTGTGTAAATGCGTGTGTGTTTCCCCCGAGAGAGAGAAGCCCCCCCCCCCCCCCCCCCCCCCCCACTCCTACCCCCCCCCCCCCCCCCCCAACCACCTCCAATGTACAGTCCCACCCCCACCTACCCAATCCAATGTACAGTTTCTACGCCTAATGTATATACTCTTTTCTTTCTGGACTCTTTTTGTATCACAAATACAGTACTGTAATTGCAAATCTGGTATGTCATAAATGTATAGATGTAGCAGTACTGTCTATCTGTATGTCATGTATGTCATATATGTTACGATGATTTGGAAATGGGGGACCCTGGTGTAAACAAGACGAAAGTCTTTCTCTGGTCTGCATCCCCTTAACAATTGTATGTATTGAGCTGTACTGCACTGTACCCATTCTGCAATCTGTTAATAAAGTTTTCATTTCATTCATTCATTCATTCATTCATTCATTCATTCATTCATTCATTCATTCTCCATGTCCCCCTCTCTATCTCTCTCCCTCTCTCTCTCTCCCTCCCTCTCTATCTCTCTCTCTCTCTCTCTCTCTCTCTCTCTCTCTCTCCCCCTCTCTATCTCTCTCGCTCGTTCTCTGCTGTCGGCACCCGCTTGAGGAAGTGTTGCTAGACTATGCCTCCCACAGGTCGGTTGTAGTGAGGACAGAAGCCTTGCATCACGTGTCCCCTCCGGTACACGAGGAGGCAGCCTGTCGCATCTTTTCACCGCAGCAGCTCGAACTCTCAGTGGCGAGGAGTAACGCGTGGGAGGCTCACGCTGCCCCTGTCACTTCCTGCTTCCGTCGCACCGGCATCACCAAACCGACCTGTAGGAGTCGCTGTCCACAACGTCAAATCCCCACCTACCGGCTTTCCCACCATCTAACACTTGCCAATTGTGTTAGTATGAACGACCGGCCAGCCGGTAGCAACGCCGAGAGCTGGGCTCGAACCCAGCGTCTCATGCGTTAGAGGTGAGCGCCTTGCCCACTGCGCCAATCAGCCGCCCATGGTGTAGTGTATCTTGTAGACTGATTGAATTGATTGACATTTTTATTAACAGATTGCAGAATGGGTACAATACAGTACAGCTCAATACACACAATTGTTAAGGGGATGCAGACCAGAGAAAGACTTTCGTCTTGTTTACATCAGGGTCCCCCATTTAAGGTCCATTGCAAGCTGCTGTACTCTGTCGTCTACTCTAAGCCATCCTAGGATGTCATGTGATCTCCAGCAGTGGCATTAACCCCGACCCGAGTAAGACGGATGCCGACAAATGTTAGTGAGCTGAGAAGCTTTCTCGGCATGGTAAACCAGCTGGGGAAGTTTATCCCGCAGCTGGCGGAGAGAGACAAGCCCCTGCGAGACCTTCTGTCGAAGAAGAACTGCTGGCTGTGGGGCATCGAGCAGACCAGAGCCTTCCAATATTTAAAGGATGCACTAATATCCCCACCAGTGTTGGCCATGTACGATAATCACAGGGAGTGCAAGGTCTCAGCGGACGCGTCGTCGTACGGCTTGGGGAGTGTGCTTCTTCAAAAATGGGATGGAGTGTGGAGACCAGTAGCCTATGTGTCGCGGTCTCTCACACAGACTGAGCAGAGATACGCGCAGGTTGAGAAGGAGACCCTGGGCTTGACCTGGGCTTGCGAGAGGTTTAGAAATGGTCTCATCGGCAGACACTTCCAGCTGGAGACAGACCACAAGCCTCTCCTGAGTCTCCTGGGGTCTCAGGCGTTGGATGATCTCCCTCCACGGATTCTGCGCTTCCGGATGCGCCTGATGCGCTATTCCTATTCCATTGCTCATGTGCCAGGGAAGAGCCTGTGGACTGCTGATAAGCTCTCACGTGCTCCTGTGAAGAGGAGAGAGACACCAGATGAGAAGGAGTTATTTGAGAATACAAATATTTATGTGGACATGATAATGGAGAACCTGCCAGCGAGCACTGCCTACCTGGACGAGCTGAGAGAGCAGTTGGAGGGGGACAGTGTGTGCGCACAGGTGAAGCAGCGGTGTGCAGAGGGATGGCCAACACACAACAGTGAACCGGCTCTCAGGCTGTACTGGGCAGAACAGGCGTCACTCACAGTAGAGGATGGACTGTTGCTGAGGGGAAGTAGGCTTGTAATCCCTTCAACAATGAGAAATGATGTGCTTGCCAGGCTGCATGAAGGCCACCAGGGGGTGGTAAAGTGCAGGGAGCGCGCACGACAGTCTGTATGGTGGCCTGGGCTCAGCCAGCAACGGAATGAGCTAGTCCTCAACTGCCGAACATGCAGCAAAAGAGAGGTCACAGAACCAAAGGGAGCCCCTGATGCCATCTCAATACCCGGGGCGACCGTGGCAGAAGTTGGGAGCAGACCTGTTCATGCTGGAGAGCAAGACTTACCTGTTGGTTGTGGATTATGCATCAAGGTACGTGGAGATCGCTCTGCTGACTCCCACAAAATCAACAGACGTCATCCACCACCTGAAGTAAATTTTTGCACGGCACGGTATCCCGGGGGAACTGGTGATAGACAATGGGCCACAGTTCTCCGGAATGGCCTTTGCAGCGTTTGCAGCATCATATGGGTTTCGCATGTCACGAGCAGCCCGAGATATCCCCAGAGTAATGGGGAGGCAGAACGTGCTGTCAAGACAATAAAAGGTCTCCTGAAAAAGGTTGCATAACGGATACAGTCCAGCTTAGCTTCTTATGGGGAGGAGACTCCGCACAACGGTGCCAACACTTCCTGCTCTACTGGTCCCTACTCTTCCCGACAGTAAGGCGGTTGTTCTGAAGGAAGAGGAGAAGAGAATGAGAGATTCACAAAGCTACAACCGGCGTCATCGTGCACGAAGTCTTGACAGGCTCACTCCAGGAAAGGAAGTGTGGGTCACAGATCAAAGTGCAACTGGAGTTGTGGTCAGCAGTCACCCCACTCCACGTTCGTACATCATAGATGGACCCCATGGAACATTAAGGCGAAACCGTCGCCATCTCATCCCCATGGAGCCCTCACCGGCGCAGAGTGCAGCAGAACCTACGGAGCAGAATGTCCTGGAACCACCAGCTACTCCCAGAACCAGGTCTGGTAGAAGTGTGGTGAAACCAACTAGGTTGGACTTGTAAAAGACAGTAGAGAGAAAGTAAAGAGAAAAGTGACATTCCTGCAATAGAATGAAATATGTGTATGGTTAAGCTAAGACATGTGTTTCATGTTTATATATATATATTCGTTTAGATATAGTGTTCAAAAGAAAGCAATTGCTATGTTTAATATAGCCTATGGTTTATTATGGCGTTAAATAAAGTGTTTAGATCAGTTCAGATAGGAACAGACCTTTTAGATATAGAGGCAGAATAATCCTCTAAGGTCTGGGGGAATCAATGGCAGTCTACCCATTGATTCTAGAAAGGGAGATGTGGTGTTATGTTAATGTGTGTGCGTTATACGACACAGTGTACAGGCCACCGTACTCGGGGGTGGGGCAGAGTACGAGAGAGGCAAGGAAGAACACCTGTGTAATGGAGCTACGGAGAAGCTAATAAAGATACTAACAACCACAGCAGAGGACTCATGTATTTGTTACCGTGTGAAGTAACATGACAGGTACAATACAGTACATCTCAATACACACAATTGTTAACACTTTAATCGTCGAAAACGCTGGAACTCGTCTTTCCCTGCGATGCTCATTCTGCCGAAGACGCTGTAACACGTCTTTGATATCAATATTTCAAAAATCTGTGATCGAAATCATATTTCTCCTCCGGGGACCTGAGATATACTGCTGAGCTCCACTCAACTGTCTAACGGTTCAAGAGCGCCATCTGGTGGCCGATCGGCAGATCGGCCAACAGGAAGTGACGCGCCAAACAGGAAGTGCTCATCCATATTTTGTCCGGGCACTCGCGATCGTTAGCCGGACTCCATCTCGACACACTGGATAATCAATCGCTCGCCCTAACTCAATAAACAACGCTATTTGGACGTATATAGTATTATACAACCTGGAAATGGTTCATCTAGATCAACATCCCATAATCGAAAACTGTCTACTCCAAGCTGATCGTCCAACGGCGCGAGGAAGATACGGTAAGATCCAGCGTTATTTTCCAACGTGTTCTTTACTAACTGCTCTGATGACCATATGACCCACACTAGATGAATGATATAACATTGCCCACGGAATTATAAACGACCCCCCGCCCATCCGGTCAACATCAGATGATACGTAGTAACTTCTAGAAGTACCTCCAGTTGAAATTTTTTATCTGGCACCGATCGCTACCAAACTGTATTTGATCATCAATATAATGCATTTGGGGCTATAAATCAAGTTCTGGAGAAAGCTGCAGAAAACGATAAAAACATACTTATACTTTAGACCATATTTTAGCAGGGGTGTAAAAAGTACCTAGAAATTATACTTAAGTGAAAGTATGGGTACTGTCTCAAAATCTGACTCAATTAAAAGTCAGAGTATCTGGCTAAAAACACACTTGAGTAAAAGTAAAAAAAGTCCTACTTTTAAATGTACTTAAGTACTAAAAAGTTAAAGTACAAATATATTTTTTTAAAGGGATAGACCAGGTGTCTCAAACTCATTCCATCGTGGGCCAAGTTTTCATTTTAACTACACATTGCACCAGGTGAGTTAGTTGAAGAGGTGAGCCAATTAGTGAAATCATCAGCTGGTGTTTAGGCAAGGCTGGAATGAAACCAAGCATACACAGCCCACAATGGAATGTGTTCTGCGATAGACAATGCTGAAATGAAAGAACAGAGGACACTTTTTTTGCATTAAAATTATGCACTTCTCCATTGAAGGTAAACTAACATGGACGGCATTCACATCACAGCATGAATAATATCACAATATTAAAGACTGAATACTGTAGTATCCTGAATAATATGACAATATTAAAAACAGAATGGTGTATCCTGAATAATATCACAATATTAACCACAGCATACTGGATTATCCTGAATAATATCACAATATTAAAGGCAGAATACTGGAGTACCCTGAATAATATCACAATATTAAAGGCAGAATACTGGAGTACCCTGAATAATATCACAATATTAAAGGCAGAATACTGGAGTACCCTGAATAATATCACAATATTAAAGACAGAATACTGGAGTACACTGAATAATATCACAATATTAAAGACAGCATTCTGGAGTACCCTGAATAATATCACAATATTAAAGACAGAATACTGGAGTACCCTGAATAATATCACAATATTAAAGACAGAATACTGGAGTATCCTGAATAATATCACAATATTAAAGACAGAATACTGGAGTACCCTGAATAATATCACAATATTAAAGACAGAATACTGGAGTACCCTGAATAATATCACAATATTAAAGACAGAATACTGGAGTACACTGAATAATATCACAATATTAACCACAGCATAATGCAGATTTTGTACTCCAAGTGAATGTCATTTAAGGCACTGGCCAAAACATTGAAAGTATGGGAGCCCTTCAGTCTTCTGCAGGCAAGTGCAACAGAACGCCTTTCAAAGCTTTCAGTGTCGATCCAGTGAGCGGTTACCGGTCCCCAATGAAACTTCTTCGTCGGGCTGTCCAGCAATCTGTTGTTGTCGCGATCCATTCAACTTCACTCATAGCAGCAGTGACTTTCTCTTTCATGGTTTGAGCAGCTTTGCTGATCTTTGAGCGGCCAGTGGGCCTCGTAATGACCTTCAGGGACGTGCACAGGACTTTAGAGGGGCAGGTGCTCAAAGGCTGAAAAGGGCACGACACTTGTGTGTATATATTAAGCGAGCACGATTTTTAAGGGCCCTTTTCGGGCGGAGGGCCCCCTTTTTATGCTTTTTGGGGGGTTTTGGTGATCAAATATTGAATATTGAACTATAATAATCAGTGCAGGAGCTCACTTATCCTTGAAAGACACTTTTATCACTGACTTAAAAGGCCCATACATCTCCATAAATGTTCAGGGGGGAGGGAATAAGTGCTTACCCTACAGACCCCAAGAAGTGCTGTATATTCTGTATTGTTTAATATAAATGCATTTTTTATTCCAATCCCGATTTGTATTTGAGATTCCCAAATCCCATCGGACTTGACTTCTTTGTGTCCCTCAATGAGTGTAATACCAGCATTCAACAGCGGTTTCTATCATGATCATCATCACCACCCACGCTATGCATAAAATATATAGGTCCGCGGAGAGGCATGCTGAGGAGGCCGTGCAAACTGCAATGGAATATGGGGCATCTCTCTCTCTTTACCTAATATTTTGATTCTATCCTGACATTTTTCAGTTGGAAGGGCAGTCTATATGCGTAACAGTAAAAAAATTCAAAAAAAAAATTCAAAAAGGGCACTTTTTTGATGAGGCCCAAAAAGGCAGGTGCTCAGGCACCCCTTGGCCTCTATGTGTGCACGTGCCTTGACGTTAGTGCTTGGTCGCAAACCATTTATCAGGTTTTTTAATGATGGCAACTCAACAACACTATAAGGTTGGAGTCCTTGAACTATGTATTTTTTAGGTAGATAGGGCCATGGATGCTCGTCTTGTCCGTCCACGCTGTCGCAGACCGTTTCGTCCTCTTCATCACTCATTGTGGCCATCTTCTATGGCTCGTCACTCTGACTCTATTCTTCTGATAACAGGTGTTTAATCAAAGATCCCCGCTTACTAGTCTTGCTCAAGGTCAAGGACCAATCAGCATGGGTATGGGCGGGTTCATTTTACATTGATTGGCATTTGATTGGCTGTTTACCTGCGGTCGCAGGATTAATAACGTTAACGTTAGTTTGGCAAGATAAACAATTCAAATATACTAATTAAAATGGTTGGACCTGCGAGATTTGTACTTTGTACTTTGTAGGTCTGCATTTTAAATGTAAGGAGTAAAAAGTATGTTTTTTTTCTCTGAAATGTAATGGAGTAAAAGTACAAAGTATACAAACCTAATAATACTCAAGTAAAGTACAAATCCCCCAAAATGGTACTTAAGTATTGTAACAAAGTACAATTACTCAAGTACTTTACATCCCTGTATTTTAGTATGAATATGTGAATGAAAAAGTATAACGTTGCTACACCCTGAACAATAGATATAGGACATTGAATGGGCCATAATAATGTCAATTTAGCAATAGAATTTAAAAAGTTATAGCCCTGCAAAGAAGGGGAACTTCTCCATAGACAAATAGAGCTGGCTAGGGATGGTAAATTATGAATTTAACCATGGCGATCAAAGTGTTAACACTTTGGTTGCCTAAGGTTAAATTCATGATATACCATAGATTGCCAGCGCTATTTGTCTATGGAGAAAGTCCCCTTCTTTGCAGGGCTATAACTTTTTAAATTCTATTGCTACATTGCCATTATTAGGGCCCATTCAAAGTCCTATATGTATTGTTCATTGTGTAGCAACGTTAAACTTTTTCATTCACATATTCATAGTAAAGTATGGTCTAATGTATACGTATGTTTTCATCTCTTTCTGCAGCTTTCTCCAGAACGTGATATATAGCCACAAATGCATTATATTGATGATGAAATACAGTTTGATGGCAATCAGCGCGATATAAAAAATTCCAACTAGACGTACTTCTAGAAGTTACTACACGTCATCTGATGTTGACCGGATGGGCGAGGGGGCGTTTATAATTCCGTGGGCAGCGTTATACCAATCATCTAATGTGGGTCAAATGTTGATAATAGCAGTTAGTATCGAAGACGGTAACGTTACACGCTGAAACTCACCCCAGTCTCCGCGCGCCGTTGGGCGATCATCGTCGAGTAGAAATCTTATCATTATGGGATATATTTTTACCCGGTCCATCTCCAGCTTGTATAATGGTATATACGTCCAAATCATGTTGTTTATCGAGTTATTGCCAATCGATCACCGTGTAGCGTGACAAGCCAGAGTCCCATGAACTATAGCGAGCGCCCGGAAGTACTACGGTCGTCATGACAACCTCTATTCAACATCCTGTTTGGCGATTGCGCCGATCGGCCACCAGATGGCGCTCCTGAACCGCCAGAGAGCTCAGTGGGTCCTGCTGGTGGATCTCAGGCCAGCGGCGGGGACATATGAATCCGATCGCAGATTTTTGAAATATTGATATAAGGACGCTGTACAGCGTCCCCCGGCAACTTGAGCATGGCCAGCAATGACGTGAAAAGACGTTTCATGGCAGTCAAAGTGTTAAGTGGATGCAGACCAGAGAAAGACTTTCGTCTTGTTTACATCAGGGTCCCCCATTTTCAATTCATCATCATAACTGGTAGCCCCTTCCGTGACTGCGATGTGCAAGCCAGGGGCTTTTGAATCCGCAGTCACTCGCAGCTCCATAGCTTGCAGGCTAATTTGGACCACCAAGCACTGCTTATAAGCTCGGGGTGGCTCCGAAATATATGAATTTCAAAGGTACCCAGCGTACCCAGGGTTCACACACAGCCGCGCGCCGGGGTCTGAAAGCTCGGAGTTGCTAATAAACATTTAAAAATCATTTTTATAAAACGAGTGGTACTCACAGAGCGAGCCGTGTATTTCCCCTTGGGGAAATTCCGACTACTTAAATAATTATATTAGAACACGGTTCAACTTCCTACCACACAAACGCCGCAGTCAGCCACCAGAGGGCAGTCCATAACATAGATTGGTTTCTCAGGTTTGATTGATTGATTGAAAACTTTATTAACAGATTGCAGAATGGGTACAATACAGTACAGCTCAATACACACAATTGTTAAGGGGATGCAGACCAGAGAAAGACTTTCGTCTTGTTTACATCAGGGTCCCCCATTTTCAATTCATCAGGACATATATGACATACATGACATACAGATAGTCAGTACTGCTACATCTATACATTTATGACATACCAGATTTGCAAATACAGTACTGTTTGTGATACAGAAGGAGTCAAGAAAAGGGAGTATATACATTTGACGTAGAAACTGTACATTGGAGGAGGTTGGGTGGGGGGGGGGGTTGGGTACACTGGGATATTGACAACCATACTGGGTAATTTACATTGGAGGTGGTTGGGGGGGGGGGGCACACTGTATAAACAAGCAAAACTGTACATTGAGGGGGGGGGGGGGGGAGACTCTGTACAAACAAACAAAATTGTACATTGGACTATTGACAAAACCATACTAGGTAAATGACTGTACATTGGAGGGGGTTGGGTTAGGATATTTACAGGGGCCAGTGTTGAATTGCAGTCTCCCGTAGGTGTCTCTTGAGAGAGGTTTTGAAAGTGGGTAGTGATCCACATTCCTTTACAGCTTTGGGTAGGGCGTTCCACATTGATGTGGCATAATTGCGAAACGTGTTTAGTCCCTTATTTGAGCCGAATCTGGGTTTAACATGATTTGTGGAGCTCCCTCTGGTGTTGTGATCGTGGTATTCACTGACCTTTGGGAAGTATTTTGCCATGTACATGGGTACCTTGGTCGTGTAGTGTATCTTGTAGACCAGGCCCATTGCAAGTTGCTGTACTCTGTCATCTACTCTAAGCCATCCTAGGTTGTCAAAGTGGGCAGGGGTGAGGTGGGTTCTAGGAGTAAGGTCAAGCAGTAGTCTGACCAGTTTGTTTTGAGATGTTTGTAATTTTGTTTTTAGCGCCTTTGAGGTGCTTTGGTACCAGGTATGTGAACTCCGCACGATCTCCCCCCATATACATTAATATAACTCAAAACTCTTTTTCAATAGTATGTACTGACCATTAAAGCCAAGAATCATCACAAAACCTGTGAATTTGTGAGTTATACTACCAATAGTTTACTATTTAACTATACTAGTATTAACGTTAACATTACAAACAATACATAAGTGTCTTTGACATTGTAGAGCAGGTCAGTATTTAATACTATTAGCATGCATCAGTCATAGATGGCTGTGAAAGTTCACAAAACAATTTCCTTCAACAATGTTTACATTTTGCATTTGACCTACATTGTAACCAGCCCTGAAGCACAGCTTGAAACTACTTTGTCGGAAGTATAGAGGTATACAGCTAACCAATCAAAACTAAGACATGCGCGGAGTGATATAAGCATGCGCGTGTTTTGTCGATTACTCTAGCCAGGATGGGAGGAGCTTTAGCTTTTGGGTCATTGTGTCTAAAACCAGAGTCACGTGCAACCGAGCATCCTTTTCACAAAATCAAGTACCCATACAATGTCGTAGGGCGGAAGGATATGCATGTAGGTGATATGGTCCTATATATTGTCATGTGACGCTTTCGTAGCGTTCTTCTCCTCAACTATTTTTTGTGTCATTTGCAGTGTACTCAGTTGTAAGCTGTCCCGCGAAAAATGGCAGTGTAAAGGCGAGCAGCGGCTAATCTTGCAGTGGCAATAAACCGGCAGGTGCAACGGTGTAGTGCATTGGCTCTTTCTGGCAAAATGGCGTAAGTAAAATAAATATTTTACCCCTTGAAAATGACATTTCCTGCTCTCTTAAGTCGCCATCTGTCAGTCCAACCGGCAGATATGCCCAAGGACTATAGTTTGAAGTCAACGAGTTTAAATGGGCTAACTAAATAATACGAGCCGGGCTAGCTAAATAGTATTTCATGCATACTAACGTTACATTAAACACAATCAACTGTAGGTGACAATAACAAAAACCGATAGAAGGTGGTGGTGTAATTGTTCTTGTTTGTGCCTTCGGTGAAATGTCATTCAATCTGAAATGACCAAACAACTATTTCTACCTAACTGTTATTTAAGGTTAGTGTTATTTGGCCCGGGCTATTAATTCAACAGGATAATGGTATTTTATATCGACGTTACGCTGCCGTTGTTGACATGGATTAACCGGCTATCACGGTCAGTCATTTAAAGTCTATACAAATAGTATGTAGACTCATGTTTTTAGTGTAAGTTCAGATACAGTTGAACAGTTAACTCTTTATTGTGTGTTTAACACTGACAACGTGGCGCATCCAAAATGGCGCGCAGTGTTCTTCTCATCTCGCATTTCGTGACGGACTGTTGTGTGTTTTGTGGAGATGGCGGAAGCCAGCTCCCCAGGAGGCGGAGTTACCGGCCAAATCATGACCAAATTAGGGAATGTTATCCCCCGGTGGAAGGCGGGGTGTTCTCGTCAAGGCCGTCGGACTTTCCGTCGAAAGGACTAGCCAAGAATAGCTATAACAAAAACATTAAAGGGAAACTATAAAAAATAAATCCGAATGTTATTTATATGGCCTAAGATGGCTCGATCAATATTTGGGAACATGAGCTACTTTTTTTCGAAATCGGAAACCAAATAATTAAGAATCAAAACTTATTTTACTTGGTAAAAGTATTAAGTGTGAAGCCATTGAGTTAAAATGATATATAAATATCAAATGAGCTTTATTCTATAGTAGTGTTCTCAGTTCTGAAACAGAAAATATACTTAAACTAACTATTCTCCTGGCTGCTTTGGGTCTATAAAATCTTTATGGAGCATCTTCAGACTTTATACTAGACATCACAAGTTTTAGCACACAAACAAATTATTTGGGACATAGTTGCACATTTTCACTTACCATCTTTGTGCTGTCTTAGACCAGAGGAATGGTTAATATTAATTCTGAAATTGGACGTAGTTCCCCTTTAATTAGACTAATGGAAAACTTACTCTAATATTGATTCACAATATTTGTAACTGGAAATGACTCAAAACAAAAACAAGAGTTTTTGAGATGCACTGTAAAGGTCATCTAAGCAGCAAAATCTTGTCAAGCCTGTGGCACACGTTTCTTATTTCCCTGCATGCGTTCTCGCTTGGATCACTTCCTTGTGGCAGATCATTATTAGTCCTGAAATAAAGCTTTGCCTATGAATTTACTCATCCCATTTGTTTGGACCCGTATTGACCAATTTCACCATGGAGCCTCACCTGTATCTCATCTTCCTCAGGTCTCTCTCGGCAACCACCCTCAGCTTTGCTGCTGTCGACAGCAGGACCGAACCGATCGACTCTCTAACGTCGCCACACACTCCCTTGTCTTTGTTGACCTGTTCAAGGATATCACCGACAACAAGCAGTCATGACTCTGAGCTCCCAGCTAGCCTTGGAGGACGTGGGGGCCCTGTTCTTAGGTTGGTATTGTGACGGGACATGGTGTGTGTATATATTAGGGGTGGGACGGTACGCATCCGAACCGTGTACCATACGGTACGACCCCCACGGTTCGGGGCGTCTGTATCGTATGGTTCAGATGACGCGCAAAAAAAAAAAAATTTTGGCGAAGCCGGGCCAGGAGAGGTGAGCACTGGCTGCAGGCAGCAGCAGAACTGCAGCCAGGTGCTAGTCAGTTTCTGTAAAAATGGCAAGCACAATATAAATCAATCTTCATTACGACTTTAAAAACATAGCCATTAACATTACATAGGCCTACACACATCTTGCCATAGCGTTAGCAGTTTGTACAACACAACGCACGTTTTAACTATAGTAGCCCGCTAGCTAATAGAGTCAATGAAATGTTACCGTAGCTACTAGCTAGCAGAGGAGGAAATGGGAGTGAGAGGCGGAGTGTTTAAAGACAATGATAGGCGTTTATTCAACATCCAAGAAGGCTAACATACAACTGTGTTTTACTAACTCCAACCGGGACTATTGCCGCTTTCCCACTGCATGCCATCACCTCCTAACGTTTGCGGAGCGCGTTGATAACATTGCCTGAGCTGGCGGTCCGTGACACTAAAATGTCCGTGGGGACCCGGCGCCAACCCATAGATAGTTCCAACTCACCGAATTACGTAATCCACCACAGTTGCACTCAATATTTAAATAATGTTAGTCTAAATAAATGTAGACGGATGCATAATAATTTCAAGCCGAAAACGAATCTTTCCATTAAGAACTGACGATCAGGGAATTTAAACATGGTTGACATTGTTTTTGTGTTTATATTAAACTTAAAGAAAGGAAAGTCTAGTGCTGGCTGAGCATATTGTTTGTTTGCACTAAGTTAATACTTTGACAAATGTAGCCTATATTTTTCAGTTCGGTCTTTGTGTGCCAAACATTATTTAAGGTTGTAAACACTAACACTGTAAACCTTTTTTTTATATATATAAATGAGAAGCATGTTTAGATTTGAGTGTTAAATTATTTTTTTATAAAAAACTATCGAACCGAGGTACGTACCGAACCGTGGCTTTTGTGAACCGTCCCACCCCTAGTATATATATATATAAATCCGCGCCAAGTAGCATTGTAGTTTATTGTCTGGTTCTTCTAAGTCAGGGGTTCCCAAAGTCGGGGTCGCGACCCCCAGGTGTGTCACGAGCCGCCGCGGGGGGGGTCGCCAGATGATATAATTAAAAAGAAATGCTGGGAAATATAGTGTGATATAGCCCCAGTCAGGCCACTTTCTAAGTGGGGGTCCCCCACCAGGAATTATTATGTTACAAAGACTTCATTTCCTGCATTCTGGTGCAGGAATTTTTGAATTTTTACCCTTTAAATGCCAGTTTGTGTGATGGCAAAAACACAAAGTAAAATATTTTCAATATATCAAATGCAAAGTACATTTTTCTCGGGGGATTATTACAGGCTAGGCATGTGTCAATGATTAGCAACAACACAGATTTTGATGTCAGATTTAACAACAACTTTTTCTGAAAAGTGGGAGTATTTAATTTTTTATCTGACATTACAAAAAAATCAAAATAGTTATGATCAGGGCTGAAGTTTAATAAAAGATTTATGACTGCATTACTCTCTGTCACAGTGATCTCCTGGTTGTTCCCCACTTAGGTTATCTAACTATCGCGCCGCCGCAACTAGAAACACTGGCCTGGCCTGCTTCCAAGTTCAGTGGCCTGACTGCAAAAAAATATGTAAGGGATAATGTATAGCTACGAGGTCATTGTCGCAAAATAATTGACCGACACAGAGTTTAAAATACCGGGCCGCCTCGGCGAGGTCAATTATTTTCCGATGACCGAGTATAGCTATACATTATCCCGCTTATTACATGGCTAACTTACTAACAATATACCTAATTCATTTGACAAATCGCAGTTCTGTGGCTCTGTCAGCCCAAATAAAGTTATTATTATCGCGGGCAGCCCGGCAGGTGTGTCTGATTGGCTGCACTGAAACAGTGTGTCAGTGGGGCTTGATTACTCCAGCTGCGAAAAACAATAATCACCGGTGGTTATCGAAAAATAATTCACCGCTGACAAGCAAGCATTTCGGCGAATGTGAAAACGCCATGTAATAAATAAATATAATTTTTGTTTTAAGTACCACCAGCAGTACCACTAGTGGTACGCGTACCACAGTTTTGAGAACCACTGAGTTAGATAACCTAGGTGGGGAACAATCAGGAGATCACTGCAACTCACACAAGTTGGAGAACCATCTCTCTCTTGCTCTCACACACACACACAAAGGGAGCCGCATGCGATTGGTGGTGGCGGGACCCTTACAAAAAACTGCTAATCATTGACACATGCTAGCCTGTAATAATCCCCCCCAGAAAAATCTACTTTGCATTTGATATATTGCAAATATATGCCATCACACACACTGGCATTTAAAGGGTTAGAATTATAAAATGAATATGTGGTGTTATGATCAGGGCTGAAGTTTAATAAAAGATTGTATTTTTTATCAATTACAAAAAAAACTGAAAATCCATAAAAATCTGTGTTGCTAATCATACATATGCTAGCCTGTTTTTTAACAATAATTTGTGATGCCATCCCAAACACTGGCATTTAAAGGAGAATGCAGGAAATGAAGTCTTTGTAACAAAATATTTCCTGGTGGGGGACCCCCAGACCCCCTGCTTAAAAAGTGGCCTGACTGGGGCTATATTTTGCACTATTTCCTGGCCTGAATGATTTCCCCAGTCCGGCCCTGGTTAAAAGCCTCCCATGCTTATTAGTGTGTGCGTTTGAACGTTTGCATGTTTCAACCATACATTTCCATTTATAAAAAATTATTATTTTATTTTATTTTTTTTACCTCCTATAATAGTGGGGGTTGCGGCTCTCTGACACCGTTATTTGGGGGTTGCGGCCTGTAAAGTTTGGGAACCCCTGTTCTAAGTGACTATTATCAACCATCTCAGTTAGGCAATGAATAGGCCCTATTTAAACAAACACGCCAACATTTTGGGAAATCAGCTTAGTCTTTTCTAGAGAGACCTGAAGATGGATACCAGTTTCCTCTCTGCGTTAAGCTATCTGGCTGCACATTATCTTAAAGGAAACTGGTATCAATCTTCTTGTCTCTCTCTGGAGAAGACTGTAAGCTAATTTCCCAGAATGTTGGCGTGTTCCTTAACATGATACACTTCCAGTTTTGGACTGTCTTGCCACCAATTCTAAAATGGCCGCCCTCCACAGGGCCCTCATTTCTGATGGCTGACCCGATGGGGCCCCTTCTGGACCAAGATGAAGAGAAAGCGCTCTCTCCCTCTTCCTCCTTCGAGGGCAAGGCACCGGCTTCTCCTCCCCTCTCTTTCTCCTCCCGGTCTCCCGTCTACCCGTCCTTGTCATCTTCCCCACTCTCTTCTTCCTCCCCGCCTCCCTCTCCCCTTCCCACTCGTCCCCCGGACCCCGGCGCCAAGGCCAGGACGGACCCGCTGCCCTTCCCTTGGCTGGGTGCCAGTGGCCTGCTCGATGCCCACATCGGAGTAGACGATGGCCACGGTGAGTCGCCGTGCTGTAAAAATGGAACGGGCGGAATAGAATAGAAATACTTTACTTTAAATTCAGCACTACAGATCGCTTGCAGTAAATGGCAAACATTTAGGTAGTCAAAAACAAAAGTCACGAATTGGAATAAAAATATGGATACGGGATATACATTCTAAAATATACAGTCAAATGTGCAGTATGTGTGTAAAATATTGATTTTAAAAAGTAAAGGTCCACGCCGGGTGTGGCGATGTCGCGACGAGCAGGTGTGAGTAGGGCTGTCTTGTAGGGCTGCACGATTTTGGGAAATAATCTAATTGCGATTATTCTGACAGATATTGCGATTTGCGATGCGATTATAACATGTTTAAAAAAAAATTACAAGAAGAATGTTGCTGCTTTCTGTAGTCGGGTCCCAACTGCAAAATTACTGTATTACCCTGTATTATACACTTTTACTATCATGTAGACTATTCTGCTTTGTGTTTACATGTGATGTATTGTATACATGCACATTTATTATGTTCTTGTGTGATGTATCGCACATTTTATTGCTGTGTGATGTATTGCAAATGTTATTGCTGTCATCTTGGCCAGGTCTACCTTGCAAAGGAGATCTTGTATCTCAATGAGACTTCCTGGTTAAATAAAAAAAAAAAAAAAAAAAAAAAATCTTTTTTTTAATTGCAGGCTTGGCGATTTGATAATTGCATCATTCCAAATCGCGATTTCGATTAAAAAAACGATTAATCGTGCAGCCCTACTGTCTTGATCACCGCAATCCCGCACTGTCAAGGCACCCGCGGATGCAGAACAGACAACCGTGGAGGGGGGGGGGGGCGTGATCATTTTTAACTGTTCATTTAATGACGAGACGTCTGTTTTCCAGTAGCATGAGCTAACTTCACGTTCCATACAGTTTACAACTCACAGATGAAATCAGGATTTATTTTCATATCCTGGACTCGAGCCCCCAATGTATACCTTTTCCTGTATTAATCTGAACCGTAGTAGATAAGTAGAGTATAGGGGAGCGTTCTCCTAACTCCTGGGCCGAAGTGCCGGTTATGTAACTTGCTCAATGTTATTGCTAACGTTACACGCAAATGAAAGTGCTGCCTCTACCGACCCGCTACACTCTGACTAACCCCTACGCTCACTTCGTTAACGTTATCATAAGCTATATTATGATGTCAACTGGATAACGTAGTTTTGTTTGCAAACGTTAGAGTTCGCTATCTATAACGTTAGCTATTAGGCTAGCTATCTATAATGTTAGCTATTAGGCTAACTATCTATAACGTTAGCTATTGGCTAGTTTCCCCCAATGATTGATGACACAAGTTGGGATATTTAACTAGCTATGTTTGTATGTGCATTCAAATTCACTAATGTTAAAATAGTGTTATAATAGGTGCTTGCGTAGACCTACAGTATATATCCCACAACGCATCACTCTTAAGGAGCAGGCAACACCCTACTACTTTTATCACATTTCAGAACGTTGAGGGACAAACGGATAGATTACCAAACATGTCTTGATAATAAAAAAATATATATATACAGGTATATTTAAAAAAGGAATTTAATGTGATGTCACAGTATGATGTCATAATCAAACATTCTAGAACATTTGTGATGTCATAATCAAACATTCTAGAACTTTTGTGTATCTATATATATTCAACAATTTATTGTGATTGTATGACAAGAGGAGCAGAGAAGAAGGAGACAGAGACGATAGAAATGTGTTTTGAAGATGAGAAGAAGAAGAAGAAGAGTGTAAACTTTCTCAAGTGTGGGCGAAGCAAGAATTGTGGAGGGCAGTAATACGCCACGATGCGTCTACACTGCCGGAAATTCAAATAAGAAGAAGAAGAAGCCGAAGTGCTGTAGTTGTGGTGGGGAGCATATTGTAGCGTTTCGGGGGTGCGAGGTGATGATGAAGGAGGTCGCGGATCGGAGAGAGAGAAGGGAGGGTAAGCTGACGTATGCTGGGGCGGTTAGCAGGGCAGGACAGGGTAGCCAAGAAAGGGTGCAGGGGGTTGAAGGAGGGCATTTGGCAGTGAGGGTAGAGCAGGTGGAAAGAGAGAGGGGAAGGGAGGAGAAATTAGGTATTGTGGCCTTCGTGGCAGGGGTAGTTACTGGTATGGCAGAGGCTAAGGGTACAACAGAGATGGTGAAGATGATTGTTAGGATAGCGGTTCAACATCTGGGATTGGAAGGTCTGGACTGGAAGGAGGTGTGTAATGAATTGGCTGAGGGGGCTGCGAGGGACAAGGCTGCGAGGGACAAAGCAGCCCAGGATAAGATAGCAGGGGGCAAGGAGGGTCCCGCGGAGGGGGGCTCAGGCAGGAAGTAGCAGCAGTAGCTGCACTCCAATGGACAATGTAGTTGATGACGGGGTCCAGTAGAAGAAGGTGAAGAAGGAGAAGAAGAAGAGCCCATAAAAAGAATTGCGGAGGGCAGTAATACGCCACGATGCGTCTACTCTGCCGGAAATTCAAATAAGAAGAAGAAGAGGTCAGTGTGCATCTTGAAACAGTGCTGAGCAGTACTGAACAGATAGACTAAACAACATAGATTGAAGCCTGCATTTCTAGACGAGGGTGCCTTGCCTACCGTTTTGCTGTGGAAAGAGCCGGCAAGTGGATATACGGCTTTCAGGTGTGGAGGAATTTTGTCGTGCATCGAGTCTGCAGTGATTTTGGAGACTGGGAAAATACAGTTTTCTTACCTTGTAGTAGTGACGTGAATATTTAGGAAAATAGCTTTAGGATCACTTCTGTAAAGAAAGACTTCGCTGTGGAAGAGAAATAAACCATTTGGATATCTTTGTTTTACACTAGACCGGCTGTGGACATTATTTTTCTTTATCAATGAACGTACTACCATGCGAGGTGTGAAAGATGATATTCTGTGTTTTAGGTCATCTATTCAATAGCAAGTGATCTTTTATGGTATCTCTTTGTCAACAGAGGATGCTTTCTCTGGCATGGACTGGATGGCGGAGAAAATCGACTTGAGTGACTTTGACCTGGATTCCCTCATCGGCTCCTGTGCTTCGGACGAGCCCCCCGGCTCCCCCGAGGAGCTCCTAGCCTCCCTCGACAGTCGCATGGATCTGGATCTCGACGCCTTCGACACGCCGGTCCCCGCCCCCCTCGACATGCTGGGCCTGTCGCTGCCTGACCTTCCACTGGAGCTCCCTCTGCCCGGGGGGGGATCCGAGGTCACGTCGCCTGAAGTGGCTCCCGAACAGGAGGTTGTTGTCAAGTCTGAGCCTTCTTCCCCTGCTCCGTCTCCACCCCCACCCCTCTCTCCGGCCTACACGCTGGAGCTGGGGAGTGAAGTAGACGTCTCGGAAGGGGACAAGGTGGCCTCGGCCCTCACCGCCATTGGCCCTGATTCCGCCGGAAGCGTCCAAACCACCGCCCCCATCGTCCTCTCCCTTTCCCCCTCTGCCCACTTCGTGGTGGTCCTCTCCCCCAAAGAGGAGCCCGCCCTCCCTCTTCCCGAGCCGACCGTCAAAACCCCTCCTTCCTCCAGCGATTGTGACAGCGACTCTGGCATCGAGTCCGTAGCCGGCTCCCCTCCTCGCCTCCCCTCCTCCGCCTCCCCATCGGCGGCCGGCTCCTCCAGGACCAAACCCTACTCCAAACCGGAACCCGGCTCCCCCTCCAGTCCCAAAGCCCCCCGGGTCAAGTCTGTGTCCGGCGCGCCCAAGGTGGTGGAGAAGAAACTGAAGAAGATGGAGCAGAACAAGACGGCGGCCACACGCTACCGGCAGAAGAAGCGTGCAGAGCAGGAGGTGCTGCACGTCGAGTGCACGGAGCTGGAGGAGCGGAACCGGCAGCTGGCGGAGAAGGCGGAGTCCATCAGCCGGGAGATCCAGTATCTCAAGGACCTGATGGAGGAAGTCCGCTCCGCTAAGAACCGCCGCAGCAAGGCCAGCGCCGTGGCCTAAGGCAGGGAACCCAGAACGTTTGTGTGGCATCATCCGCCATTATGAAACAATGGGGTTGTGTTTCTGCATCCACTCTTGGCATACCATAGGAAAGAAATGCATTTAGCAGCAGTATGCACAGTGTACACTTATGGGAGTGTACACTTGATTGTAGAGTAAACTCGGATGGTATGCTAGCGTGGATAATATGCATTTCTGCTTTCACTTCTAGCATACCATAGGAAAGAAATGCATTTAGCAGCAGTGCGCTATGGGTACACTTGATAAGTAGAGTAAACTCCGATGTTATGCTAGCATGGATATGCGTTTCTGCATCCACTCTTAGCATACCATAGGAAAGAAATTCATCTAGTGCCAATATGCACACTTGATGGTATGCTAGCGTGAATATTTGAAACATGCCGTTGGAAAGAGTGGTTTGGATGCAAATGAGAAGATAAGAGAGACTAGGAAAGTTTGAGATTAGGCCAGAAGAGAGGGCTGGGAGATTGTCAGTGGAAGCATTAGTACATGCTGATCTCTCGGTCCCGTGTCAACAATGCTGCACCACAAGCTGGGTCTGTGTAGACTAGGCATGTGAAATTTGTCATCGTAGTTTAAGGTAATATTGCCAAATTATAGCGATATATTCCCTTATAGTATGACAACCCCAACTCGCCGTTTTCCATAAACTTTCGAAATAAGTGACCCCCCCCCCCCCCCCCCCCCCCCATCTCCTCCAAAACCCCTCCTCTGTTACCACCCTGTCCTCATTTCAGCGTTTACTCTAAACGGCTTCAGTCCAGAAAGGGGCCCTCGCATATTTATGATTTCTTGATGTTACACTGAACTCCTGTCATCTTTTTGCTTGTATATAGTTTCACTCCTGCTTACCATTTGTGGTTTTTATTTAATGCTGGATAAACTATTTTTTTTAGTGGCTTTTAGGGCAATTGTTGGGCTTGTACAAATGCTTTTTTTTCTATTAAATATCTATCAGTACTCTGGTAACCTGTTTGTGCATTATTTATTGGCAGTTTTATCTTTTATTAAATAAACGGCAACTACTTGAATGTTTACTTTAGGTGAGGTATCTGATTCTGAACCCTACATGTGCAACACTGTTGCTATTTTACCACCACTGGTGGTTCTGGTGAAATTTGCCTATTTAGTCATAAATGCCTCAACTGGGAGTCATTTCCTTGACTTACTAGTAGCTTTTGGAAATGTCACAGCAGCTCTTAAAGGTTAATGTAGTCTATTAATTAAAATAATAACTACACTCGAGCCATCCCTGATGTAGATTGTGCAGTAACATGGGTGTCCCAATCCAACCAGGAGTAGAGTACACCACACTGCAAAAAAATAAATAAAAAACGCGTGTCTAGGCTAGGGTTATCTCCTGATTGGAATTCGATAGAGGGAACTGGTGGGACGGATACCAGGAAATGTACTTAATGTTTACTGCAGAGCGAGGGACTGGGAGACTCATGTTGGTGACCAACACTGATGGCTGTTGGAATGTATAACTTTAACAAAAATGAATAACTACGTACAGCACCTTTTTTAAATTTAGCTTGAGACTTACTGTAATATTAGCGGTGTTGGAAGTGGGGAGAAACAAGCTGCCAACCGTAGTGATTCCAATGACCTCGTTTTTATTATCTTCAAGGAGCCTGGGCTGTCGGTGCCATGCCCACTATATAATTACTACTAATAGTCCCACCTAGGAATAGGGTGACCAGGTGTCCCCCTTTTGGTTGTACTGTCCCACCATTTGACCGAATGTCCCACATTGAGAGGATGTCCCTCTTTTCGAAGCAAAAAAAAACATTGGTCTGAAAGTTTGAATATTTAACACGGATGTTAGGTGGTAACAAGCCGGCTGCCAGTGGAGAGAGATAATTCTGTATTTAATTTGTATTTATTTTGATTTAACCTTTATCTATTCGGTGAAGACCATGTTATTCTAATAAAAAAAATTACATTATCTATCTGTCCCACTAAAATCTTACTGTTGTCCTGCTTTTGGACTTTTTGCATCTGGTCACCCTACCTAGGAAGCAAGTTGGAACCGGTATTTTTGCTACTGTTGAGCTGAGGTAAAAACGTTGGGCAGAAATGGCAGAAGAACCTGTTTTCTCGGGGAGGAAACTAAAGAAGGGAGTGTGGCAGTTTGATCTGAAACCAGACAGACGACAAACTGCTTTGCGGGGGGGGGGGGGGGCGAGTGCTGCCTTCGTGTGTGTGCTCGGGGGAGAGTTTAGTAGATTCTCTTGTGCGTGGAAGACTCATGCTATGCGAGTGTAAGCTCAACGCACTACTAGGCGAGCAGTTGTGTACATTTAGCGTCGGCAGTAAAAACACTTTCAATGGCGTGTAGGCTATAAAACACATGCGCTACTCCAGTGACTGATTCCACAGCAAGGCCCAGTACTTCTGACTAGGCACTGATAAGAACCACCCAAGCTACAGGGAGAGAGGTGGGGGCGGGGGGAGAAACAGCCCGACCTCGCTTAAAATAAGGTAAATGAAGTACTCATCAATACTTTCACTATAGTTCGCTGTCAGACTCAGTGCGCGCGCATCAAGGCGGCAAAAGGAACGTAATCCTGGTCAGAACAACGGGGCAGACTACAATATATTTGCATTTGTTACTAGCCATGCTAGCGATCTAAACAATCAATCCATGCCAAAGCTAGGTTTGTAAAAGGCTCACAGCCACAGTGATTTGGCAAAATTACATCCAGCCGTTTTCGTTTTAAACAACTTTTTAGGGGAGTGCCATGGTTTCTCCATCTGTGATTAGCTCTGTTTGTATACAGCGAACAGGCTATAACATAATGTACATTACCTTTTTTTCTGTGGTCAAGATTAGTACTTTATTTACATTTTCTGATGAGACCATGTTGGAGAGAAAATATTACAGTACCTTTTTGAGAAAATAAAGTAACGAGAGAGCATACAAAGTGACAGTAGAAGGTATAAAAATGGGTGAAATGCACATACTGTAGAGGAGATGAGGAAAGGCTGACAGGCCGCAAGAAGTACCATAGATCAACTTAAAAAGCCCATGTCATGTGAGTAGAGAGAGCAGGGCAACTAAAAAGGATGGGGGCGCCACACGTGAGAGGTGACAGTACACCAATAAAGCTACCAGGAAGGCATCTGCTTTCACTACCACACCACAGACGGTTAACCTTTCACAATCACTACTACCACACTACAGACGGTTAAATGTGGTAATGAAAAGGTTAACCTTCTGTAGTGGGGTTGTTAACCCTTTGTCGTATGGTAGTGAACCTTCTGTATTGTCGCAGTGAAAGGGTTAACCCTTTGGTAGTGTGAAAGGGGGGAGTACAGTTACCGTAAGAGAAGCCTCTGACATGTGCCATATACAGAATGCTTCCAGCGATCGCCTGCCTGCTTGAAACAGACGACAGTGTTGCCAGAGTAGGCCAGAGCAGAGTGGAGCCTTGTTCTCTGCAGGATTCCACAGTAATTGAGACTACAATAGGAGCATTTATACACTTGACTCGCAGACACCATGTGTTTGATCTCACAGTAACAGGGAAGCACTGGATGGCCAAAGTGTGTGTGTGTGTTCGAGGTGGTATATGCGATTCTCGTGATTCAGTTGTTCTGAACTAAAGCTTAATCGCATGCAACACTCACAGTAGGCCTCAACATGACAACAAGGAGAGGCATCTGTATTCACTCAATCAAAAGGGATTCAGTTCTGATTAAAGTAATTATTCATTATTATTCCCTAGGGCAGTTTGTCGTTATGTAACCTCACACATTGTGGCCTCCCTCCTAATCTGTGACGTCACAGTAATGTAGGCTACAACAACTGTTCAGAATGATTAGAAAAATATTGAAAAGTCCCAGAGTAGTGTAGCAGCCTGAATATTCTACAAAGTATTCAGTAGTGCTAACTAACTGTTACTTTCCCTGTGTGTGTATAACGTGTGATTAACAGTGTTCCTTTGGATAGCTCACCCAGTCTAACGACGAGGTGAGGTGCTACTCTTCTCCGGCTGCAGTATGGATTACTAACAATAACATTGAGCCCTTTTCCCTTTCTGGAGCGGTCCTTGAGTGGGACCAGTGGAGGTTGCCAGCAGGGGGCGGGGTGGCAGTGGTGGCAGGTGGAGCGGTGGAGAGAAGCAAGCAACGAGGAAGAGGGAGTTACCTGGAGGCAAAGGGAGCAGGAAGTTCTCTTCGGCGTTGGACTTGGCCGTGAACAGTCGCAGCCACAGCGGGCGTGTGCTTTGGAATAGCCCCGTTGAAGAAGTTAATGAAGGAGAGCCCCGTTGGAACGAGCAGCGGGTGATGAGAAGTACTTGCTAGTGACGGGTTATCCTAGAAGTATCAGCGATAGTGTGTGAGTAAGAGAAACCGAACCGAAGGACTAACGTCTAGAGTTAACGAGACTAACGTCTAACGTTATCGGGTTATAGTAGTTACTGTGTGCGGTGTAGTAGTATGCTGCTAGCGGCTCCGTCTGACTTGAGTAGACTACCGGGCGCGCGGCGCTGAAGAGACCGGTGGTATAGCCAGCCACGTTGCGTTAGCAGTGTAACCGATATAGCAGGAGGGTGCATCTAGACCCAAAGCTTAGCTGTGTTTAGGGTAGCAACAGTATTAGCTCGCGCGACAGAAGCAAGCCAGCAACAGCAGCGGTGGACGTCTCCCAGACGGTACAGAGGACGCCTCTTCCCACCAGCAGAGGACGCCATACAGCACGCTCCTCCAGCTAACCACTGCCTATGCTGTCCGCCCAGCCTGCTGGCTGTGCTCGCGGATCGCCGACGCCATCTTGTCACCTGGACGAGCGGTGACAAGGGTGGGTCCGCCATCTTGGCTAAGTACTAACGGTACCACGTGTATCAACAGCAACGTCCATTCAAGTGAACGCTAACAACCAGTGTCTAAGGGGTACCCCGAACAATTTAAGCCGGTTAGGTTAGGTTTTCTTTTGGTAACGTGGGCCCACATTTACTTGGTTTTATTTTGTTATTTGGTTATTTGATTATTTGATTATTTGGTTCTTTGAACTCCCAATGTGTCTCCATTTTATGCCTGGGTTCCCCTCGTACAAGCGGGGTGTTTTAATGTATTGAGCACTCGGTGCCTATGGTGGGAAGAGCTTCCCCTACATTATAATAGCAAGAGCACCCGGTGCCATGTATTAATAAATGACAGTGTAATGGATAACATGCCCAGGCTTCTATATAAAGTAGACATTATTGGGATCATTGTGTGTGTCTGTTTCTTCCAAGTTCCATTTGCTATTCTAACCCCTGGGTAAATATTGTGACTGCATAATTATTTAACCCTTACACCCCATTTACAGAATAGCATTTGAAGGGTCTATACAGGTGGTCAAGGAAGGGTACTGCTTAAAGGGAAGCCCAATAATACTATTGAACTGACAGTCACTGGGTGTGGGAGGGCTGTCGGAGGTACTTGGGGAAGTGAGGGTGTGTGGGGAGCTACTGCTGACCGCCTTGGAAGGCGAGGGAGACCAGAGTACCAGTCCCCAGGTTAGTAAATCCTGGGCCCCATCCACTCCAGCTGCAAGCCCTCCAGAACGACGTTCCGGGCCAAAGACGGGGGTACTTATAGGTCCAATACTATAGTATCCTACTACCCAGTGTCTGTGTACTACTACTCTCACAAGCAGGGATAATCCACCCTTCTACAGTAGGTTTCCGGGACTCAGGGTTTTCTGGTTCATAACCGATGGCATTACTGTAACGCAAACCTCATTTGGATGTAAAAGTTAAGATAAACGTTGCATAATCTCAAAGTCAATCTCCATGTCATTATCACTGGAGCTGATCCAGGTCTTGTGGTTTTCCATGTTCTAGTTTTGGAATTGAGTTTGTTCCCGTTCACAAAATAGTGACTGTTGTACAAAGCCATAAGAAAGAATTCATCAAATTATTAGTATTGCACCTACCTCTAAAATAAATTCTTCTTCTTTTCTTTCATTTAAGGGGCGGTACCCGAGTTGAATAGGGACACAAATAATTTCATCCTATCTGAATGTAAATGTACACATTGAATTTGGATACAACAAAATACACAATTGTTTATTTTATATATTTTGTTATTAACATAATCAAATATGAGCTATGTCAATGGATTAAGTCAGAGTACATTTTTCTGTTTCAAGTTTGGCATCCAACCAGAGTAATAGTGCTAATCAGATGTATGTACAGAGTTGTAGTATTCATATGTACAGTGATACAGGTATAAAGACACTATGGTAGTTAGTCATACTGGCCAGCAGCGTAACTAGTGAGAGTAGGTATGGGATATGTACAGATATAAATATAGTGTCTACAATACATACCTGCATACCTAGACTCTACATATATCTAAGAAGGATTATATGCAGGTATGTACAGACAGATGTGGATAGATATATGGTAAGAATAAATAAATGGTATATTCAGCATTATTGTACATGCTATCATACATACCTATTCTACACGTTCAAATTACTGGTTGGTTCTTAGGGTTCCTCAAGTTCCAGTTCCTCTGCTTTTTCCTTTGATGCTTCCAACACCTGGACTGCCCTCCAACTGACTCTGAAGCTGAAGGTTCTTCCTTCTCTTGCTGCATTTAAAAGTATGATCTTCGACCACTGTGTCGACTTCTAACTGTCTTAACTGAAACGTATAGTTTATTCTTATTTATTGTTCCTATATGTATGCTGATAAACTGTCTAGTCTTGTAAGCTCATTGTCGCTGTAAATGAGAGTAACCTCAGTATCTTACGAAATAAACGTTTGAAATTTAAATAAAATTAAGTATTTTATTTTCACTGTGGTTCAAAATGGAGGATCAATGGGGGTCATAGGGACAACAAGAAAAAGCTTTAAACCAGCCTGTGAGCAGAACCAGTACAAATGACACATTATAGATCTGACTGACACATACACACTTCCACACATGCATTGTGCCAACGTGGAAAGCCTCTTCCAGGCCTGAGAGAGAGAGTGAGGTACAGTGAGAGGCAACAGCGTCCCACTTTCTGTGAGATAATTATAGCTCCTTAATCAGTGGCCCATTACCTCAGTAATCATCTTAACTCCTCAGACACTGTGGTCAGTCACATCCCACACAGTGACTCACACACTGAGATAGGACCAGGTGACATATTTAATTTAATTTCAAATAATTATTCTTGTAAGACACTGAGGTTACCCTCATTTATACAGTGATCGGTGATCATACTTTTAAATGCATCAGACGAAGGAAGAACCTTCAGCTTCAGAGTCAGTTGGAGGGCATTCCAGGTGTTGGAAGCATCAAAGGAAAAAGCAGTTTTTCCTATAGTTCAGACTAGCAAACTGGAGGAATCCTAAGAACCAACCAGTCATTTGAACGTGTAGAATAGGTTCCAAGATTCCATTCCAATAGTGTTGTGATAAGAGGGACGTTTACCAATAAGGGCTTTAAAAATAAACAAATACCAATGATAATTACGCCTTTCAACCATGCCATCCAACCTTTTCATAAAGGACACAGTGGTCATATCTGTCACCACCAGCAATAAATCCGAGGGCAGAATGATAGACAGAGCCAGCATTACTGCCATTCAAGTACCTTTTAGATTCACAGGGATTTAATCATTTGTAGGAATAATACTGTTGTAGCCTATATTGAGAAGGAGTAGGAAATATGTGCCATTGTGTAAGAAAACAAACAAACAAAGCAGAAATAAGCTGTTTGTTATTCTCTTGTTTTGGAAGAGTAAAGGTTTAGCACAGAGGACAGTGGACTGGACACCCAATGCTTTGGGTTCTTCAATTGGACGATAAGTACAGCTTAGTCAGCGAGGGTTGTTGTGTGTGTGTGAGAGAGAGAGAGAGAGAGAGAGAGAGAGAGAGAGAGAGAGAGAGAGAGAGAGAGAGGGAGAGAGAGAGAGAGAGAGAGAGAGACACAACTTGGGGGGGTGGGCCTTTGGTGTGGGCTAAGAGCCATTTCAAGTCTAGCCAGAGGGTTGTAAAGGGTGGAGTTAGCTGAGATCTGTCAAGTATGTAGCGTGATAAACCCACTTCTGTTCGGTAACGAACCACGGTTTCCACAGAAACAGGAAGTTGACTCACATAGTCAGTAAAAGCAAGACATTTGGTGAGAATCTAAATAAAATAATGTTTCTTCCCAATGCAATACCATTTAATTTCAGTCAAGCTACATTTTGAGTTTGGGTTTTATTCTCACTTAAAATAATACATAAATAAATAATAATAATAATAATAATAATAATAATAATAATAATAATAATAATAATAATAATAATAATAATAATAACAATAACAATAACAATAACAATAACAATAATAATAATAATAATAATAATAATAATAATAATAATAATAATAATAATAATAATAATAATAATAATAATAATAATACAAGCAAGCAATGTTTTCCAGTCCTTATAGCTCTTGAGTGACACCTAGTGCCGATTCTAGATACGATCATTGACCATAAAACGTTTACTTACTATGTCATCACTACGCGTCATGTTATGGTCATGTGATCGCCACTACTCCGCGTGATTACCAAACCAAGCCGCATTTCTCGGAGACGCTCTCTGATTGGCACTGACTGACGCTCTCTGATTGGCCACTGACGCGTTTGCCCAATCCGTGACGAGCTGTGTCTTTGCCCATTTCCACGTCAAACAGCCTGCAAACTACCTGGCGTTCTATCGCCATGCTCTAAGACAAACTCTAACCTTAACCAACTTCGAAAGAGTGCCTAAGCTTAACCGTCGAAAGAACTTGCCGTCACGCTCTAAGACAAACTCTAACCTAACCAACTTCGAAGAGTGCCTAAGCTTAACCAGTGTAGAAACAGGCGTAGGCCAATCAGAGAGCGTCTCCGAGAAATGCGGCTTTGTTTGGTAATCACGCCGATACTCCCACTATGTGTCAAACCGTAGCATGATAATTTAAGTGAGCTCAATTGTTATTGTATTCATCGCCGTTTATACTTACATGACATTTCTTCAAGGCCCGAAAGCGAACAGGTCTGTTTGAGTCCTACTTTCTATTTCATGCTGTTTACAAGGTTTTTCATCAAAAGGTAACGTAAGTTAGCCTAGCCGTAGCCTTCAACTTCTTTGAATTAGCCTGCAGTTTGACATCACATGGTACTCGCTACCAGATTATATTACATTAGATTCAAATGTATTAGTCATTATACAGCACAAGTACAGTACAATGAAAATAAGTTTGGCATCCAACAGAGGGCAAATGTAACAGTAAAGTGCGATAGTAATATACAATGTATAGGTGATTAAAGTATATCAATTAGGCCTAGTACTACTGAGTAATAGTTAATCAGATGCATGTAGAGTTGTAGTATTAATATGTACAGTGATAGTTATAAAGACACTATGGTAGTAGTCATACTGGCCAGCAGCGTAACTAGTAAGAGTATAAAGGGATATGTACATATATATATATATACATACAGCATTATTGTACATGTTATCATACAGATTTATGTGTTATTATAAGTAGGCATATAGAAGGATCATATGCAGGTATATTCAGACAGATATATATATATATATATATGTGATAAATATAAATGGACAGCAATATTCTACTATCATCAAGCTATCATACAGAGTTATGGGTAGACTATAGTTAGTTATGATTACAGTGTAGACAGTGAAAGCAGTAGGTAGGTATAAATTGAGTATAGTATACTGGTGTAAAGGCAGTAACTAATTGAGTAATTTTTTTTTATTCTTTCTATCTGGTGTGTACAGTAGCCTATTTTGTGTGGGACATACCCATTTTATTGAAGTAAAGTATGTGTGAATATGTATATGCAAGGAAATCGAAAAGTTGAATACCGGTACCGCCTCTGTCATTGTAGGCTATCACAAGCCACTATATGATGTCAGATAAATAGCCTCCACCACCAAGATCACTGTAAACTGTAATACATTTAAATTATATAAACAGTTTAGTTTAGGCCTACTAAGTTCTGAAAAGAAAAAAAATATATAACAAACATAAACCATCAAAACAAAAATATAAATGCATAAAAACCTACAATCACAAGATGAATCCCAATACAACAATCTTAGCTGGCACGTTATGCTTATAACTGTGATACAGGGATATTTTGTGTGTTTGCAGACCATTAGACTGTATTTCACAATCCATCAGAATACATATTGTCATTGTAAAACCATTGCCTACCACAAATCCAGACCACTGCCTCTCTCTCCCAAAATGAAAGCCTTGTCTTGTTTTGCCAAAGTGATCATTGTAAAATACATCACATATAAACAACACTGCCTTACTCGCACAATATTTATGTAATACATTTTCTTTAATTATTATTATTTAATGTTTCATAAATGCATAGGTTTATAAAATAGGCAGTCAGAGAAAGGAAATGATTGAATAACAGACTGGTCGCTGGTGGCGCAGGGTTGACTGAGTAGGACACCATGGCTCAATGAGACCTGGGCCCTATTCCCCGTACCTGGTTCAACTAAGTCGATCAAGAGTCCCATTATCCAGATTCAATTAACCCGATGTTTGAATCCGGGATTTTCCTGTTCCTCGAACGCTGATTCAGTCTCGTTCATTCGAACCAGACTTGAGACTCAGGATAATTGCGCGCGGCCGCCTCAGCTGAAAAGACAGCAGGTGTCGATCGCAGAAATCCTGATTTTCTAACGGCATTGATTGATTTAAAACTTTATTAACAGATTGCAGAATGGGTACAATGCAGTACGGCTCAATAGCCTCGCCGACAAATTAAATGCATAATCTATAGGCTAATTTTAAGTCCCTCATTACCCCAATCAATCAGATTATATTTCTTTAAACGTGCCTGCTGGCAGTAGGCTTATGGAATGAATAATCAAATGAGATCTTGCTAGCGAAAATAATTAGTTCAACTCTTTCAGAATAAGGATACGGCTCTCTTGTCCATTAATGGATATATAATGGATATTTTATTTATCTGGCACCGTGGTCTAATGGTTAGTCCTTATACCTCTCACACGGACGACCCGCGTTCGAATCCCCCCTTTTTCTAAATGTCTTTTTTCTTTTTGCGATGTAAATGCTTCAATTTGGTGCACTTTGAGAGCTATATAAAGAATGACATCCTCAATGCATGTAGATTTATAATATTTTAACTTAAAACTAGGCTACTTTTGCGTATAGTCATTAATATTATATTCCAAAAAAAATTATATTAGAAACGCAGGGTTTCGAACTCTGGTCGTCCGCTTGACAGGAATGAGCACTAACCATTACACCACTGTGCCAGACAAAATATATCCATTATATATCCATCAATGGACAAGAGACCCGTGTTTCGAATATTTTTCTTTTGAATGAAGTTTTATCTCTTTATTCTCAAATGCATTAATGTGACGTCAACGGCTCATTCAATTGCTCAAATCCGTCAAACAGCGCATCTCAGACATAATCCCAGTTACAATATCACAATAACGTGTTGAGTAATGATACAATTCAACAATCCTCAGATTCCTCGTAATTCATAATCCACAAAGACCACAATCCACGCATAGACACTTCAATTTTATGCTTGAATGAAACACAATCTGGGCAAATCTACAGCGGAGAATATATGAAACTAATCAGAGCCAAACGGCCGATAGGTTTCATTCATTAAAAATATCCCAGCGGGATTCACATTTGCAATGCGCCGTTATTAAAATAACCACATGCAGCGTGTATCTGCGTTTCCGTTAGCCGGTAATTACCGGTATTTGACCGGCAAAATCTGTTGAAGTCCGACATATTTAATCTCTCCGGTCATAATGTCCGGTGAAAAGAATTCCCTCTAAGCACAATTAGATTATTTGAATTGTATTAAAATAGACCAATATTAAATAGCCTATGCGATGAACGAAACAATCATCACACTTGTTTCATCGTTGCTTCACCAAGCAGCCGGTCCAATAATGACACCGCTGTGTCAGCGCGAGCCCGCTGCTCCTAGATTTGTGAGAAGCATCCATCTGCAGCCCCACAGAATGCAGTACTCCAATCCAGCCATTGGCAATTCAGCTGTTGGGTGGGCGGCGCTGCTGAGCCCAGACCGGACCGGACCTAAAAACACCGCTGCTCTGTCGGTCTGCAGCTCCATGCTTCACGTAAATCTAACAGCCAGCTCGCGCTGACACAGCGGTGTCACTACCAGACCGGCTGCTTGGCGAAGCAACGATGAAACAAATGCAATGACTGTTTCGCTCATCGCATAGGCTATTTAACTTTAGTCTATTTTAATACAATTCAAATAATCAAATTGTGCTTAGAGGGAATTATTTTCACAGGACATTATGACCAGCACCAAGTCGTTGGGAGGTGGAGTCATCACGCAAACCCACGATAATGTTGCCGTCTCTCTCTGCCAAATTTCTCAGTTCTTCGCTTGATATAATTAATACAAATGTCCAATATAACGGAATTCGTTAGCTCATAAAAATGTGATTATAACAGACTGCTGTTTAATGTCGGGCAGACTGCCCACTGACACCTCAAGTCGGCAGCAGCACGAAGTCTCGAGGGACTTATTTTATTTGGAATATATTAATGACTGTATACGCAAAAGTAGCCTAGTTTTAAGTTAAAATATTATAAATGCCTTGATGATGTCATTCTTTATATAGGCCTATCAATTGTTTTTAAGCTCAATAAACTCTGACCGGAATTTATCCCATTTGTCCGGTAGATTGAAATCTACCGGACACTCAGACCTGCAAAAAAAAATTCTAACGGAAACCCTGGCGTGTATCGCGATTCCGAGCGCCGTATATGATGTGCATTATTTTATTTAGGACAAAGTAAATCTATAGGCTGAATATGATTTATTATCAGCATTTAGTTCTATTATTATACATTTCAAAAGCCCCCTCTAGGAAAACACAGCACAAAAACATAATTCAGAATGGTATAATGGGATCTAGACTGTGAGAAATATTTCAGGAAGCGAGCTGGCATTTCTTTGCGAGGGCGTGGCCATGGTTCATCCAGCTAACTGAACTTAACCCTGCTCCGGACCAGGTTCAAACTTTCTGATCTGTTACCATGGTGATTTAGAAAATCCGACTTCGGGGGACCGAAAGGTCTGGCTTAAGTCAAGCTATGCTGAAAATTATCCGGCTAACTCAGTTAGCCAGGTACGGGGAACGGGGCCCTGATAGCAGGTGGTCGTAAGAAGTTGAAAATGTGAAAAATACTGTCAGAAAATAGATTTAAACAATAATATATCATATCATATCATTGTCAAATTAGTTGTGATACCTTGGTATAAGTACAGTGTCACAAACGGGTGATTTATGACATGAGTCCACACGTGATAACAATTTAACAAAAGATTTTATTTAGGGCTGGGCGATATGGAAAAAAATCATATCGCGATAACGATATGATAATTTTATTTTATTTCTCGATATCGATAATTATCGAATTGTTATAAGTATAATTTTTTTTTTTTTTTTTTTGACAACAGATGTATGTTTATTTTGCAGCAATTCTTTGTCATTGCCGCCATCTTTAGTGTTACATCCCCTCACACTCCAGTTCTCAGGCTGCAGCTGGTTTAAAAGCTAAAGTAAACCGGCTTCTCTGCTGGCTGTGGCTCCAGAGGAGTTGAACAGTTCTGGCTCTGCTAGTTTATTTTCGATCTTTTGGAGCTTTTTTGGTGGACAAACCACCGGACATGTGCACTGTGACTCGTGACTGGAGTCTAGTTCTGCTAGCACACATAGCCTACTGTGTACAGACGGTTTCAAAATGTATTTTAAATTAGAAAGCAAACAAAATAAATGGACAAGAGAAAAAGAAATCTGAATTTGGTCAGTATTGTCATTTGGACAAGCAAAGCCATTACTTTAAGTTGCAGGCAAGAAAGACAAGTCTGTCCACTGTCTCTGGTTTTAAAACTGCCCTGTTGCAGGTCAAAAAAAATTAAAAAATTAAAAGAAAAAAAAAAAAAAACGATTTTTTGATTTTTTTTCGATATTCGATATCGATTATTAAAATATATCGCGATATTTATCGTTATCGTTATATCGCCCAGCCCTAATTTTATTTAATCCTATCTAAACAAAGAATAATAGAATAACAACAAATATGTGTGTATCAGAATTATCAAAGGATCCAAAGTTGGTGTTGGTACAACCTGTCCTGGGAGATGGGAGAGGGGATTACACAGGGAAACATAAATACTGTGTGTGCAGGCAGCTCCCTGCACTGCACACACAGGTTATTCAAATTGGACTAACGACCTACCCACTCCACCATGCTCTTTGAGTCAACAGACTCCCCATTTGCAGGTAAAGTGGGGGTTGTCACAACAGTAAATAAATGAGACCATTGCCTAAACATTTCCCCAGGATTTTCAAACAAGGGGGTGGTCCAGAGGGGGGTTGCAATAAAGAAAGACATTTGCTGTCATTTCCTGCAACTTAAAACATAATTTCAATAAAATAGCAAACACAACCTATTTATTTAAGTACAGTGTATAAGGTTGTAGGTTAACACATTGAGTGCCACGCCCCTTCCGGGAAGTGACCTGGGCCATATTCCCCGTACCTGGTTCAACTAAGTCGATCAAAAGTCCTATCCAGATTAAATTAACCCGATGTTTGAATCCAGGCTTTCCCTGTTCCTCGAACGCTGATTCAGTCTTGTTAATTCGAACCAGACTTGATACTCAGGATAAGTGCGCGCGGCCGCCTCACCTGAAAAGACAGCAGGTGTCGATCGCAGAAATCCTGATTTTCTAATGGCATTGATTGATTGATTGATTGAAAACTTTATTAACAGATTGCAGAATGGGTACAATACAGTACGGCTCAATAGCCTCGCCGACAATTAAATGCATAATCTATATTTTAAATCCCTCATTACCCCAATCAATCAGATTATATTTATTTAAATGTGCCTGCTGCTTAATGGAATGAATAATCGAATGAGATCGTGCTACTTATGAGGATATCTGTACTGTATGTGCTTAGGTATCATGTTATTCATGTACTATATAAATACATGGTTCCCAAAGTTTTCAAGGCACGACCCCCGAAATAACGTGTCAGAGAGGCTTGGAGGCTATACAGTTTCACTATTAATCGGGTTTTATTCTGTTTCGGACATCATCCATACATGCATTGAATTGATTAACCTTTGGTTTATACCAGTGACACCAGTCATGTTAATCACCTTCTTGTTCATCATCAGATAACACTAACAGTGCTTGAACAGATAAATGCATTCATCAAAACGTCAAAGGCTTGCAATTGCTCATTCATTTTCTCAAGTCACATCCACGTCATCAAATCCGTCAAACAGCGCATCTCCTCAAACATTTTAATCCAGTTACATTATCACAGTAACGTGTGAGTGACACAATTCAACAATCTACATATTCAGATTCGTCATAATTCATATCCACAATCCACGCATGAAGACGCTTCAATTTATGCTGAATGAAACGCAATCCGGGCGCAAATACATCCACAGCCGAGAATATTAAATGAATCAGAGCCAAACGCCCGATAGGTTTCATTCATTAAAAACATCCCTGCGGAGGCGGTCAGGTGGCGTAGCGGAGATTGCGTTCGTCACCAACCCCGGAGACGCTAGGATTCGCCTGTTCAAATCCAGCTCACAGCTCCGGGGTTGTCACCAGCTTGGCTGGCCGTTCACACTAATACAATTGGCAGTATTAGAGGGTGGGAGAAGCTGGCGGGTGGGTCCGGGTCGTTGTAAACAGCGACTCCTACAGTTCGGTCGGGGCGCCTGCTAAGCGCGGATAGGATCTAGGTGGGATAGTGTGATCCTTCCACACGCTACGCCCACTCAGTGAGAGTCCGCGCTGCCAGGTGAAAAGAAGCGGTTGATTGGCTGGACGTGTGTCGGAGGAAGCACGTGATAGCCTCCACTCTCCCAGACCGACTGTGGGGGGTAAGTGCGCAGCGACCAGGAAGGGGATTGGGAATTGGCATAAATCGGAGAAAAAAGGAGGGGGGAAAAGACAAAAAAAATAAAAAACATCCCTGCGGGATTCACATTTGCAATGCTCCGACGTTATTAAAATAACCACATAGTGTGTATATCGCACCTCGCAAGCGCCGTATATATGACGTGCATTATTTAGAACAAAGTAAATCCATAGGCTGAATATGATCTAGACTGTGAGAATTATTTCAGGAAGGGAGCTGGCATTTCTTTGCAAGGGCGTGGCCATGGTTTATCCAGCTAACTGAACTAAACCCTGCCCTCGACCAGGTTCAAACTTTTTGATCAGTTGCCATAGTGATTTAGAAAATCGCACGTCGGGGAACCGAAAGGTCTAGTTTAAGTCAAGTTATCCTGAAAATTATCCGGCTAACTCAGTTAGCCAGTCAGTTATCAGTGAAGTATAGAATAGCCACGTCTAGGAAGGAGAGGGTAGGGCGTGTTTTATGGGGTTGCATTATGATGATCTATGTTTTATTATGATTAGGGATGCCCCGATCACGTTTTTTGCCACCGATACCGATTACCGATCGTCGTGAGCCATATCGGCCGATACCGATCCGATACCGATCGTTTTTGATTAAAAAGAAATAAAAAATTATTTTATATAAAAAGTTTTTCTTTTTTTTTTTTTTATAAAATATATATATTATATAATTAGACTTGTAGTTGTATTATCTGCGAGACATCGCCACCACGCAACAAGTCAAAATGCTCGCTATCTGCAAACAGCTCCACTGTCTGTGTGTACTCTAGTAGCCCTAGCTCCAAAAAGGATTCTCCAGCGCTGCAGCGGGACCCTATTGGTAACGTTATGCTTTGGTCATTTCACATTCAGCAAGCCCTCAGCTCGAATACGCATTCAATCAATGTTATAAGACATTGATATCAGGAGCTATCTGTAGCTACTGCTAGCCGGCTAGATGACGTTAAGACAACTATTTAGTTCAATCGGACATTTCGTTTTGAACCGTGAACTAACGTCAGCTAACGCAAGCTAACGGAGATATCAACATGGGCTACTGGACTTCCTGGGGCATTTGTTGATATCCGGAGCTATCAGTAGCTAGCCGGCTAAATACCGTTAGACAATGCTTACTAAAAGTGAATAGTTGACTGGGTAATTTTGTTTAAACAGTAACGATAGCTAGGTAGCTAACGTTAGCTCAGGTCGAATGCACTATCTAGACTCAGCAGAGGAGGTCCGCCTCCGTGTTTACAAACTCTACACGGGTACGGGCGGGGCTAGGGAGGAGGAGCAGTTTGCAGGTCCTGTGCGTCTGAGACAAGCGAGTGAGATATCCACTTGATCAGTTTCCGCGATCGGCGAATATGACTAATTATCGGAATTCCCCGATCGCATATTTATACTGATTATCGGCCGATAACGATCGGGGGCCGATCGATCGGGGCATCCCTAATTATGATGCTCTGTTTTATTATGATGCTCTGTTTTATTATGATGCTCTATGTTTTATGATGTCTGTCCATGTCCAAAATCAGGGACCATGATGGAAATAAGTGCTTACACTTTCTCATATTTTTATCCCTTGGATGCTGTCTTTTACTCCACAATAAAAATCAATCAATATGAGGAACAGGGCCCTGGCCTTGCCGTCCATTAACCCCATGTAAACGTAGTTGTAGTTTGTAGAGCTAAACCTATATTTTATAGTATAGCTATGGGTCTAATAACGCCGTCGAGTGTCAGTGAGTTGCTTCCAGTCAACGTGCAAAAAACGGATTCTGTTTTCATCCGTACATTTCCGTTTTATACCGTTTTGAATATGAATATAGTTTGGGTGCTTCTGAGTAATTCCAGGGAAATGACGCGAAAACAGTGTTTGTGTAATTCAATAAACACGTTGTAATTTTTCGCCTGATTATCGAATCTTCCTGAAATCAATGCTAGATCATCATTATTATCCTTCCTCATGCAAGCATGCAATGTGGTTTAGATCGGCGCGCCCCCCCCTTTCCTGCATCCCAACGGCACACAGCCACACACATAAAACACAGATAGCTTCAATCGCGACAGAAAGAAATATCAGATCAACGCAAGCTTTCATATATAGTGTCCTTACCTGGTATCTGATGTAATGCAAAAAAAAGAATCCAATTATCTGATCGCCATTCCAGTTATCCACAGCGATCCTGTCTCCAACGTTGTTGGGCATTGCACATCAATGGGCGGGCGGGGTCAGTTGTCCAAACTACATGCGTGTGTTTTGCCGTAGTGTTTAGGACCCGCCTCCACGGCGCAGCTCGGTAGAGAAAAGAAACTAACCCGTTTCTAATGGGGTGCAATAATGGCCGAAGGCGTTAGATGGCGGTATAAGACCGTCAGCCAGCTCAGACACACTAAGAACAGTATGCACAAGGTGCCCCGCTGAATTATGAATGGCAATAGCGATTAAAAGAAATACAGTGAGAAAAACGTAGATCTACGTTTCCGGCACTCAACGATTGGGCGACAGAAACGTAGTTCTACGTTTTCGGCAACCATAGTGTTAATAGTTGAACACGAAAACACACACAGGGGAACAGAGGACTGAACAATCACGTATTAGACAATGATGTGTTTCTAAGCCTCAAGCTTTCACTGCAAAAAAAGATTAACTTTAAAATGGGTTTTGTTTTTGGATCAAATATATATCTTGTGTTATCTTCATTCTCTTCAATTTCATTCCCGACCAACAAGCACAAGACACACAGAGGGGTGACAGTGGTTCGTCTGGTAATCCGGAGGTTCCCGGTTCGATTCCCGCTCCTCCCAGGCAGTGTGTCGAAGTGTCCTTGAGCAAGACACTTAACCCCTAAATTGCTCTCGATGAGCAGGTTGGCACCTTGCATGGTTGCCTCCGCCGTCGCTGTATGAATGTGTGTGTGAATGGGTAAAATGTGAGGAACACATTGTAAAGCGCTTTGGTTAAAAGTGCTATATAAATGCAGCCATTTACAGCGAACAGGATACCCTCACTTGATTATCCACGCATTGTCCTGAGTGCATGTCCAAAAAGGGCTAAAGAGACAGACAGGAAGCATGTGTGTGAAGGACAAATGGCATGTTCATTCTTGGGTGACATACCCTCCTGGCTGGACTCCTTCCAAACCACTGGATTTGCCTTCAACCAACATCTGCTGCCCTGCTGACAAAAAAAAGGAATTAAAGAGGGGGGGGGGGGGGGGGAGTTAAACGTTTTCTATGGTAGTATGACTACTAGAATGTTAATATTGTCAAGTTGAAACATTCTATTTTTTATTTGGATAAAACGAATTTGGATATAATAGCAAATATAATATAATATACAAAGTCTAGCAATATTCATTGTCAATGGACTAACTCCAAAAAAAGTTCACTGGATGATTTCACAAATTCAAAGTCTTGATGCTAGTTTAGGGAGACGGCTGTCTATAGATATTGACTGACTTAATGAACTGTCCAAGGTCATTGAAATGGCATAATGTAAGCAAAAGAAGACTTTATAAGCTAAAAGCAAGAGTTTTGCACTTTCAAAACACCAGCCACAGTTTAGACCCTTCGGGGTCTCCGTAGTTGAGCAAATCGCGGGTTGCAAACTGTTTCGCGGGGTTTGCTGTTGACAGACAGAGCCTGTTTAGGAAGGACATACAACTTCATCTCGCAATGAGCCTGTGGGTCGACAAATACAGACCAACTTCCCTTGGGAAACTGGATTATCACAAAGACCAAGCAGCTCAACTGAAAAACCTGGTAAGAAAAACGTCATTCATTCGTGCTTCTAGCTAGAGTATGCAGGCTGCAGTGCTAAAGTAGCCCCCTGAGCTAAAGGAAAGTTGTCTAGCTAGCATCATGGTTGGCTAATGTCGGCAAATGTAAGGTAATATTAGGCAGCTAACGTTAACCTTCATCCAAACCGTCTTGCCCTACTAACGCTATTCAACGTGCTTTTATGCTACGTGGGCCAGTAACGTTATTTTAGGAAATCAATACTTAACAACATGTCGACCTGAGTCTAACTCATAAGTGAAGCCTATATATTTTGAAATGACACATTGTCCGTTGAAAATGCTAACTTTAAGCCACAAACATGCATTGAGTCACCATCACGGTGAATGAACCCAGCGCTGTGTTGTTGTTTGTCTCAGGTTCAGTGCGGTGACTTCCCGCACTTGCTGGTGTACGGCCCGTCGGGGGCGGGCAAGAAGACCCGCATCATGTGCCTGCTGAGGGAGCTGTATGGAGCCGGCGTGGAGAAGCTGCGTATAGAGCACCAGACCATCGTGGTGAGACTGTGGGGGAATGAAATGCACGCAGGCATGACTGAGACCTCACAATCATGAATCCGACCAAATTAATTAGCCGAATACTACGAATGTACACGTGTCTGCATGGATAGCAATGCTGCTGAGACGTCCAATAACCTTCACGTTTCACAGTACAGATGCAGTGTGCCCCCTGGGTTAGTTAGGGTTATTTGTTGTAATAAATAAATACATCTCTATATATCCTGGCGAGAGGACCTCACTCACACACAATAGGACGGCAAGATGACAATAGACAACAGTGTGTTATTGCAGTTTCTACTAGCAATTTTTTGGCTGGACATGGACAACAGTGGCGGCTGGTGAAAATTATTCTAGGTGGAAGGTGGGGCGGTGGCCAATCAGTTTCAGTAACTACGGTATATAACCAGACCTGCAAACTGATAAGAGGTGAAAAGGTGACATGTTTACAAACGGAACCTGTAGCGGTTTGTGGGCATTGTTCCCCAGAAGAAAATCGTTGTGATTTTAACATGTAAACGAAGCACTCGGAGAAGAAAATAAATGGAAAAGACCCGTACAATTACATTTTATGTCATAACGCAGAGGCTGAGACAAACCTTTTTTTGCTGCCGGTAGAACTGGAAGAGCCGTCGCATGTCATGCTAACCCTTCGAGAAGCTTTGTGGTCCGGGCTTGTGTCCATAAATCCATTTAGTTAGATCCAACACTGTTTGAATGTATTTGAACAAAACAGAGGATATGGAGAGGGCTTCAGCGTTCTTATTTTGTTTCAGGTAGGTGCTCTTTGGATTAAATCCGGGGTAGGATTCGCTTATAAAAGAGAGGTTGAGATCCAAGGCAGCTCTACAATTTTTTAAAAAGCCTTTATTTAGTGGCTTACATTATTTAGAAAAATCTAAGATTTGTAAAAAAAAATTGTAGAGCTGCCTTGGATCTCAACCTTTCTTTTACTGTTTGAATGTATCTTGTGATTATTATCAATTTACGACGACAACATCGATTAGTGTTAGTTATTTCCTGGTTGACGTGATTCGGGATGTGATGTCTGTGCCAAGCTCTTTTATTTGTATTTTCTCCACCAAATTTTTACTCTCAAATGGCTTTTGGAGAAGTTTTGTAATCCTGTCTCTTGAGTCCCTGCGTTCATCATTGTCGTCATCATGTCAGCCTGCACCCCCTAACACATCCATGACTCTGCCTGGGGGCGCTAAATTAATCGCGCCCCAGCGCCCTCTATGGACCAGCCGTCACTGCTGCACAGGCTGGCCGCCTGTAGCTGTTCCGCAACCGTTCCTACTTCCGGGGTAGGCCTGATTGGCCCCGACAGGCACGTGACCCGCCGCGGCCACGCCCCGCGGCAGCCCCAGGAGCAAGCGCGCTACTGCTGGAGTTCGCTTCGCCTTTCACATCGCTGCCGTTGGCGAAAGCAGACAAATGAATGACTAATTCGGTCAGAAATAACGTAACTAATAACGTTAGTAAGCACTGCTTATATGCTTATTATGTCTGCGGGGTACAGTAAACGTTTCTCCCGGTACATTCTGAAGAGCACACCGCTGTATGTTGGAGAACCAGCGGTACATTCTGAAGAGCACACCGCTGTATGTTGGAGAACCAGCGGTCTTCCTCACTCGAGTGAGACTAAAGCCGTGCACAGGTCAGCCCTGTGAGGCGCTTATGTCTGCGGGGTACAGTAAACGTTTCTCCCGGTACATTCTGAAAAGCACACCGCTGTATGTTGGAGAACCAGCGGTCTTCCTCACTCGAGTGAGACTAAAGCCGTGCACAGCTCAGCCCTGTGAGACGCTTATGTCTGCGGGGTACAGTAAACGTTTCTCCCGGTACATTCTGAAGAGCACACCGCTGTATGTTGGAGAACCAGCGGTCTTCCTCACTCGAGTGAGACTAAAGCCGTGCACTGCACAGTCTCTAACAGTGTAACAGTAAGAAGCATTTTGGATAAAAGTATTCTGTACTTCTGTATGATAACAATGTATGCCTTTCAAATGTTAAATGATTAAATGATACACAGCGAAATCTACGCTCTCGCCTCTCATCCTGCTTTCGCCAACGGCAGCGATGTGAAAGGCGAAGCGAACTCCAGCAGTAGCGCGCTTGCTCCTGGGGCTGCCGCGGCGGGTCACGTGCCTGTCGGGGCCAATCGGGCCTACCCCGGAAGTAGGAACGGTTGCGGAACAGCTACAGGCAGGCTTGGCAGTCAGATGTAAAATGTAACGCCCCCAGCGCCCTCTATGGACCAGCCACCACTGCTGGACAATAGGTAATACACATGCATGTGCAAAAAGACATTAAAAAACAAAGCCAAACTCATATTAAGCTACTTAAAATCACTTTACGTCACAGTTATGGCTGTCCATGTCGTTTTCATGGAACCTTGTCTTTCAGAGAGTCAATTAGGTGCTAAATGTACTGCTCTCTGACTGCTTCAAATCTGCAAACAAATCTGTCTGTGAAGACAGTGTTGCGTCTCAGCCATGTGTATATTTCCAGCCACTCTGCTCTGAAAGATCTGTTTGTTTTAAGTTTTTTCACCGGTACCACCTCAACATTTTCCACGTGTTCCTCTTGTTCCTCTTCCATGTCTCCTCTTCATCGTTAACGTTAGTAGTGGGGTGTTTTAAAGAATTTTGTGAGGGACAACTGTTGCACCATTACTGTAGCCTACCGTAACAAAGGGCGTTGTGTGATTGTTGCGAGTGTGTGTTGCAGGAGGGCAGTAGTCGTCTATGCATTCAATAAACACGGCTGCCACACGCTAATTCATATTCACTGACAATTCGCTAGTCAATGTAAAAAAATAAATAAATAAGATTGCCACAAGATTTATATTTACCAGCCAATTTAGATTCTAGTAAATACTGGCTAACGGAAACCCTGTATTATTGGCTTCCTCAGCATAAGTCAGTTTATATTATCACTCACTAGTGCTGTCAGGTGATTAACATTTTTTATCTAATTAATTACAGGATTTGTAATTAATTAATCGCATTTTCAGGCATTAAAGCGTTCCGTCTCCAGACGGATTTCCGTCAATTTGATTGGGAGATCCGTCAATTTGATTCGCAGTCTGACGGAATTGGCTACCTGGTATAATATGATTTGTAGATGCATACAGATTGAAACAAAATTGAGCCAATCAGAGGCGCCAAATATCATGAAAAAGGGAGTTCTATTTCTATCGCGGCACGGCCGCGCCAAGCAGTCATTGTCACTGAGCGACTCGAGAGACAGGATACGCTGCTCGCTCCGTGGTTGCTAGGGGTGGGACGATACATCGATCCAGATCGATATTTCGATCTATTATCAATAATCAAATAGGATCGATGCAACGTAAAAAGATCTTATTTTGAAAATCCGGTGACGGCGACGTCATATCCGCCCCGCGCCCACTGTTGTGAAACTCTGTGTAGCTCTGTTCAGCAGAGCAGCGCTAGGGAGCCTCTATTTTGTGACCCGATATAAGTCTGTGCAGTTTTCCCCCCGCAACGGGTCAAATGTATCTAACATGCTTTGCATCGTTGCCATTCTTTTATGCCCACGTCGCGTGGCCAGACCTAAATTAACGTTACATTAGCTGCTTAAGCTAACTAAGCTAAGAGAGAGAAATGGAGAGAGGAGAGGGGAAGGAGGAGGAGGGGCGGGGGCATTCTGTCTGTGTGTGTGTGCGTGCGCGTGTGCGTTTGAAAATACCAGATGAAGTCGGGAGTATTATTATATTGATATTATTTACTGAGGATGGACAGATAATGTTGATATATGATCATCATGCAACATAAAACAATTGTAGGAACGGTTTGGGAGAGGAAGGGGTTTTAGCTTGCGCAGGGCTCTACAGTGCGACCATATTGCTCGCATATGCCCCTAAAAATATGTGTGTGCGAACCTGAAAAATCAATTACTCGCACGGCGTGCAAGTGCAGATTACAGCCTCATTCGTTCTTTTTTTTATCCGCTGCGAGAATCGTTAAAAAACTACAAGTCCCACAGTTCACAGCCGCATAAACGTTCCAATCACAGTAGAGTTTCCTGTGGTCACGCGACTGGAAACTGAAAGTAATGAGTCAGACAATACAGCCATGTCGAAGCCCATTCATTTTTATTTTGCGCGAAAGATACCGGAGAATGAGAAGTCAGGCGAGGCAGCTCATGTTACAGAGGTGATGGTTAACGTTAACGTTAACCAAGATACTGACGCTAGCCAGCATGCTAGCAAAGTTGGCCAAGCTAGCGAGGCTACACACACTACTACCCCCACTGTAGCACCCAATGTACCCACTGTAGCTAGCGAAGCTACACCCACTGGAGCCGGAGGGAAGACATACAAATTTAACGTGAATTGGCTAAACATTTTCCCATGGCTAGAGTTCGAAAACAATGTCATGTTTTGTAAATATTGCAAAGTAGGATCTATGCATTGCGATGCATTGTTACACCCCTACACCAAAGTAACTGGCCCACTGTGTATGTGTGTACAGCTAACTTGGCTAGCGTTATCAACCGCAGAGGTGGGCAATAGGGTCCAGCTGCAGCGCCGGACGGCCAGAGTGCAAGCAGCAGAGGTGGGCAATAGGGCCCAGCTGCAGCGCCGGACGGCCAGAGTGCAAGCGGTGTGACTGGATTGGCAGAATCTACTGTCAATCAATGGTCTACCTGACACGCAAACTCATAAACAATGTTTCTGTACTGGAGGTGTACAGTATTTCAATAGGCAACCCTGAAAGGATTATTTTTCTAGAAGAGCAACACTAGCTCCCCCCTCTACTGATGGACCTGGTGGTAATGCCAGTGTCTCCTATTTGTTCAATGTCACTGCCTAATAGACAGTCTCCTCCCCACCGCATGTATATATTCCCTCCCCGCCGTATGTATATTTCCCTCCCACCCACCCACCCCCTCCTAATGTACAGTCCCCTCCCCATCATATGTATATACTCTGTCAGGATCTAGGGGTAACAGTACTGTATATTTGAATACCGCTTATGTCACAAATGTATCAGTACTAAATACCTATATGTCCCTATGCCATAAATGTCATGTATGTTGTGTATGTCATAAATGTCTATATGAATTGAAAATGGGGGACCCTGATGGAAACAAGACAAACGTCTTTCTCAGGTCTGCATCCCCTTAACACTTTGGCTGCCAGGAAACGCTTAAAAGCGTCATTCCCGGCCATGCTCAAGTTGCCGGAGGACGCTTTACAGCGTCCTTATATCAATATTTCAAAAATCTGCGATCGGATTCATATGTCCCCTCCGCTGGCTTGAGATCCACCAGGAGGACCCACTGAGCTCTCTGGCGGTTCAGGAGCGCCATCTGGTGGCCGATCGGCGCAATCGCTTAACAGGAAGTGGCATAGAGGTTGTGCTGGACGGCCGTATTACTTCCGGGCACTCGCTATAGGTCCCGGCATTCTAGCTCGTCACAGTACACAGGGATCGATTGCCAATAACTCGATAAACAACATGATTTGGACGTATATACCATTATACAAGCTGGAGATGGACCGGGTAAATCTACATCCCATAATGATAAAATGTCTACTCTACGATGATCGCCCAACGGCGCGCGGAGACTGGGGTGAGTTTTAGCGTGTAACGTTACCGTCTTCGATACTAACTGCTATGATCAACATTTGACCCACATTAGATGATTGGTATAACGCTGCCCACGGAATTATAAACGCCCCCTAGCCCATCCGGTCAACATCAGATGATGTGTAGTAACTTCTATAAGTACGTCTAGTTGGAATTTTTTATATCGCGCTGATTGCCATAAAACTGTATTGCATCATCAATATAATGCATTTGGGGCTATAGATCACGTTCTGGAGAAAGCTGCAGAAAGAGATGAAAACATACTTATACATTAGACCATACTTTACTATGAATATGTGAATGAAAAAGTTTAACGTTGCTACACAATGAACAATACATATAGGACTTTGAATGGGCCCTAATAATGGCAATGTAGCAATAGAATTTAAAAAGTTATAGCCATGCAAAGAAGGGGTACTTCTCCATAGACAAATAGAGCCGGCAACCTATGGTATATCATGAATTTAACCCATGGCAACCAAAGTGTTAACAATTGTATGTATTGAGCCGTACTGTATTGTACCCATTCTGCAATCTGTTAAATAAAGTTTTCATTCATTCTTCATAGGCCTAGTTGTTGGCTACAACTTTGCCACAGTAGGCATTAATCACTTAATTAATAGTTCAAATGTCTGTCCCATTCCCGTTTGCACACGCAGATGATACACACACACGCACAGCACACAGTGGGTCAGTGACTTTGGTGGTATGTGCTATTGCACAGATGTGTCCCGTTTGCACATGCACGCACAGTACAAATATACATTTATTTAAAAAAAAATAAAAATAAACTCTGTTACTTGAAATATTTTCACTGTGCTCCTAAATATCTTTGGGTGCTCCTAAATTTCTTTGTGTGCTCCTAAATTTTTTCATTTAGGAGCACCTGTGCCCCTAGTGAAAAAGGTTAGCGTAGAGCCCTGTTGCGTGTTGTGAGTTCCAAAACATTTAACTTAAAGCTCAATATATAAAAACGTGGCACTTTACAGTGAACAGGAGGTCTATTTGTATTAAAAACAATAGATTGTTTTTCATTTAAATGTCTGGAAGAGCTCAAAAATAAAAACGTCAATTGATATTTCCGTAGCCTTTTTTTAGTTGATCTAAATGTGACTGATTGTGTTAAATGGGCACATAATATCATCTCATATCGATCGCAGGCACCTGTATCGTATTGTATTGTGACAGACTTTGTGATATCGGCAAATATCGTATCGTTGTCCAAAGAATCGATATTGTATCGTGATGAAACTGGTGATTCCCACCCCTAGAAACAACACATTTGTAGAGCCATATGAAATCCGTTTTATTTTTTTCCAAATTCAATAATTTTTTTTTCCAAATTCCGTTATTTCCGTTTTAATATTTCAGAATTCTGTATTTTGCTTTGTACGCTCATTTTACCATCAGAAATAGTGTCTAATAAGTGGGAATGAATAAATGTCCACAATTTAATAAGATATAGGTAACAGTCCATTTAATAGGGCTGTCTTAAATACTTCGAAGCTTCGTTCGATGGGCATGGGATTCGAATATGAAAATAAAATTTGATTATTAAAAAATGTAAATTATATATATATATTTTTTTTGCAAAATCAACTCTGCCTCTCTGTTAATTACAACAAGCAATGCTGTTTGTTATTTAAGATGAGGTCGGACTCGGCACTGACAGATTTGTGTTCATTGTGCTGCTTTTATAAACCTCAAATGACGGCTTACAATATTTCATGAAAGCAAAGTGTTTTGTTTGTCTAAGATTTAAAAAGGTTTAAACTTTACAGCACTGACAAAGTTGAACAAAGTGCTGTACAAGTCCCACAACATAATTCCGTCCGCGATTCCGTGATCGCGGATTTCATATGGCTCTACACATTTGTCATTGTCGTGTTACTTCACAGTACAACTACGTGAGTCCCCTGTTGTGGTTGTGAGTATCCTTTATTAGTTTAACTCCGTAGCAACATCACACAGGTGTATCTGTGTAGACAGTCTCCACTCTCCTCCCCACCGTATATTCTCTCCCGACCGTATGTATCTTTTTTTTACCACCCCCTCCTCCTAATGTACAGTCTCCTCCCCATCATATGTATAATCTCTGTCAGGATCTATGGGTAACAGTACTGTATATTTGCATATCGTATATGTCACAAATGTAACATTACTATATACCTGTACTAGTATGTCATGTATGTCCCTATGCCATAAATGTCATGATGTCAATGTTGTGTATGTCATAAATGTCACTATGCATTGAAAATGGGGGACCCTGATGATGTAAACAAGACAAAACGTCTTTCTCTGGTCTGCACTCTTCATCCCCTTAACAATTGTGTATATTGAGCCGTACTGTATTGTACCCATTCTGCAATCTGTTAAATATTGATTGATTGATTGAAAATTTTATTAACAGATTGCAGAATGGGTACAGCACAGCTCAATACACACAATTGTTAAGGGGATGCAGACCAGAGAAATACTTTCGTCTTGTTTACATCAGGGTCCTCCATTTTCAATTCATCATAACATATATGACACACATGACATACAGATAGACAATACTGCTACATCTATACATTTATGACATACCAGATTTACAAATACAGTATTGTTTGTGATACAAAAATAGTCTAAAAAAGAGAGTACCGGTATACATTTGACGAAGAAACTGTACATTGGAGGAGGTTTGGTAGGTGGGGTGGGGGGACTGTACATTGGAGGTGGTTGGGTAGGCGGGGTGGGGGGGGTGGGGGGGGGTAACTGTACATTGGATTATCGACAACCTTACTTGGTCCCAAGAAGAGGGTCTTGTGTGCAGGGACCGAAACTAAAGCCCGCCGCCCGCTGTTTTTACCTTTGGCGCATGACACTTAGAGGGCTGCCCGCCGTGTGGCGTGTAGACGTGTAGTTCATAACTTCATAACGATACTCTTGTGCGAGTACAGATTATAGCCGCTCGTCTTTTTTTTCTCCGCCGCGAGATCGTTAAAAAACTACAAGTCCCACATCGCACTAGGTCCAATCACAGTAGAGTGACGTGACTGGTTTCATGAGAAAAAAAGCAAATGACCAATCGGAAGCTATCATTTGGCTTGTTTACTTCCATCTGCTCTAGTCTATATCGGACCTCCAAGAGTCTAACGTTACTGTTTAAACAATGACCCAGTCAACTATTCACTTTTAGTTTAATACATGACGAGGCATTGTCTAACGGTATCTAGCTGGCTAGCTACTGATAGCTGCTGATATCAACAAATGCTCCAGCAATAGTCTACTCGAGTGCATAATACCTCCGGTCCCTCGTTAGCTAGCTTAGCTAGCTCACGTTGATCCATATGTCCCAGTAAACTAAATTGTCTTAACGTTATCTACCGGGCTAGCAGTAGCTATAGATAGCTCCTGATATCAATGTCTTATAACATTGATTGAATGCGTATTCTAGCTGAGGGCATGTTGAATGTGATTTGACAAAAGAACGGTAACGTTATAAATAGGTCCAGCTGCATCGCCGGAGAATCCTTGCATGCTGAATGTAGGGTCTAGCTGAATATAGGGTCTAGCTGCAGGGCCGGAGAATCCTTGCTCGAGCTGGAGGCTACTCAAGTATACACACAGACAGTGGAGCTGTTTGCAGATAGCAAGCATTTTGACTTATTGCGTGGTGGCGATGTCTCGCAGATAATACAACTACAAGTATGATTATATAATATATATTTTATTAAAAAAAAATTTTTTTATATAAAATATATATATATATTTTTTTAATCAAAAATTTTTTGGCAGGTAAAAAATATGCTTGGCGGGTAGACTCTTCCCATCTACCCGCCACTGGCCGGTGAGTCAAAAAGTTAATTTCGCTCCCTGCTTGTGTGTTAAATAAAGTTTTCATTCATTAATTCACTCTGGATCTGGTAAATCTAGTAGCAATACACACAATTGTTAAGGGGATGCAGACCAGAGAAAGATGTTTTGTCTTGTTTACATCATCAGGGTCCCCCATTTTCAATTCATAGTGACATTTATGACATACACAACATACATGACATTTATGACATAGGGACATACATGACTTACAGGTATATAGTACTGTTACATTTGTCACATATACTAGGGATGCACCGAATGGGAAATTCTTGGCCGAAACCGATACCGAAAATAGGAAACAGTTGGCCGAAAATGATTCATAGAATAGATTTTTTTTTACCAATGTTGTTCAGCTACCTGATTATGGAAAAATATATGATTATGGCAAAACTTAACTTAAATAATAAATAATCACTATGGGTCTTTTTGTATCACAAACAGTACTGTATTTGCAAATCTGGTATGTCATAAATGTATAGATGTAGCAGTACTGTCTATCTGTATGTCATGTATGTCGTATATGTCCTGATGAATTGAAAATGGGGGACCCTGATCATGTAAACAAGACGAAAGTCTTTCTCTGGTCTGCATCCCCTTAACAATTGTGTGTATTGAGCTGTACTGTATTGTACCCATTCTGCAATCTGTTAATAAAGTTTTCAATCAATCAATCAGAGAGAGAGAGAGAGAGAGAGATGCTCTACTGAGCACACCTTTCTAGTCCCCAGATGACTTTGGCACAGTAGACGCGCGACAGACAACGTCAATGTGAGAAACACAATCCCTCCCCCTCTCGCTCTGAATAATATGCATATTAGATCACTCAGTGATTAACCGCAACAGGCATATAGTAAATAAGGATAAAGTATGTTAAAGACTCATTTATTGGACTCGTTGTGCGCAGAGTTTACATAGAAACAGCTCGACTCCCGAGGAGATGCATTGCTCCCGAGTCCCAAGAGGAGTATCACACAGGACTGAAGAGCTCACAGCGCGCATGTAATGAATCCGCGTTTTGATGACATCATCACAACAACACGCGTTAGGTTACAGGTTGCTTCTGTTTCGGTGATATATTTTCGGTGAAAAAACTCTTTCGGCCAAAAGCCGAAAGGCCATTTTTGGCCATTTTCGGCCGAAAACCTTCGGTGGCTGAATTTTCGGTGCATCCCTAACATATACGATATGCAAATATACAGTACTGTTACCCAGAGATCCTAACAGTAAATATATACATATGATGAGGAGGAGACTGTACATTAGGAGGGGGTGGGTGGGTGGAAAAAAAATATACAAACGGTGGGGAGGAGACTGTCCATTGTTGTTGTGGCTTAATTGCGAAACGTATTTAGTCCCTTGTTTGTATGATAACAAGCCGTTTAGTTCATGGTTCAAAGTAATGGGAAAAGGGTGCTAGCTCGCCATCAATCAGAAGCTAGCCACAAGACTTGCATTCACGCTCTCCAGCACACAGCCTCCCTGCCTGGCACAACAACCACAACAGTAGGGTCTATAGTCAGTCAGGACAGTAGGCTCTACTTAAAACGCTAACACTATTTAAAAAAAAAAATACAGTGGAGGTTAAAATAAGAATATGACTTGGCCTGAAAAAAAGTTCAGTCAGGAGAATTCTTTTTGCTTTAATCCCTGCATTTTAATCGCATTACCATTTTAGGCCTGATATTTTATATTCTATAATAATATTTCAAATTGCATTCCATTGGGTTTATCTTATCGGGGGGGGAAACCCTTGCGAGCACGGGGAGAACATCCAAAACTCCACACAGAAAGGCCTGGGAGATACCCCACCTGGGTAACTGGCATCATGGAAACCTGGTCCCCAAGCGGGAATCGAACCCTGGACCTTCTTGCTGTGAGGCGACAGTGTTAACCACTACACCACGTGCCGCTGGAATTAACACAACATTATGCATACTTTTGACAATAAATAAAATCAGAATTTGTTCTTACTTGCTTGCCTGGGTAAATAAAGGTTATAGAAATGTAAAAAAAAAATATATATATATATATATATATATATATTTTTTTTTGAAAACCGATACCGATATTTTCCGATATCAAATTTGAATGCCAATATCGGTAGGCCGATGATATCGCACATCCCTAATGAATATAGAATATCGGGCCTATAAATCGGGCCAAATCTCCTCTTTCCAATGGCAGAGTTAAAGGGGAACTATCTTATAAATGGCCTTTTTGAGTGTTTAGCATTGTTTCCTAGCTATGTGAACTTATATTAATATGATCTATGTCTCTAATTCTCATATTGGCGCATTCTTCCAATTCTCCTCTCACAATATTCACCCTCACTGAACTGAGTCATCTGAAAATGTGATGATTTGTGATGTCAGAGAGACACCGCTGCATGATAATGTGGCTGTGTGGCACCAGGTACATGATGATCTGCACACAGTGGTTGGAGCCCAGCCTCAAAACGGCTCGAGATCTTGAGGTAGAAAAATGCTGTTTTTGAGGACTTGATTAGAAATACAAAACAAAACAATTTTAATCGCATTACCATTTTAGGCCTGATATTTTATATTCTATAATAATATTTCAAATTGCATGTGTCCGGATGGCAGAATTCAGTACTGTATCTACAAAACCTTCTGTTTAATCATCTTCCCTTTATTCATTTGCTTATATTTTTCAGGTCTGGTCAATTTGAGCATGGTGTTATTCACAGTAAAAAAATCTTTTTTAAACATTTGAATTGATATTCCCATTTGGTTCATTACAATTTACTCAAGCCTAGTAACAGACACAGTATTTCTGACACTTAATACATTCCCTGAGATCCATAGATGTTCCTAGAATCAGATACCAAGAACATGCAAATGGCCATTTAAAACAAAAAAAGTTTGTAAATGTTTATTCTACGTGCTTATGGAATTAATGAGATAAAAAAAAAAATTAATTTTCATAACGTGATAATTTGCTGTGTAATTAATTAATCTAATTAACGTGATAAACTGACAGCCCTAATCACTATATTATTATCATCACTCCTTATATTATTATCACTCCTTATACCTGAAGGAAAGAGCTTATATTATCACTAGGTTAATCATCATTGTTGTGAAGGATCAGATTAAACCGAATATATATATTTATTTATGGATATATATTTAATAGTATTTGTATATCGTTTGATATCCCTTGTATATTCCTTGTACGTGTACACGGAATATCCCTTTATTCTACTACAGCCCATAATAGTTCATTCTCTTATTGGACAAAAGGACCAGGCGCCAGGGACAAGCCCCTGGCGTTCAAGTTCAAAGGTACCGACGAGACATGCCCTTACTAGCCTCAGCTCCGCGCAGGAATACGGCTACCGAAAGCAGAGCGGCACTACTTGTCCACTGTGCATATAAATATGGCGCAAGAAATGTAGAATTCCTCTTAGTCCTTTACCCTTCTACCCAACTAAGTAACAAGACGTGAAGCCTCACCCCACGATACCGCGTGCGCTGTAGTACGGCCTGTTTGGCCTTAGAATAGCAGTGAGACATTGTGCGAATTAATAGCTGAATTGCCAGAGTTTGGCACCGTATTTCTATTAAGTAATAATAGTCTATTATGTATGGTGCATCGTTCGGTTAGAGTTCTAAAGTGAGCAGCACCCCCATCGTTTCCTCGCGTTATCTAGAGTCTTAACCAGGTTGGGCAGACCACGCGTGGTGCTTTCATCCGAGGAGTTCTGGGCGAGGACGAGTGGACCTGCACATTGGATTACCTACCCCGACGACTGCTGAGCCCTATACGGCATGGAATATCTATTTGCTTTGGTGCTTTGATTTGTGGAGCGGATAATCGCCAACACCGGTGAGTGTTGGATTTACCCCGAGAGGAGCCAAGGTGAGACGGCGCTCAGACCAGACTGAGGTCGCCTCGCTTCTTCTCCGTTGTGGACCTACAGCTACAGCTACAGCTATCGTCTACAAGAGAGCCCAAGTGTATTCATCTGCGGATCAAGGTTCTACGGGCACTGTGTTCTGTACCTGAATTCTCCCTAGAAATCGTTGACCAGACGGGATACAGCCGACGGCTCTCCTACCCCCCCTACTGGCTTACAACCGGCGGGACCCCTGCAGTATATTATCCAGCTATAATCATTAAGTGACCATAGATATAATCCCCTAAGAGCCAGGTTGTATACTTGCTTCCTGTGTAACCAGAGATTGGACATTCAGTGTTGATTTGCATACGAGTACTCATTTGCCTTACAAGAGCATTCAATTCAAATCATAAATGTAATAAGTAATTATTATATGTACCTTTTGCTATATATTAAATATTTGACTATTACCTTTGTGTGGACCTGATTTCATATGTGGGAAAGTGTTCATCATACTTAGATATCGTGTACTGTATGGCCAGTAATTAAAGTACATAAAGCGGTAGTGGTTTAATGATACCATACTTATCAATACAGTCAGGGAATTGTACCCCTCAGTTACAATCATACATGAGAAAAGAGCTTATATTATCATTATGTTTATCCTCATACATGAGGAAAGAGCCTAATAGTATCACTGTTATTGCTCATACATGCTATTATCACTGTTAGTCCTCATACAAGGAGGAAAGAGCTTATAATAACATTATATTAGTCCTCCTCATACAAGAGGAAAGAGCTTATATTGTCACTGTTTGTCCTCATACAAGGAGGAAAGAGCTAATATCTTAACAGTAATATAAACACAACTACTCCTTTTACAGTTGTCATCTACTCTTCTCAACCTTTCAAGTCCTCAAGATTCAAATCATCTCCCACTGATGAAGTCTTACCCGTTGCCAATCATCTTACGTATTGCTGGAACCTGTGCCTTTTGTGTTCTTCTACAGGCCCCATCGAAGAAGAAAATAGAGATCAACACAATAGCCAGCAACTATCACTTGGAGGTCAACCCGAGGTACGCATGTAGTAAATAAGGACTCTCAAGGTATTTCTGTCTATGTCCGAACTATTAAGACACAGGGTCTTGTAGTTCTTCCCTTTTTTTTTTTTTTTAGATACAGTACTGAATCTTTCCATCCGGACACATGCAATTTGAAATATGAATATTAGGGATGCTCGATATTGGCTTTTTTACCTATACCGATATTGTCCAACTCTTAATTTCCGATACCGATATCAACCGATACCGATATATGCAGGGTTCCCCCCCCCCAAAAAAACGGAATAATTTCAGGTAATTAACATTATATAATAATAATAATTTAGGACCTGCTCAGAGGTCATCAATCGGCACGCATGCGAGCATGCATGCGATTCGTATCTGCGATTAACCCATCCCGTCGTCCATCCCCCCCAAGGGCAGCCGGGAGCAGACAGGCGTCAACGTGAGCCGCGCCAGGGGACCAATCCAAGTGCTCCTGTCCGTCTTCGTCAAGGACGCCACAGCGTTAGCAATCTATTGTTGTGCATGTTTTTCCATTGGGTTTATCTTATCGGGGGGGGAAACCCTTGCGAGCACGGGGAGAACATCCAAAACTCCACACAGAAAGGCCTGGGAGATACCCCACCTGGGTAACTGGCATCATGGAAACCTGGTCCCCAAGCGGGAATCGAACCCTGGACCTTCTTGCTGTGAGGCGACAGTGTTAACCACTACACCACGTGCCGCTGGAATTAACACAACATTATGCATACTTTTGACAATAAATAAAATCAGAATTTGTTCTTACTTGCTTGCCTGGGTAAATAAAGGTTATAGAAATGTAAAAAAAAATATATATATATATATATATATATATATATATATATTTTTTTTTGAAAACCGATACCGATATTTTCCGATATCAAATTTGAATGCCAATATCGGTAGGCCGATGATATCGCACATCCCTAATGAATATAGAATATCGGGCCTATAAATCGGGCCAAATCTCCTCTTTCCAATGGCAGAGTTAAAGGGGAACTATCTTATAAATGGCCTTTTTGAGTGTTTAGCATTGTTTCCTAGCTATGTGAACTTATATTAATATGATCTATGTCTCTAATTCTCATATTGGCACATTCTTCCAATTCTCCTCTCACAATATTCACCCTCACTGAACTGAGTCATCTGAAAATGTGATGATTTGTGATGTCAGAGAGACACCGCTGCATGATAATGTGGCTGTGTGGCACCAGGTACATGATGATCTGCACACAGTGGTTGGAGCCCAGCCTCAAAACGGCTCGAGATCTTGAGGTAGAAAAATGCTGTTTTTGAGGACTTGATTAGAAATACAAAACAATGAATAAAAATAAAATAAAAAATTACAGAGGTGTTCCATAGACTCACAGGAATTGTGTAAAAGTGCCCAAATAGTGAAAGAAATAGTAAAATAGTTCCCCTTTAAATCTGGATTTAGTACCACCAGGCGCCCGTTACAGGGCAGCAAAGACCGTGACTGAAATCTACTGTAAGTACAGTTAGTATTGTATAATGTCCATAGCTCTGCCATTTTTCACCAGATTGTGACGCAAATATTTTTTGTAGAACTTCACAGAAAGCAATATACGTTGTATTTTATGGCAATAACGTTCAGGTTTATTCGACCGTGAGATATAATCACAAAAAAGGGCCTTGTAGTTCTTCCATGTTTGCACAGGGTATCTGCGGGGTATTAACACATCCAGTGCCGTTCACGAGAGGTCGCTGTGGGCCGTGTGTGCCAGCGCTTTAATGAATTGGGGACTTCCGGTTTAGCACTAGTATGTAACGGTCGCATTGGTTATAGCTCTCGCCCGTTTATTTTAAATGTTTGCTTCAAAAACCACTTTTTACAACACCAATGTGTTTAAACCTCGACGTATATATAAACTAGGTCTTCAACTAACTATATCGACTGAAAGAATCAAGATGGGACCAAAGAAAGATACACGCGCAACAGCCAAACTAGCTACAGAGGATTTGCCTGTGGATACGGGCTCTGTTCGGGATTTGGCTGGAGAGATCGAAAGAAAAACAGCTGAAATTGCCACTTCTTCCAGCGTCCCCGCCACCGCATCCGATATAGAGTCTCTTGCTAAACTAATAAAGATCTTAACCGATAAGGCTGATACTAAGGCTTCCGGTCAGCTATAGAATGGAGTAAGTCGCATGTGACACAGCTGCTCACCCGTTATTTTTTTTTCCGTTTTAAAAACATATTTATAGACCACCAATGCGTTTAAAACTTGACGCATATATCAACTGAGATTATCAACTAACTATATTGACTGAAAGAATCGAGATGCCTCCAAAGAAAAATCAAAGATCTCAAAACCAAGCGCAGAGGACTCGCCTACGGCCACAGGATACATGAGACAAATAGCGGAGAATATAGACGTGATAGCGGCCGCCTCAAGTTCAACCCCTACAAATACCTCCGCGGACACCGAATATATCATCCGGGAAATGAGAAAAATGGAGAAGATAATGGAGACAATGGAGAAGACAATAACCCAAAAAGTAGATGCTATCAAAGAATCTATCGAAGGCAAAATAGAAGCGCTAAGAGTGGACGCCGAAGCACATATTAAGCGCACCGTGGCACTGGAAACAGGCCTGGAAGACCACCAACAAAATTTCGTTCGGATCTACAAAGACGTAGATGATATCAACGTTAATCTAACTGCTGAGATGAAGGGAAACTACAAAGAACTCAAGACGGAGCTCAACGATATAACGGTTGAGCTTAAGCGAATCAATGAAGAACAGAAAGCCAAAATATTCGAGATGGAATATCAAAGTCGCAAGCTGAATATTCGTATAGTCGGTCTGGATGAGTCGGTGAGCTGCGCACACCCTGAAGAGTTTGCGACAGAATTACAGAAAATCCTGGGACCAGCGATCCTTCCTAAAGTACCCGAGGTGGAGCAGTGCTACAGATTGGGGACCCGATCCAGTGCAGGGTTTCCGTTAGAAAAAATTGTTGCCGGTCTCCGTGACCTGCAAGATTTCAATCTACCGGACAAATGAGATTAATTCCGGTCATAGTTTATTGAGCTTTAAAACAATTGATAGGCAGGCTATATAAAGAATGTCATCCTCAAGGCATGTAGATTTATAATATTATTACTTACAACTAGGCTACTTTTGCGTATACAGTCATTAATTAATATATTCCAAATAAAATAAGTCCCTCGATACTCCGTGCTGCTGCTGACTTTATCCGCGTATGTGGGCAGTCGGTCCGACACTAAACAGCAGTCTGTTATAATCACATTTTTATGAGCTAACGAATTCCGTTATATTGGACATTTGTATTAATTATATCAAGCGAAGAACTGAGAAAGCAGAGAGACGGCAACATTATCGTGGTTTGCGTGACGACTCTCCACCTCGCAACGACTTATTTGCAAAGAGTATGGCGCTGCAGAGAAGCTGATTTAGCTGTTATTGGCTCTTTTCTGGGAACCGCACAGCAGCGCCCCCCACCCAACATTGGCTGAAAATGGCTGAATTGGAGTACTGCTGGAATACTGCATTGGGCTGCTTGTGCTATGGCTCTGCAGCTTCACAAAAGTTTGCACACCCAGCACTAAGCTCTCACTCGCTGACAACGTCGTTGTCATTATTAGAAGCAACGAGGAAACAAATGTAATGATCGTTTCGTTCATCGCATAGGCTATTTAATTTTAGCCTATTTTAATACAATTCAAATAATCAAATTGTGCTTAGACTCAGGGAATTATTTTCACCGGACATTAAGACCGGAGAGATGAAATATGTCGGACTTAAACAGATTTTGCCGGTCAAATACCGGTAATTACCGGCTAACGGAAACGAGTCGGTGAGCTGCGCACACCCTGAAGAGTTTGCGACAGAATTACAGAAAATCCTGGGACCAGCGATCCTTCCTAAAGTACCCGAGGTGGAGCAGTGCTACAGATTGGGGACCCGATCCAGTGACAATAACGTTAGACCCAGAGTGATATTGGTTATCCTGCGCCAAGTCAGAATAAAAGAAATTATTATTCGTGAAACTCGCAGGATGAAAGGCAATCTGAAATACAAGGATATATCAATACACTGTTTTGAAGATTATTGTCGGGAGGTGGTGGTCCTACGAACCAAGTTCAAGACGGTGATGTCTAAATTCTATCTGGAGAAATACAGACCCCTATTAATATACCCTGCAATACTTCGCATCGTCGATAAACAAGGAGCAAGGGTTTTCCTCAACTCGCCTGAAGATGCAGCCAAATACATGGCAGCACAAAACGCAGGATAGTGTATAAATGGCCTTTTAATCTCTGTTATGCATGGACACCATATAGTATAAACTTTAATGAACCAATGATTTGGGACAGAGAGACCTACGAGCTCAGAGTTATTGAATGTTTTCCCCGTTGGGCTTCTATTATTGCGGACATATTGGATTCAAAATTGGAACGATATAGAGAAGATGAACATGGCATTGAAGTGATCCTTATTTTAAGAGTATGGAATTCTAACAACATTCCAGAACATACTGGAACATTCGAACACTGTAAAAACGACATATTGGAATAATCTAGAACATCTAAAACATTCTTTGATATAGGGAACATTCTGGAATAACAGCAATACGTTGGCCAGACATACTACCAGAAGCCCTTCGGGGGAATAACCAACAGCATCTAGCTGCAGAACCACAGAACCATCACAGCAGCGGCCGGCTGGAATAACATTCTTCACAACGGATCATCGCCCACCCCTGGCCAGGGGAAATGCTACAGTTGACATTCTACTTATGGTAGAATTTAGAATGTTAGATCCTATGGTATACATAGGAATGTTAAGGATAATTGGATCATTCTGGGATATCCGGTGGTTTAAGGGAGGGAGTCATACGCGAAGGTTGTGTTCATGGAACACAATCCTGTACGACTCTCGGTGGGAGGGGAGGGAAGGGGATTTTTATTTGTATATATGTATGTTTTTAAGCTCGGCTCTCAACGGGACCTCACTAGTTGGATGTATATCTATTGTTGCCTCGCACTCCAGAAGCATTACCAAAAACTACACTACAACATGTATAGATTATGGCTAGTTTGAATATAATGATCTGGAACACTGGGGGAATAAATAACCAACTCAAACGCAAAAGCGTGCTCAGCCTCACACTGATGAAAAAAGAACAGGTGGACGTTGCTCTGCTAAGCGAAACGCACATTCTAGAGAAAGACATAGATAAGTTAGCGGACAACACATATCATAATATTAGTCACTCTTCTATTGGTACGAGAACTCGGGGTGTAGCCATAGTAGTTAAACGTAAGTTGAATATTGAATTAAAGGGAGTATGGTCTGATGTAGATGGTCGGATAACTATAGCTAAGATTGCACACAAGAACAGGAAAATAGCGTTGGTAGCGGTATACGCCCCAAATTTGTACGAAGTGGGTTTCTTCACTACACTAACCAATGCAATGTTAGACCTTCCCGATTACTCATTTATAATAGGTGCGGATTTTAATGCCATTTGGAATCCAAGGATGGACAAATCTTACCTCGCCTTTTCCAGCGAACAAAAGAATTCATCTAATGCATTAAAGGATTGGTCGAAGATTACAGGTGTAAATGACTTATGGCGATCACTTAATCCCACGACCCGAAAGTACTCTTGTCGATCTGCAAGACATAACACATTATCCAGAATAGATTATGTCTTTGCATCCCGAGACTATTTGATAACTATGAAGTGGAAATGATACCCAATGCAATCAGATCACTGTTATTTACTCCTAAAAGGAACATTTGGTATACTATCTTCCCGAGCCCCAAGATGGCGATTTAACTCGATGCTGCTTAATAACAAGGAATTCATTACACAACTCAAAGAAGCTCTTATAGTATTCCTACGGGAGAATGCAAACTCGGTGCAAGATCCCAGAATAATATGGATGTCGGTAAAGGGAATTGTAACTGAGGGGTTACAAAACCCTGACTGTATTAAAGATTGTGATAGATTAAACCACTACTACATATTATTATTATTATTACTTGCCAGACAGTACAGTTAATTATGGCAGACACTCAGAATAGACGGCACGGTGACAAGGAGATATCATTTACAGTATTTATTATTATGCAGAAGATACAACTGTCAATTACTGGGTCGCTCTTTTATGGCGAATGATATTAGAAAGTCAGAGAGTAGCAAAGTCAGTGAGAATGAATAATTCCTAGTCTAGGTATACTAGACCAGACGCCGCCTGGCGTGGGATGGCAATATAGGGGGGCAAAACGAGGGTACAGCTGGAGACTGGTGATATCCTCCCAGAGTTGTAAGCTCCAGAGGAAGGAAGAATGTACGGATACTCAGGCTGTTCACATGAAGAAAAAGGGGTTCTCATACGGATCCAGTCTTTATAATCCAAGTGCTCGGCAGCAAGGTAATAGCTGTAATCCAATGCCCGATAGCAATGATGATAGCCAGCCAGCTTCGTCCCCGAAGCTAGCCCGATGTAGAATCTTCAGGGTAGTTAAATCCAAACGACGAGGGTATTAACGATGCTCTTCTCCACGGTACTACGTTTCCACAATCACTATAATCCAACCAATAATGGTTCTACAATATCGCCGCGGTAGGTTCCAATGCGCACATGTCCAATAGTTCTGCTACTAGGCCCACCTCGTGTGCTGGCACTAATTACTTTAAGTCCACACACACTTGCTAAGGTTCACGCTAGTTACTAAACGAACGAACTGCTTGTTAATGCTGCACACCGAACGAACTGCTGTAATACGATTCACACTAAATGACTACTCTTTACTTCACATTAAGTTAGGTCGAACTTGACTGCTATACGCTAGGTTCAACTACTGCTGTTGCATTACTCCGGACGAACTTCACGTTACTGCATTAGGTTGCTAGACGAACTTCTTACTTCACACGAACGCCGAACTGCTACTGTTTGCGCCTTCCACAATATATATACTTAGAGGGCTTTCTAGTGCGCAGCCGAAGCTCTTGTCTGGAATCAATGCGCTGGCCCCAGGCATGTCCCAACTTGTCCATACTCGTCTTTGAATTTGTCTGAGGGGCGCGACCGTCTGGCGCCGCCAACGTCAAGGGCATTATCCAATGAGGAAAGCGAATAATTCTATGATTCAAACAGAGGCTTAAAGGGATATAGCTTATATATATAAATAATATACAAGTTATATAAAACAATAAAACGTAGATTCTCAGTGATAATCTGGCCCTTCACAACAGGAATGATCAAAGATTTCACTGATAGCTTTTCCTCAAATGCGCAAGAATCAATGCATAAAATTGGCTGAGCTGGAAACGCTTTACTCAACATTATTTAATTCTTTAAAATACAACAACTCAACTCGACTAGAAAATCAAGTTAAGGTACTAAAAAAAGAGATCAATGCCATATACAGACAACAATCGGAAATACAAATACGTAGCACAAGACAACAGCAGTACTCCCAAGGTTCTAAACCTAGTCACCTATTAGCCATGCGATTAAGAATTAATGCAAAATTTGCAGATATAACTACCATTAGAGCACAACAAGTACCGTACTTTTCGGACTATAAGCCGCGGCTTTTTTCCCCGTTTTTCGACCCTGCGGCTTATATAACGGTGCGGCTTATATGTGGACAAAACCCGAAAATCGAAATATTGCTTTTTTTACTGCATTGAAATGTTATTTATCTGTTCCCTTATTTGCTAAACTTAATACAACTTGTAAATGAGTTAATGTTATTTGTCCGACAGTATTGTGTCCCAATGGGAGTCATTCTCTGTAGAGGTGGGAACTTAAAGCTCAATATAAGAACGGCTATGCACCACCACTCACAGAATCGAGAAAGAGCAATCAATCTGTCAATCCTTTCCATGTCCGGGTACTGTATGTCAAATGTCGGTCGCGTGAATATTAAAGGCAACCAACTTGTGTTCAGCTTTTCGTTCAGCGTTCATGTGGTGGAAGAGTTTAGTACAGTCACACAACAGAACACCGCTGTAACAGTCACACAACAGAACACCGCTGGTTCGACCAGCGCTTCTGCCGCGCCGCAAGGGCGTGTGCTAGTGGATTGATTGGCCGTGTGGCCAATCAGAGAAACGCTGAACGAAAAACTGAACACAAGTTGGTTGCCTTTAATATTCACGCGTCCGGGCCGGGTGAGGTTTCTCACTCACTCACTCACTCACTCACTCACTCACTCACTCACTCACTCACTCACTCACTCACTCACTCACTCACTCACTCACTCACTCACTCACTCACTCACTCACTCACTCACTCACTCACTCACTCACTCACTCACTCACTCACTCACTCACACACTCACACACTCACACACACATTATACTGGTATAGGTTATTAATTATTATGTATTAAAAGACTAGTTTTTATGATTGAAATGTCCAGCTTTGATTTCAGACACAAATATTGGGGCTCCCCCCAACCCCCACAATGAGTTGGAATGGAGTAGTCCGGATAAAACTATGGCAAGCATATCTATAACCTATGGAGTGCTACAGTAGTTCATGGTTAGGATGATATTTTTTTTTATGGTCACCGTAATCTCCCGGGCTCTCACCACATTTCTTCTTTTTTTTTTTCTTTTCTTTTAATTTAATTTGTATCACTTTATCTGATATGGGCTATACAGTTTCATGATATGCTTTAGTCACGTGATTTATGGTTTAAATACTCTTAACTCCTTCAGATATCAAACAATGGATTCAAAATCATGATTATAGATCAGTGGTACAACTATCTTTGTCTTATTATTATTATTATTATTATTATTATTATTATTATTTATTTTTTATTTTTTATTATTATTATTATTATTATTTATTACACCGTATTCATGCAATTCAGACAAACAAACAGACCAATGTAACTCCAATTTGAATATATACACAAACAAATATGATTCATTCCCATAGTTTATTATTATTATTATTATTATTATTATTTTTCTCCTGATTGCAATTTTTCCTTTAAATCCATAAGGGCCACAATATGTGGACAAAAATAATGGTAGTAATAGGTGGGGGGGATTAAACGGAAGAAAATGGTCATACTATTTTTGGTCAAATTATCGGATGCGAGTAGCCTATATTATCTTTAAATATCTGATTGAAATTACTATTATTATTATTATTATTTTTCTCCTGATTGCAATTTTTCCTTTAAATCCATAAGGGCCACAATATGTGGACAAAAATAATGGTAGTAATAGGTGGGGGGGATTAAACGGAAGAAAATGGTCATACTATTTTTGGTCAAATTATCGGATGCGAGTAGCCTATATTATCTTTAAATATCTGATTGAAATTACACCTACAGACAAGGAGTGAAGCTCCAGTACTGTTGGGTTTTGTAACTATTTACTACCAATTGATACGGCGGTGTGGGGATGGGGGGGGTGTGCGGAGAGGGGCCGATTTTATCACTCGATAGATTGGCCTTTTACTCTCCCGCGGCGGGACTCCTCTCAGCTTCACTGGAACGATGTTAATCATTTTAGCCCATCCATTAGGGATGGGCCGTATGTGTTTTATGTGTAACCCGTCTGTACAAGACGGCAGGGTTATTTTGTTTTATGTACTTCACCCCCTCCCCCCTCCGTTCACCTCCTCCTTATTCCAGCCATTTAGAGACCTGCCCACATTAGCCTCAATAGAAGCGTCAAAAAAAATATTGCATTACCAACAACCATACAACAACATGTATAGATTATGGCTAGTTTGAACATAATGATATGGAACACTGGTGGAATAAATAAACAACACAAACGAAAAAGCGTGCTCACACTGATGAAAAAAGAACAGGTGGACATAGCTCTGCTAAGCGAAACGCACATTTTAGAGAAAGACATAGATATGTTAGCGGACAACACATATCATAACATCAGTCACTCTTCCTTTGGAACGAGAACTCGGGGAGTAGCCATAGTCGTTAGACGGAAGTTGAATATTGAATTGAAGGGAGTATGGTCTGATGCAGATGGTCGGATAACTATAGCTAAGATTTTACATAAGAACAGAAAAATAGCGTTGGTAGCGGTATACGCCCCAAATTTATACGAAGTTAGTTTCTTCACTACACTTACCAGAGCAATGTTAGACCTTCCCGAATACTCATTTATAATCGGTGCGGATTTTAATGCCATTTGGAACCCAAGGATGGACAAATCAAACCCCTCCTTTTCCAATGAACAAAAAAATGCATCTAATGCATTAAAGGATTGGTCGAAGATTACAGGTGTAAATGACTTATGGCGTTCACTCAACCCCATGACCCGGAAGTACTCTTGTCGATCTGCGAGACATAATACATTATCCAGAATAGATTACGTTTTCACAACCCCGAGACTATTTGATAACTACGATGTGGAAATGATACCCAATGCATTGTCTGATCACTGTTATTTACTCTTAAAAGGAACATTTGGTATACTATCATCCCGAGCCCCAAGATGGCGATTTAACACGATGCTGCTTAATAACAAGGAATTCATTACACAAATCAAAGAAGCTCTTACGGTATTCCTACGGATAAATGTGAATTCGGTGCAGGACCCCAGAATATTATGGATGTCGACAAAGGGAATGATCAAGGATTTCACTGATAGCTTTTCCTCCCAAATACGCAAGAATCGATGCTCAAAACTGGCTGAACTGGAAACACTTTACTCAACGTTATTTAATTCTTTGCAATACAACAACTCGGTTCAACTGGAAAATCAAGTCAATATACTAAAAAAAGAGATTAACGCCATATACAGACAACAATCTGAATTGCAAATACGTAGCACAAGACAACAGCAGTACTCCCAAGGTTCCAAACCAAGTCACCTATTAGCTATGCGACTAAGAGTCAACGCAAAATTTGCAGATATAACTACCATTAGAGCACAACAAGGACTTGTTACAGAACCCAAAGAAATAAACACGACATTCAAAGAATTCTACTCCAACTTATACAAATCAGAAACGACCTTCGATCAAAACAAGATGGACACATATCTTAATCAAATTAACCTCCCTAAACTTTCAGAGGATGACGCTAAACAGTTAGAAACACCGATCACACTAGATGAACTTAGGGAGGCCATATCTGAAATGAAAAGTGGAAGGGCCCCTGGAAGAGACGGTATCCCACCAGAAATGTACCTCTCTTGTTGGGACATAATTGGACCCTTATTACTAAATATGATTTTATACTCAGTCAAGGAGGGGAACTTCCATAAGAATGACAATATTGCACTCATAACAGTCCTCCTCAAAAAAGACAAAGACCCCACCGAGTGCGGTAGTTACAGACCTTTAAGCCTCCTCGGAACCGATATCAAACTGTACTCTAAGGTATTAGCCATCAGACTACAAAAGCATATGACGTCTTTAATTCATCCGGACCAAACAGGCTTCATAAGAGGCCGCCTGATCACTGATAACATAAGACGATTACTACACGTACTAGATGCTAACAAGGAAGACAACACACCTAAGGCGATGCTGTCCCTGGATGCAATGAAAGCTTTTGACAGGTTGGAATGGTCGTATCTATGGTCAGTGTTAGAAAGGATGGGGTTAGGAAAAGGATTCATTGATATGATTAAAGTATTATACAAAGACCCATCGGCCATGATTACAACAGGTACAATCACCTCCGAAATCTTTCCAGTATCACGGTCTTCCAGACAGGGTTGCCCCCTTAGTCCCGGACTATTCGATCTATCATTAGAGCCTTTAGCACAATATATAAGACAATCCCAATCCATAGAACCAATCGTAATCAAGGGCACACAACACAAAATTAGTTTATATGCGGACGACGTAATACTGTTCATGCAAAACCCAGGCCTGTACAGTGCGAGATATATCTCGCACGTGCTACAGCAACAGCGGTCTGTGCGATGAATGGATTTACTTCACTAGCACTGGTGCGATAGGGATTCGGTTCATATAGATACTCTTATTTTGAAAATCCTGTAGCGGGTCTCATTTCTGCCCACGCGCAGCTCCAGCTATAATAACTAGGCTCGACAGCTAGCAACATTCAGGTGCATATGATACTCTTATTTTGAAAAAACTCCGTGACAACTCGACGAGTCATATCCGCCCTATCCGTGCTTGCAAGCAGAGCAGCGTGTTGGTGCGCACTGCTGCTGCGTAACACAGCAGTGCGCCTACACGTCCCGAAATAAGTCCGTGGTGTTTTTTTTTTCTCGCAACGGGTCAAATGCATCTACATGCTTTGCACCGTCGCCATTCCTTTATGCGCACATCGCCCGAAATTAACGTTTATGTACCATTACAATCACTACAACGTTAGCAAGCTAACAAGCTAATCCTGATCACAGGCAGAGCCAGCAGACACAGTGTGGAAAGGGAAATGGGGGGGCACTCTCTCCCCTTCCCTGTGTGTGTGTGTGTGTGCGTGCGTGCGTTTGGAAAGACGATGAAGTCACTAGTCAGGACTCAGGACAGGAGTATATTATAGTAAACTGAGGATGGACAGATAATGTTGATATTCAAATATAAAAAATTTCGAGAGGAGTGGAAGTTTGAAGACAGACTAGACTACAATATGATGCAGGGGTGGTGAGTTGAAACAGTGTGTGTGAATGAATGAATGTAAACTTTATTTAACAGATTGCAGAATGGGTACAGTACAGTACGGCTCAATACACACAATTGTTAAGGGGATGCAGACCAGAGAAAGACGTTTGTCTTGTTTACATCAGGGTCCCCCATTGTGTGTGTGTGTCCCAACCGACCCCACTTCTATGTTTCAATAAATTATTTGCATTTAAAACTATTAACGCTGACTCATTCCTTCAGTCCACTCAAAATTATGCTAATATTCCTTATGTTGTTTATGATATTAATTGAAAATAGCATATGAGAGTATTACTATTATAGTAATAATAACACATGGCGATATACTAAATGACAGCCAAACATGGCACTGCAACTAAATAACACAAATACAATAGGCACATTTGTGACTGTTACAAATATAACATGTTTTATACTTGTGCTACAAGATTTTGGCCTGTGCTACAAAACTATCAACCTCTGTAGCACCAGTGCTATGTGCAAAAAAAGTTAACGTACAGCCCTGCAAAACCCCAACACCGCATTGCCTCATATTCTCAAGTTGATTGAGGACTTTGGAGATTTATCGGGATTTAGGATAAATTGGCCGAAGTCGGCCTTCCTCCCACTTAACGCCCCTGCAAAAAGAAATATAACCCTCCCAGAAGAGATACCGATGGTAAAACACTTTAGATGTTTGGGAGTTGAAATATTCCCTACCATAAGCCAAACGGTGAAGCACAATTACATAAAAATCCAAAACAAAATCAAATACGACCTTGTCAGGTGGTCAAAACTTAAAAACTCAGTACAAGCACGAATATCAATAATTAAGATGGACGTCCTACCTAGAATCAACTTCTTCAGCTCAATGCTACCGTTACCCCCTCCAAAGGGTTACTGGAAAGAATTACACTCCTCCACATACAAATTTATTTGGAATAACAAACCACCACGTATAAAAAGATCCACCGCACAGAGAAACAAAGCAGACGGTGGTATGGCATTTCCAGATTTCCACCACTATTTTAAGGCATACACTTTAAGACCACTGACAACATGGTTTGATCCCCAAGCATCAGTATCCTGGAGAAATTTAGAAGAAAATATAGTAGCTCCACATAGGCTGAAGGACATAGTGTACACCAAATTATCAATTAAGCAATGCGAACGGAAATTTGGCCCCATAATCACTCATGCAATCCGGATATGGCGTGAAACACAAAAAAAAGACTCTATCCCACATACATGGCATAATCATACTCCCTTATTCAATAACAATGCACTCTTGATTGGAAAACAACCTATAAGATTCCCTAGATGGGGAAAAGCAAGGCATACACACATTAGGAGACGTTTTCAACAAACAGGGTTTTTGTAGTTTTGATGAGATATGCAAAAAATTTAATCTCACCAAGTCCTCATATTATTTTTACGCACAGTTATTGGCATGTTTGAAGGCTCACGGTGTTCCATTAAGGATACCAATTGTACACCACAGATACCACAAATTATTCTATGAAAGAGAGACATCGAGAGGTTTTGTTTCAGATTTTTATCATCAATTACTAACGGCCTCGTATGAAACCCTACATCTAGACTCAGTCTGGAGGAGGGATATACCAGACCTGGAGATAGACTTTGACTGGCAAGAAGCCTGGGCAAATGTACGCCTTGCATCAAGGAACCCGGACCATCAACAAATCAATCTTAACTATATTCACAGGACATACTTAACTCCTATAAGACTGAACAAAATGGGTCTTAAACAAGACTCCAAATGCTCCTTATGTACAAATGGGGATGAAGGGACATTTATGCACATGTACTGGGACTGCCCACCAGTTAAGATATTTTGGAAAGAAGTGACCCAGCAATTGTCAAATCTCTTAACTCTGGATATACCTGTACACCCCTCTGTATTACTGCTGAATGATGTCTTTGAGCATGCAGTACCTCCACAGCTAAAGAGATTGGTTTTATCCGGTATCACAGTGGCTAAAAAGCTGATAGCATCACGATGGTTTCAACCGGAAAAAATGTGCCGTAAGGTCTGGATTCTTACATATCTCGATGTGATTTATCAAGAAATATCAACAGCTAGAATTTTGGGTCTCAATGAATCCAAAATGGCAATGTGGTTAGAAGTGGTGGAGAGAATAAAAGCCAGCATATAATGGTAGTGTCTGGTTAGGAACAAATTATAATGGTTGGATTATCCAATGGGGGGTCCGGGAGAGGGGGGTACGAGCTGGAGCATATGTGTATTTGTATATCCTATTGTGTGTTGTCATGTTTGTTTATGTGTTTGTTTAAAAAATAATAAAAAAATAAAATACAAAAAAAAATTAGTTTATATGCGGACGGCGTAATACTGTTCATGCAAAACCCCAACACAGCATTGCCTCATCTTCTCAAGCTGATTGAGGACTTTGGAGATCTATCGGGATTTAGGATAAATTGGCCGAAGTCGGCCTTCCTCCCACTTAACGCCCCTGCAAAAAGAAATATAACCCTCCCAAAAGAGATACAGATGGTAAAACAATTTAGATGTTTGGGAGTTGAGATATTCCCCACCATAAGCCAAACGGTGAAGCACAATTACATAAAAATCCAAAACAAAATCAAATACGACCTTGTCAGGTGGTCGAAACTTAAAAACTCAGTACAGGCACGTATATCAATAATCAAGATGGACGTCCTACCTAGAATCAACTTCTTCAGCTCAATGCTACCGTTACCCCCTCCAAAGGGTTACTGGAAAGAAATACACTCCTCCACATACAAATTTATTTGGAATAACAAACCACCACGTATAAAAAGATCCACCGCACAGAGAAACAAAGCAGACGGAGGTATGGCATTTCCAGATTTCTACCACTACTTTAAGGCGTACACTTTAAGACCACTAACAACATGGTTTGATCCCCAAGCATTAGTATCCTGGAGAAATTTAGAATAAAATATAGTAGCTCCACATAAGCTGAAGGGCATAGTATACACCAAATTACCAATTAAGCAATGCGAACGGAAATTTGGCCCCATAATCACTCATGCGATCCGGATATGGCGCGAAACACACAAAAAATATTCGACCCTACATAAATGGCATAATCATACTCCCTTATTCAATAACAATGCACTCTGGATAGGAAAACAACCTATAAGATTCCCTAGATGGGAAAAGCAAGGCATACACTCATTAGGAGACGTCTTCAATAAACAGGGTTTTTGTAGTTTCAATGAAATACGCAAAAAATGTAATCTCACCAAGTCCACATATTACTTTTACGCACAGTTATTGGCATGTTTGAAGGCTCACGGTGTTCCATTAAATATACCAATTGTACACCACAGATACCACAAATTCTTCTATGAAAGAGAGACATCAAGAGGTTTTGTTTCAGATTTTTATGATCAATTACTAACGTCCTCATATGAAACCCTCCACCTAGACTCCGTCTGGAGGAGGGATATACCAGACCTGGAAAGTGATTTTGATTGGCAAGAAGCCTGGGCAAATATTCGATTCACATCAAGGAACCCGGACCATCAACAAATCAATCTTAACTATATTCACAGGACATACTTGACTCCTATAAGACTGAAAAAAATGGGTCTTATACAAGACTCCAAATGCTCCTTATGTACAAATGGGGACGAGGGGACATTTATGCACATGTACTGGGACTGCCCACCAGTTAAGATATTCTGGAAAGAGGTGACCCAGCAACTATCAAATCTCTTAACTTGGAATATACCTGTACACCCCTCTGTACTACTGCTGAATGATGTTTTTGAGTGTGCAGTACATCCACAGCTAAAGAGATTGGTTTTATCGGGTATCACAGTGGCTAAAAAGCTGATAGCATCACGATGGTTCCAACCGGAAAAATTTTGCCGAAAGGTCTGGATTATTACATATCTCGATGTGATCTATCAAGAAATATCTACAGCAAGAATCTCAATGAATCCAAAATGACATTGTGGTTAGAAGTGGTGGAGAAAATAAAAGCTAGCATATAATGGTAATGTCTGGTTAGGAGCGAGGGAAAATGGATGGATTATCCAATGGGGGGTCCGGAAGGGGGGGGTACGAGCTGGAGCATATGTGTGTAGGTTTTTAGATAACAGGTATTAAGGGTATATCCTATATAAGACAATTAACTAAAATGTGATCTCATTGGATGTGCACTGACAACTAATGCTTGTATATCTTATCGTGTGTTGTCATGTTTGTTTATGTGTGTAACTGCCCCCCGGCTTGGTGTTGAAATAAAGATGCGGTTATGTTTCGTACAGATGCTTTTATTTATTTTCTCTTTTTTCTCTTGCATTTCAGCTTAGCAGTACTGTAGCTTTTCTTTGGTAGTTGTGTCGTTGCACCGTGTTTGTACAGGTAGTGACGGTTGCATCATTTGCTCCGTTTGCACCCCGTTTGCACCGTGAAAACTGCATAGGACAGTCAAACACAAACATACAATTAGTTATATATTTCACATTTCAATATTGTTCACATGTTGTTCATTATTATACCAAAGTGTTCAAACAAACAATTGCATTCAAAGATATTTAAAAGGTGAACTCGTCTTCCATAACAAAAGGCACTCAGGGAAAAACAATGATATATAATAACGTTACTTGTCCGGCAGCAGGTGCCTTTGATTAGAATCTACTTCGTGAGTGCACCACTTTATATGTTTATAAATGTTTGGCGGTTACACACATAAATATACAACAACATATCTTCAACAACAGTAATAATAATAAATTTGAGTGTTCGACATACCTTATTCCGCTTTACCAAGGGTAGTTAATTTAACTGGAGTAAGGTCCTTCTATCATACATATTCGCTGCCTGTTCCGTCGTTATCTCTGAGTTACTTCCGCCTTGGTCACACAGGAAGCTGTGACTTTATACTAAAGGAAGACGAGCTCTGCCCCCATGTGGACACTAAATGAAAGTGCACAAGTGGCTCCGAAATATTATTTTCTTAAATAGATAAATAGAGGGCTCAGTATTCTGAGCCAATACAGAGAAATTGATCATCTAGACCAACGCAAATCAAAGCTTACTGACAGTAAAGATGATAGGCATCTTTACCCTTGGCGGTCAGTTACAATGTGTTTGTTCAAAAAATAATAAAAAAATAAAATACAAAAGGCTGATACTAAGGCTGACGCTATCAAAGAATCTATCTAATCCAAAATCGAGGATTTAAAAGTAGCGGCTGCAGTACAAACCGAACGCATTAATGTAGCTGAGGCCACCTTGGTTGAACATACACTGAGATTCATTACGGGCGAAGGGGCTTTAAATGACGGCATCGTGGAACTAACGGTGAAGATGGATGACAACAACAAGAAGCTAACAGCTAAGATTCGAAATGGAACGTCATTCCCGAAGATTTAATATCCGTATAGTAGGACTGGGTGAATCAGTTGACTGCACAAACGACTCGTTCGCGACAGTGTTGGCTCAAATCCTAGGATCAGATATCCTCTCCACAACACCAATAGTGAATCGGCGCTACAGAATTGGCATCAGAGACTACAACAACAACAAAGCTAGAGTGATTATTGCTAGCCTACGTCAAACTGGAATAAGAGACGCGATTATCCGGGCGTCACGAAGGAAGAGGGGAAATCTGCAATACAACGAGAAACCAGTGTATTTCTACGAAGATTTTTGCCGCAAGGTTGTAGCCCTACGAGCTAGTTACAAGTCAGTGATGACTCGTCTTTTTGAGAAGGGATTCCCACCTACACTAAGCTACCCTGCGAATCTTATCATCATGGATAGAAATGGAATAAGGGTAAAGCTTTCCTCGCCTGAAGAAGCTGAGGAGTACATGAGGGACCCACAACGTGGAGGAGGATAAGTCTTATTCTCTTTTTTATTTTTTGATTACTTCATTATAACTTGGACACCAAAATTGGCACCAAACAAGCTTTGATGACATTGATGTAGAGATAGGTTAATATGTGACGCCAGATACTATATTATTGTAAAGGTTCTCTGTTTGGGCCCGCTAGATTAATGGGTTTTATGCAAGTCATGCTATGTAGTTGACATTTTGGAATACTCTGGACTCTTTCAACGCTCTGTGTCATATCGGAATATTCTGGAATAATATCACCCTATGGCATGCAGAAAGCCCTGGAACATAAACAACAATTTGTGACCATACATAAGAATCACATCTGAAAGAACAACAACCTTTACAACGGAATACTGCCTACCCCTGTTTGGGGGACGAACTGCATACACATATTTAAAACCTTCCTTTTCATCTAGGTGTTTAAGTTTGGCAAAGTTAGATTTAAGATTTAAACAAATGTTCTCTATTTTGAGGTGTCTATAATTTGGTTCTATACACCTTTCTTATTCTTCGATATGTTTTAACTTATACATGTTAGTATAAGGTTTAAGTGAATATACTATGATATTTGAGGCATATTTTTAATTTTATTATTTTAACGGGAGAGTGGCTAAGCCACGGGTGACATTCTATTAAGGTAGAATTAAAAGTTTAAGATCCTATGGCAATTTGCTTAGGAAAGTTAAGGATAAATAGCTCATTCTGGGCTAACTGGTCGTGTAATGGAGGGGGGGATTATATGATTGGGTTTATATGTATGTTTTCAGGCTCGGCTCTCAACAGGACCTCAATAATTTGATATATATCTATTGTGAAGTTTAACTCCAGACAAATTACACACAAGAATACAACAACATGTTTAGATTATGGCTAGTTTGAATATAATGATTTGTAATACTGGGGGACTTAATAAACAACACAAAGGCAAAAGTGTGCTTACACTGATGAAAAACAAACGGGTTGATGTGGCTCTTTTAAAGGATAACTCCAACATTTTGGGAAATTAGCTTATTAACATCTTCCCTGGAGTTAGACAAGAAGATACATAAATTTTTTGTCTCTGTGCGTGCATTTAGCTTTGGGAACAGACGCTCCGTTAGCATAGCTTAGCTTCATCACTGGAAGTGAGGCGGGACAGTACCCTGACGTTCCCTACAGGTTTGTTGATATTCTCATTCCTTCAAAGGATCTGAACCGATTGAAGTTTATGGATACCATGACTTAAAATCCTCTTACCTTGACGATTTAAAGCCTCCCCAATTTAGAAAACAGTAATCCAATGGCTGGTATTGATATACTACTAACTACTGCACGCTAACGGAGCTAACCGGACACTCAAGCAGATAACGAGAGCAATGACTTCCTTTCTGGGGGGTTTCAAAATAAAAGAGCAACGTCTATAGCAGCGGAAAACGTTTATTTTGTACATTATCTAACGTTAACACGAACCTAAACTAACTTTAGGTTAGTTGTAACGTTAGTTTAGGTTCGTGTTAACGTTAGATAATGTACAAAATAAACGTTTTCCGCTGCTATAAACGTCACACTTTTATTTTGAAAACCCCAGAAAGGAAGTCATTATATTTGCTTTACACATCCTGTTCTGCATTAGCTCCGGTTAGCTCCGAGCGTCCAGTAGTTAGTAGTATATTATCAATACCAGCCATTGGATTACTGTTTTCTAAATTGGGGAGGCTTTTAATCGTCAAGGTAAGAGGATTTTAAGTCATGGTATCCATAAACTTCAATCGGTTCAGATCCTTTGAAGGAATGAGAATATCAACAAACCTGTAGGGAACGTCAGGGTACTGTCCCGCCTCACTTCCAGTGATGAAGCTAAGCTATGCTAACGGAGCGTCTGTTCCCAAAGCTAAATGCACGCACAGAGACAAAAAAGGTATGTATCTTCTTGTCTAACTCCAGGGAAGATGTTAAATAAGCTAATTTCCCAAAATGTTGGAGTTATCCTTTAAGCGAAATGCATTTCTTAGTGAAGGATAACGTAATGCTAGCGGACAAAATATATCATAACATTAGCTACTCATCTTTTGGAACGAGATCCCGTGGGGTGGCTATAGTCGCGAAACGGAAGTTGAATATCAAATTGTTGGATGTATGGTCTGATGCGGATGGCCGAGTAACCATAGCTAAAGTAGAATATAGTAATAGGAAAATCGCGTTGGTAACGGCATATGCCCCAAATCTGTACGACGCTAGCTTTTACGCTATACTCACTAGAGCAATGTTGAACCTTCCTGAGTATTCATTTATAATTGGCGCAGATTTTAATGCTAATTGGGATCCCGTGATGGATAAATCTAATCCCACCAATTCCAATGATCAGAAACATGCATCTAATGCACTAAAGCATAGGTGTCAAACACGTCATTTGATGTGGCCCCCCAAGAGCTCTGGTAAACATATATATATATATATATTTTTTTAACATTAATCTTGGGTTGAAAAATAGCGGCGTTAAAATAATTGTGGGTTAATGCGTTAATAAAGCTTTAACTTTGACAGCCTTAGTTATTACACATTCTTACACATACATGTATGTTGAACATCTGAGGTATTGATGAAGTAACAAAGGAAAAAAGCCAAAAGCACTTACTCCTCAGACATTCTTTGACAATTTTACAGCCCAAAATACAAAAAAGATCCAGGCGGAATAGGTAACAAAGGGTTGAAGAAATATTGTCTGAACTGTCAGATGCAAACATTACATTACATTAACATTTATACGGTCTTTGGCCCTTTGAGGGCAACCATAATGCTGATGTGGCCCTCTGTGAAAATGAGTTTGACACCCCTGCACTAAAGGATTGGGCCAAGAATACTGGTGTAAATGACCTATGGCGATTACTCAATCCAATGGCCCGAGAGTACTCGTTTCGCTCTGCAAGACACAAGACATTTTCCAGAATAGATTATGTTTTTGCATCCCCTAAACTATTTGATAGCTATGACGTGGAAATGGTGCCCAATGCACTATCAGATCACAGCTATTTACTCCTGAAAGGTTCATTTGGTATACTGTCATCCCGAGCCCCAAGATGGCGATTTAACTCGATACTGCTGAAAAACAATGAATACATAATACAATTCAAAGTTGAACTTATTAAATTCCTGCGGAGTAATGCGAATTCAGTACAGGATCCCAGAATGTTATGGATGTCTTTAAAGGGTTTTATTAAGGATTACACTACGGTCTTTGCCTCCAACCTACGCAAGAATCGTTGTTCCAAATTGGTAGAGCTGGAAACGCTTTACTCCTCGTTGTTCTCCTCTTTACAACACAACTACTTGGTTCGATTGGAGACTCAAATTAATGTGTTAAAAAAGGAGATTAACTCCATTTTAAGACAACAATCTGAATTTCAAATACGTAGCACAAGACAACATTATTACTTTCATGGTTCTAAACCAAGTCACCTACTAGCTATGAAGATACGCTCCAATGCAAAATTTGCAGATATCCCTACTATTAAGAACCAACAAGGACTTGTTACAGACCCCAAAGAAATTAATGACACCTTCAAAGAGTTTTACTCCAACTTGTACAAATCAGAAATGGTTTTCGATCAAAATAAACTGGATATATATCTTAATCAAATTAATCTACCTAAACTCTCAGAGGAAGACGCTAAACAGCTAGACACACCTATTACACTAGAGAAACTTAGGGAGGCTATATCTGAAATGCAAATTGGTAAGGCTCCTGGAAGGGATGGTATACCTCCAGAACTGTACCTATTAGGGATGCCCCGATCACGTTTTTTGCCACCGATACCGATCACCGATCGTCTTGAGCCATATCGGCCGATACCGATCCGATACCGATCGTTTTTGATTAATAAAAAAAAAAAAAATTATATATATATATATATTTTTTTATAAAATATATATATTATATAATTAGACTTGTAGTTGTATTATCTGCGAGACAACGCCACCACGCAACAAGTCAAAATGCTCGCTATCTCTACTGTCTGTGTGTATACTCTTGCTTTGATCAAATCACATTCGGCTCTGCAGATTTACCCTAGGCTCTGCAGATATACCCTACTCCCTCAGCTATCCCCGTTAGTGACTGCGACGCAAGCCGGGCTTCGAATATGCATCGAATGAGTGTTATAAGACATTGATATCAGGAGCTGTCTGTAGCTACTGCTAGCCGGAAATATAACGTTAAGACAACGCCTCAGTGAACTATTTAGTTGAATGGGACATTTAGTTTTGAACAGTGAGCTAAGCTAACGTGAGCTAACAGAGGTATCATACACTAGTACTAGATAACTAGACTATTGCTGGAGCATTTGTTGATATCAGGAGCTATCAGTAGCTAGCCGGCTAGATACCGTTCAGTTAGACAATGCCTCATCATGTATTAAACTAAAAGTGAATAGTTGACTGGGTCATTTTGTAACGGTAGCTAACGTTAGCTCATGGAGGTCCCGTCCCACTAGACTAGACTAGACCCGTGTTTACATGCGTGCGGGAGGAGCTGGAGGAGGAGCAGACGCGCAGCACTGTGTGCAGCTCCCGGTGTCTGAGACAGAACTCAGCGAGTGAGATCTGTTTTGACGATCGGCGAAAATAAAGCATTATCACCGATCACCGATCGCATATTTATACTGATTATCGGCCGATAACGATCGGTGGCCGATCGATCGGGGCATCCCTAGTACCTATCATGTTGGGATGTAATTGGACCCCTATTACTTGATATGATTTTATACTCGATCAAAGAGGGGAATTTCTATATGAATGACAATATCGCACTCATATCTGTCCTCCTTAAAAAAGACAAAGACCTTACCGATTGTGGTAGTTATAGACCCTTAAGTAGGGATGGGTACCTATTTGAACCGGTACCTGTGAATCGATACCGGTACCCAACGGTACCTTTTTTCGGTACTTTAGTCTCAAGAAATTTTATTTACCTCCAGTCGTGAAAAAAAATCCAAACTTCAAATAACTACAATTTCGACAGTTTTCGGCTTGCCATTGCGCCGACTGCTTTGTTGTTGAATCAAGTCAAATAGGTAAGCATATTGTGCGTGTGAACGTTGACATGAAAAAAATTATTAAAAATCTCTCGAATCTCACTTGATTCGATACTCGGTAGTACCGACGTGTTTCGGTTCGGTACCTCAAAAGTACCGAATTCGGTACCCATCCCTACCCTTAAGCCTCCTCGGAACCGATATTAAGCTGTATGCTAAGGTACTAGCCATCAGACTTCAAAAGCATATGACATATTTAGTTCATCCTGATCAGACTGGATTTATAAAAGGCCGCCTAATAACGGATAATATAAGACGGTTACTACATATGTTAGACGCCAGTAAGGATGCCATTGCACCTACAGCTGTATTATCCTTGGATGCGATGAAAGCCTTTGATGGATTGGAATGGTCTTATTTATGGGCAGTACTCGGAAGGATGGGGTTAGGAAACGGTTACATTAATATGATAAAAGTGTTATACAAAGACCCATCGGCCATGATAATAACAGGTAAATTCATCTCCACACTCTTTCCTGTGTCGCGCTCGTCCAGACAGGGTTGCCCTCTTAGTCCCGGACTATTTGCTCTATCCTTAGAGCCTTTAGCACAGTATATAAGACAATCCCAATCCATAGAGCCAATCTCAATTAAGGGCACACAACATCATATTAGTTTATATGCGGACGACGTAATAGTGTTCATGCAAAACCCTACCACCTCACTGCCTCATCTTCTCAAGTTGATTGATGATTTTGGCAATCTATCGGGATTTAGGATAAACTGGCCAAAATCGGCCTTCCTCCCACTTAATGTATCCGCGAAGGCAACATTCCTTCCAGGAAATATACCAATGGTAGAACATTTTAGATGTCTTGGAGTTGAAATATTCCCTACTATAAGCCAAACGGTGAAATATAATTATACAAGACTTCTAGCTAGGATCACAAATGACTTTGACAGGTGGTCAAAACTTAAAAATAGAAGTGGTGGAGAGAATAAAGGTTAGCATATGAATTGTAATCTCTGGTTGGAAACGAATAATGGATGGTTATCCAAGGGGGGTCCTGAGGGGGGGGAAGAAGAACGAGCAAGAGCATATATATGTACTGTATTGTATAATGGGGATTATGTATATATCTTGTAACCTACATTTATTGATTCAAAACGGGAACCTATATTCCTGTGATTTATTGAAAAAAAAAAAACTGTTTTCGCATAAGTTAGATGGTTTTGTGGAAAAGAATAAACTGCTGAGCGAAAGCCAGTATGGCTTTAGGCAAAACAGATCAACAGCGACTGCCTTAATGAATATTATTGAAGAAATAACAACAGCAACAGATAAAAGGAAATTAACAATAGGGGTGTTTATTGATTTAAAAAAGGCATTTGATACCTTAGATCATAATATTCTAATTTCCAAATTACGTTCATATGGTGTGAGAGGAATGGTTCTTGAATGGTTGAGTAGTTATCTCCACAATAGGCAACAATATGTGCAGTTGGCAGATGTCAAATCTGAGCTCATGAAGATTGAATGTGGGGTACCGCAAGGTTCGGTTTTGGGGCCCAAACTCGTTCTTTTATATATTAATGATATTTGTGATGTTTCAAAACTATTACAGTTTGTCTTGTTTGCTGATGATACAAATTTTTTTTGTTCTGGAAATAATTTAAAGGAACTAGCTGAATATATTGTGTATGAAATGACAAAGCTAAAGAAATGGTTTGATGTAAATAAGCTATCACTGAATCTGAAAAAAACAAAATTTATGATTTTTGGCAATCGAAAACTAGATGAAAATATAGTACTGACCATAGATGGAGCTGATATAGAGAGTTAATGAATTTCGTTTTCTTGGTGTGATTATGGATGATAAATTAACATGGAAATCGCACATAGCACACGTTAAAAAAAAGATGTCCAAGAGTATTTTTGTTATGAATAAAGTAAAGGATGTGTTAGAGTATGAGGCAATGAGAACACTCTACTGCTCACTCATCTCACCTTATATCAGTTATTGTGTTGAAGTGTGGGGGAATACTTATGGGACAAATATAAAACCATTATATATACTACAGAAGAGGGCTGTACGAATCACACATAAAGTGAGTTATCGAGAACACACAAATATATTATTTATTAAATCTAGAATAATTAAACTTGAAGACATGGTTAAGTTTCAAACAATGTTAATTATGTTTAGGGCAAGAAATAATACACTGCCAGAAAAACTACAAAATCTTTTTCATTTAGAAAGTGAGTTTAGTAGGAGAAAATACAATTTTAAACATCAGTTTGCACGTACCACACTTAAACAAATGTGTCCTTCAGTTATTGGTGTAAAGTTATGGAATTCTCTCCATAGCGAGCTTAAGGGATATAACAGTGTTTATCAATTCAAAAAAATTTATACAAAAAAAAAATGTAGTCAGTATGAAAATCAAAATGTGATCTGAATAGTGAGATTTTTTTTTTTTTTTTTTTTTTAATTCTTTATCATTATTATTATTATTTAAAATGTTCTTGTTTAACTGTGGATTGTGTTTCTTTTATAATGGTATAAATGATTATTTGTGTAAATAAGGTTATACGCCGACCATTAAGAAAATACATGTTAGTTTAGGAATAAGGGGCAGGTAATTATAAGATGTATTCTTCTTCCTGCTCCTTTTGTCCATGGAATGGCTATTTATGATTTTTTAATGAAGAAACTATGATTGTATTATTCCATGTGGCAAATAAAAACTCTGAACTCTGTGATTTATTGAGATATTTACTGGTAATGTTTGTATTGTCAAAAAAATAATAAAAAAATGTGTTCAAAAAAGAATTGGGGATACATGCCTGTGTTTGCAGTGCTAAAACTATATTAAATATCATAGCTATGGATATAAAACTATTGCCCATTTGACATCGAGTATCTATCTTTCAATTTGTGAAAAAGAAAAAAAATGTCATCCATACATTCCCGCTTTATACCGTGGTGAATATGAGTATAGTTTTAGAGTAATTCTGTGTAATCCCAGGAAACGCAGCTAAACAGCGTTTACTGCATTTCACTAGAAACCATGCCATTCCTCGCTTGGATCAACAATCAATCTGAAATCAACGCTATATTATCGGTATTATGTTTCATCATGCATGCATGAAAGGGTGGGGGGGGGGGGGTTCTATTCTTCGATCGTCACCAACGGCATACGTTGTGGAGTAACGTTACAATAACACTTTCGGATCACAATGAAGGCATGCTCGGATCAATGCAAGATTGATAACATATGGCCCTTACCTTGACTAGGATGTACTGCAAAAAGAATATTCCAATTATCTGATCGCTATTCCAAGTATCGATGTCGATCGTGTCTCCAACATAATCCACCAAAGCACATCAATCCGCGGTGCTCAATTCTCCCCAATCCATGTGTTAGAAACGTTACTACCCGACTAGGAAAACCCAGACCGGAGTTTTTAGATCGACGTACAGGCGGAGCCAGAGAGATTCCAAGGATGTGCAATACCGGCCGCAAGGCGTTAGGCGGCGGTATTGGACGTTTGCAATTTCAGACCCATTCAGGACAGCCTGCACAGGCTGCCTCGATGGATTATGAATGGAAATAGCGAATAAAAGAAATAACGACCCAGAAACGAGAATCTTCGTTTCTGGCACTGAACCATTGGGCCACAGAATAGAGAATTCTCGTGAACGGCACTGGATGTGTTAAGAAGTCTTCAATTTAATTTGCACAGGTATTACGTTTTTTGGTGGGCAGCCCGGCTATCGGGAGATTAAATAATATGAAATATATTAAATGTTTTTGTATTCAAGTAATTTTTTTTTGCGGGGCTACCAGGAGCTTGGTGCGTCTGGCGAGAGCTTGTATGGAAATGCGCAAGAATTGAAATTGGCGCGCAAGTGCAGCTGCCAGTTCAGTGTCACTATGTGTTTCTTTTAATTTTCCCTAGTATGGTTGTGACATTGGTATTACATTTTGCTCGACGTACTGTTTAAAAAGTCTTACATTTTACTTGTTGAAAGCTGAAGATACCCTGCTTTCTGTCTTAGTCCAAACTATTAAACGACACAGGGCCTTATAAAAGATAAGATATTCCTTTATTGATCCCCTTGGGGAAATTCAGGCATCGTAGCAGCATGGGGTAGGGGGGGTACATGGTGATAGAAGACATGATACAGGTCATAAAATTATCATACAGTGAAGAAGTAAAAATAGAATAAAAAATTGTGGAAACAATATAATTGACTGGGCATGCGCATAAGGGCAAGTAGGCAGTGTAAAAAGGTGAAGGTGCAAGATGAGGGTATGTATGCCCTCTAATTATATTTGCCCTACATAAATATAGTTACAATATATATATAATTAAAAATGCTAAATAAAATGCGAAATATATGCTCTGATGAAGTAGTATACGCTGGCCTTAATGTGGCACATCTTATATTTGTTTTTGGTGTGTTGTTTCAGTGATGCGGGGAACAGTGACCGTGTGGTGATCCAGGAGCTGATCAAGACCGTCGCCCAGTCTCAGCAGATCCAGTCGAGCACACAGAGAGAGTTCAAAGGTCAGTCAATAAACTAATAGCAGAATAATGTGTGAAATAGAGAACCGCTGGTTTATCAACTAATTTAGCAAACCCCCCCCCAAAAAAATTGCGTAATGTCTGCTAGTGCAATGTGATGGTAATGTCGGTCTGGCATAGGCTTGGACGATATCTGCTCAGTAACGTTAGATGATGTGGACATGTCAAAAAGGTCTTTATGCGTCCCTCTTGTGTAGCAGCTGTTTCATCAGGTAAAATCCCTTTTTGATGGTTAAAATAGTAACGTAACTTGTCCACTAACTCCCTTAATTTTCTTTGTCAATATGAACTGATTTTGGGGCTTTTTCCTGAAAACTCTCAGACTTCAGTGTTAACCCTTTCAGTGCCACGGACGACATATCTTGTTTTATCAGCCCCCCCCCCATTGAGTGCCCACGACGACAAATATCGCTTTACTTTTTTATTAGTGATCTGAATTCATATTCCATCAACCGAGTCTCCCGTTGGTACACCAGCCCCTACAGGAGCTCAGATTGGAAAAAAGCGCCCCCTATCGTCTATCCCTGTGTAACTGCAGGTCAGTCGCTTAGACTGACCTGGGATCTGTTGATCTGATCTGGCTCCTTGTGCTGGCAAGCCGTCTGATGAACATGGAAGTGATCGCGGGACGGAAAGCAGCCTGGATTATATATTCACAGCAGCCAATAATCAATCAATCAACGCCATCGATATTTGGAATGGCGATCAGGAATTGGAATAATCTTTTTGGAGAACATCTGATCTAAGGTAAGGAGTCTGTTACCAGTCTTGGGGTAATCGGAGCTGTATTCGCTGAGATAACAGCGTGTCCCCTATGTGCCGTGTGTGTGATCTTGCGGGAACGAGAGAATCGATTTTTCAGCTCACGTCTATAGCGTGCATACGTACACATACTATCGATAATCTAGCGTTTATTTGAAAACGATTCATAAATAGGCCGACAAATGACAACGTGTCTGGTGTATTCGAGAATATTCCAATAAATGCCGTTTATGAGGGAATCTTTCTATCTTCCCGGGAATTTTTCGAGCGAACGATGATGATATGAACCGATTAGAAAACAATCCGTTTCGACAATGTTGACTGCAAACGAGTCATTGATAAGCGATGGGCAGATTAGACACATAGCCATAATTTAAAACATAGATTACCTAGGCGTTTTTAACGCTAACATTGAAGTGGATTGTGGCATTCAACAGGGTAAATCAACGTTAATCAAAGGCACTGAAAGTGTTAATGGTCATACTCAACTCTGTTTGTGTACAATAAGCCAAATTGTTTCAATGGTCCTTTCCATGTCCTATCGTTTGTTTTTCCTAGGGGCATTTTCTGAACCCATAACCCATTTTCAGGGGCATCCTCTGAAATTAAAAGTAGTGGATGGGATCAGTTCTCTGTATTGGGGATCGGCATCGATTTTCAAATATTCGAATAGTTGTTAAATAGGGATGCACCGATATGAAAATTCTGGACTGATACAGATACCAATTGTTCAAATAACAATCGACCGATACCGATATTTTGTTATGGCAAAAAAAAAATCTGCCCTTCATTATACTTTTCAATGAGCACCAATTCAATCAGACAAATGTATAGAAAAGCTTTTATTGTAACATTCTTTCATAACAAAAAATTACTTTTTGTGAAAGAAAATATATTATTGTTTAAGAATTTTTTTTAGCCCTATGCTTGACTATTATTTTAGGCATGGCACAACAAATAAAATGAATAAATAAAATATTCGATTCAGATTTCTTTTATTGTCACTTTACAGCAAGAAGAGTGAAAATCTATTTATTGTGGTCCCTCCACTATAGCAGCTTCAAATAATAAAATACAATACATTTAGCATAGAATAAAATAAGATTATTAACAAGATTACTATATACAGTTTGAAAAAGTGCAGTGCAATACAATAAATTTAGCATAGAATAAAATAAGATGACTAAAATAAAGATTACTATATACAGTTAGAAAAAGTGTGCATTAAATCATTTATTTATATTTATTATTTAATAATTATTAAATAATAAATAGGCTACACGTCTCTCTGTGTTACAAATTGTGCTCACTGATATGAACATAGGCCTCTTTACTTGTTCAAAAAGGAAACATCAAGAAACATGTTTATGGTATTCCATAACATGAATATTCTGTAACATGAGATTCAGCGCTCAACAACATAACAGGCCTAGTGCTGAACATTCTATTAGGTAACAAACACAGCGCTGAACGCTCGCTCAATACCTTGCCTTGCTTACCGCATGTAACGGGTGTAGCAAGCGCAAGGAGCGCAGTATAGCCAATCTCAAACGGGCGATTAGAGTGTCTTTCGCTCATAACACGTACTGTATCCTACTTATCGGCATATTAGTGGCTCGTAGCAGTGGTTTATAGCCGGAGCGCAGTATTTCAATATGACGTCATCAACACAAAACTGGCAACCTGGCAGTAATCAGAATTCAATTAAAGTGACAGTACAGATTAATAACTGCCATAACTTTGCAACAAAGTAAAAATATTGTACGTCATCTTTAAAGGTCCCCTATCTTATAAATGGCATTTTCCAGTGGTTTGCATTGTATTCTAGCAATGTGGGGTTGTACCAACACTGACTAGATGTGAAATCTCTACCCAGCCTCGTCTACCCAGCCTAATGCATGCACAGAGAAGAAAAGGGTATGTATCTGCTTGTCTAACTCCAGGGTAGATGGCAAATAAGCAAATTTCCCAAAAAGTTGGTGTGTTCCTTTTTAAGGCTCTACTTGAAGCTGCACGGTCCAGTAATAAAATAGATTCCTCAAGCACTAACAGCCTGTACGTGCACTATGGTGCTCTCCATGGTGCTTAAACCTTCGGAGGCGCATTTCTAGTGTTCGGACTACGCTACGTCTTCAAGAATTGAGAAATGGGCATGGCATATTGGCATGTGAAAGTTTTAAGTGCATACAACATTTTAGAGTGGCTTCGCTATAGCATGGTCATTTTGAACCAAGTGTGGAATTTCAGAACAATAGTGCATCACTTCTCAATCAAGCACAGCACAGATATATAGCCTATATATTTAACATTGCAACAAAGAAGAAAATGCTGTAGAACACACGTGTATTCAAGAACTGAGAAATTAATAGAACACATCGTAAAAGGAACATTAAAGTGCAGAGATTTTAGAGCGGCTTCGCACGTTGTTTTAGCCTACTTAACTCAATGGCCGCCAACAGCGATTATATACGTGTTTGGCCGCCAACCGTTGAACGCCAACCACGTATATATACGTTATTTGATAGATTTTCCTTTTTTTCGATTATCAAGTCAAGAGTTTTATTTCTCACGGCATACAAGCATACAGTGAAATGCGGGTGGTCATGCTCGCGGCGATTGTGCAATAATACAAGTAATAAAATAAGAATAAGACGTAGAATGAGACATAACAGGTATAATGTACATAAAGTTTACAAAAAGCATGGTAAAGACATGCTAAGGTCCTGCGATAGTGCAATACAGTGATAGCTACGGATGAGGCACTGGGTCTTATGTACACTAGGCTTGGGCGGTATGACGGTATTACGGTATACCAGGGTATTTCGAGATCCCGCCGGTATGATTCTCAATACCGTGACATCACAGACTGCTATTACACTGACACGGAGTTGATTGTAGTGCACTGCACAGCACGCGCCAGCAGAGTGTTACGTGGCTACCGTTCTGGGACTGGGAGCTAACGTTAGTAGTACCTGGATGGTGCAGGGTTACGTGGCTACCGTTCTGGGACTGGGAGCTAATGTTAGTAGTACCTGGATGGTGCGGGGTAACTGGCTACCGTTCTGGGACTGGGAGCTAATGTTATAGTAGAACCTGGCTGATGCTGGCTAACTAACGTGGCTAACGTTCTGAGAGCTAACGGGACCTGGCTGATGCTGGCTAACTAACGTGGCTAATGTTCTGAGAGCTAACATCGGGACCTGGCTGATGCTGGCTAACTAACGTGGCTAACGTTCTGAGAGCTAACGTCGGGACCTGGCTGATGCTGGCTAACGTTCTGAGAGCTAACGGGACCTGGCTGATGCTGGCTAACTAACGTGGCTAACGTTCCGTGATTTGTTTACTTGGTAATACGGGTCCCCCCCCCCCCCCCCCCCCCCCCCCGCTGATGAAAATGAAAGTCATACCGTCGTATACCGGGGTATTATGTCAGCAAGGTATGACGGTATGAAAAAGATTATACCGCCCAAGCCTAATGTACACTACTATACAATATACATATACAGTTATACTATATATCCTTATGCTATCTTGCTATATCCATCTATTTACTATACAAGAACCACTCCCGTTCTTTAAAAAAATATATATATATATATTTAAGTGACTTTTTCATTGTGTAAAGTGACCGTTGAGTGTGTGCGTGTGCAGTGTGTTTGTGCTAAAGTGTCTGTTAGTGTGTGAGCATTTACAGTATGTGTGTTTTGTGTGTGGAGAGTTCAGTGTTCAAGACTCTGATGGCCTGGGGGAAGAAGCTGAGCCGAAGTCTCTCCGTCCTAGTTGCTGGTGTGCGCAGGCGTTTGCCTGACCGCAGCAGCTTGAACGGGCTGTTTTTGGGGTGGTGAGGGTCTTTCATTATTCTGCAGGCTCTGGATTTGCACCTCTTGTTATATAAGACCTGCAGGGGTGGTAGTGCAATACCCGTAGTACGCTCAGCTGAGCGCACCACTCTCTGTAGGGCCTTCTTGTCCTGTGCCTTGCTGTTTCCATACCAGGCAGTGATGTTTCCAGTCAAGATGCTCTCTACAGCTCCGGAGTAGAAGGACTGGAGTATCTTCCCCGATACTCTGAACTTCCTTAACTGTCTCAGGTGGTAGAGGCGCTGCTTCGCCTTTTTTACGACTGAGTCTATGTGTGTTGTCCATGTCAGGTCCTCAGAGATGTGGACCCCCAGGTACTTAAAGCTGCTCACCCTGCCCACGGTAGCCCCGTTTATCCACAGTGGTGTGTGTGTGTCCTGCTGTGTTCTCCTAAAATCCACAATCAGCTCCTTGGTTTTACCAATGTTCAGGAGCAGGCTGTTGTCCTGACACCAGCGTGCCAGTACATCAACCTCCTCCCGGTAGGCCTTCTCGTCGTTGGAGACCCACAAGATATCCATCCAGTTGCTGCGATGCGCTTGATCTTGGCCTTTCTGGTCCACTCTCCAATCTCATTGAACATGTCGTGCAGAGTGAACCATGTCTCGTCCATTCGTTCCCTTTTCTGCTGTGGGTTACCAGCTGCCTCTGCACTATTCAGCTCCAACTCCATAGTGAAGTTTGCTGATGACACGGTGGTGGTGGGGCTGATCTCTGACAACGACGAGAAGGCCTACCGGGAGGAGGTTGATGTACTGGCATGCTGGTGTCAGGACAACAGCCTGCTCCTGAACATTGGTAAAACCAAGGAGCTGATCGTGGATTTTAGGAGAACACAGCAGGGGACACACACACCACTGTGGATAAACGGGGCTACATTTACACATTTACATTTAGTCATTTAGCTGACGCTTTTATCCAAAGCGACTTACAAGTTCTGTACGACAAGTCATCAGGAAGGGCACAACTTTGTCCTCCCGGTACAAATTGAATCCATTATTATTATTAGCTGAGTAACAATGTTCATCAAAGTGTTGCATGTTACAGTGTAGGTTAGTTTATTAGGACAAGTGCATGACAGTAAGGTTAGTTAGAGTTAGATCTTTTTGTATTTTTTAATAAAAAAAAATCAGATAATGGTTGAAGTGCGTCTTTAGTCGACGGCGAAAGATTGGACGGGTTTCGGCTGTCCTAACTGGGGTGGGTAGTTCATTCCACCATTGAGGGGCAAGGACTGAGAATAGGCGACTTCTCTTTGATGACCCTCCCGGAGCTTGGATAGGAGTAGGTCTGAGGCGGCCAGAAGATGCAGAGCGTAGGGGTCTACCGTGGACAGGGTGAGCAGCTTTAAGTACCTGGGGGTCCACATCTCAAGAAGACCTGACATGGACAACACACATAGACTCAGTCATAAAAAAGGCGAAGCAGCGCCTCTACCACGTGAGACAGTTAAGGAAGTTCAGAGTATCGGGGAAGATACTCCAGTCCTTCTACTCCGGAGCTGTAGAGAGCATCTTGACTGGAAACATCACTGCCTGGTATGGAAACAGCAAGGCACAGGACTGAGCGTACTACGGTATTGCACTACCACCCCTGCAGGTCTTATATAACAAGAGGTGCAAATCCAAAGCCTGCTGAATAATGAAAGACCCTCACCACCCCAACAACAGCCTGTTCAAGCTGCTGAGGTCAGGCAGACGCCTGCGAACACCAGCCACTAGGACAGAGACTTCGGCTCAGCTTCTTCCCCCAGGCTATCAGAGTCTTGAACACTGAACTCTCCGTACACAAAACACACATACTGTAAATGCTCACACACTAACAGACACTTTAGCACAAACACACACACATGCTGCAAATGAAAAGCTCACTTAAAAAAAAAAACGCGAGTGGTTCTTGTATAGTAAATAGATGGATATAGCAAGATAGCATAAGGATATATAGTATAACTGTATATTGTATAGTATTGTATAGTAGTGTACATAAGACCCAGTGCCTCATCCGTAGCTAACACTGTATTGCACTATCGCAGGACCTCAGCATGTCTTTTACCATGCTTCTTGTAAACTTTATGTACATTATACCTGTTATGTCTTATTCTTATTACTTGTATAATCGCTGCAGGCATGACCACCCGCATTTCACTGTATGCTTGTATGACGTGACAAATAAAACTCTTGACTTGACTTGACTGTGCTTCGTCACCAGGCTTACCCATCTCCAGTTGTGCATGAATCATGTCTTGTTTTGCATCCCCATCAAAGTAACGGTTCTTATATCTAGGATCCAGTGCGGTTGCAATACTGTAGATGGGTCAAACTATTTGATTGAAGCGTTTATTTATAGCCTCTAGCAGTGTGGTCTTTGTAGTTCTGACCCCGCGGTCTGTGTCAATGTCCTTTATAGCCTCTAGTAGGGCTGGGCGATATGACGATATTATATAAATATCGGGTACAGTTCATTAACGATACACTTTTTAAACTTATCGTGGATATCGTGATGTTTTGCCCAAGAGGATTGTGTCGCGTCAATCTGGTCCACACGTTGAAACTTTTGAACAGCGCCACCCCACACACACACTACTGCATCAAAGTTACTACTTATGATAACAAAGGCATTCGTTTTGTGGCATTAACGTTATATACTTACATGTTCAATAACATCAGCGTATTTACATAGCAACGTCCGAGGTCGACCTAGATATAGCAAGCATTAGTCGTTCATATCTCAGTCCGTGCTGACTCAGTTGTGCCCATTCTGCGGTCTGTTAATAAAGTTTTCAATCAGACAGATGTATGGAAAGGCTTTTATTATAACATCCGTTGCAGTAAAATCATTATGCCTCCAGTCGTTTAGTCATCCTGCGGAGCTAAAAGCTAAATGTCGGCCGCGGGGAGCTACCGCTACCATTGTTGTTGTCATTGAGCTCTCCAATGGCGGAAGTAAAAAATTAATACGCGCTTGCCGATTGGTGCTAAGAACAGTAGGGCGGGTGCAAGCGGTGTGACGTAATTGGCAGACTCGACTGTCAATCAAAATGATTCTGTTTGCCGTCTGAATGAATGAAAACGTTATTAACAGATTGCAGCATGGGTACAATACAGTACAGCTCAATACAACAACAGTGGACTGGAGGATGCAGACCAGAGAAAGACTTTCGTCTTGTTTACATCAGGGTCCCCCATTTTCAATTCATCATATTTCATATCTAAATCATATAATATCTCATTGCTAAATATATGCAATATATAATCTAATAATCCAATAATCTAAATCTAATATATAATATAAAAATGCTAAATGCATGGGTATTTTATTTTGTCTTTAATGTTAGCTTGCAAACTCAAATACTGTCTTGGTAAGCCTCATAATGAATTGTTTGGGGAAAAAAAGAAAAACATCGTGATGCGTATCGTGTATCGCCGAAAGGTCAGAAAATATCGTGATATCATATTTAGGCCATATCGCCCAGCCCTAGCCTCTAGCAGTGTGGTCTTTGTAGTTTTGACACCACGGTCTGCGTCGACGTCCTTTATAGCCTCTAGCAGTGTGGTGTTTGTAGTCTTGATACCACGGTCTGTGTAGACGTCCTTTAAAGCCTCTAGCAGTGTGGTCTTTGTAGTATTACTTTTGACACCACGGTCTGTGTCGACATCCTTTATAGCCTCTAGCAGTGTGGTCTTTGTAGTTTTGACCCCACGGTCTGTGTCGACGTCCTTTATAGCCTCTAGCAGTGTGGTCTTTGTAGTTTTGACACCACGGTCTGGGTCGACGTCCTTTAGCAGTGGTTCTCTCAACTGGTCTAGCCTCGGGACCCAACATTTTCCTTTAGTCATTAAGTCGCGACCCAACATTTTTGACCACTATGATTTATGTAAAAAAAAAATATGATTTGCAGTAATACGCAATCTTTCAAAACATGAAATAAACACAAGTGCAAGAAAAGTGCAACTATTTGCTAAAAACCCAATGAAATAAAATAATAATTAATAATATATGCTTCTTAGCAGATTTCTTAGCTTAACATACCGGTAACAGACCTAAATTTGGGGGAACTAATGGGATAACTGGGGTTGCAACAAAAGTGCAACTAGGGCTAAAACCCAATGAAATGAAATAATAATAAATAATATGCTTCTTAGCAGATTTCTTAGCTTAACATAACAGACCTAAATTTGGGGGAACTAATGGGATAACTGGGGTTGCAACAAAAGTGCAACTAGGGCTAAAAACCCAATGAAATAAAATAATAATAATAAATAATTATGCTTTTTAGCAGACTTCTTAGCTTAACATAACAGACCTACAGTAAGTTTGGGGGAATGAATGAATGAATGAATGAATGAATGAGAACTTTATTTAACAGATTGCAGAATGGGTACAATACAGTACGGCTCAATACACACAATTGTTAAGGGGATGCAGACCAGAGAAAGACGTTTGTCTTGTTTACATCAGGGTCCCCCATTTTCAATTCATATTGACATTTATGACATACTCAACATACATGACATTTATGGCATAGGGACATACAGGTATTTAGTACTGATACATTTGTGACATAAAAGGTATTCAAATATACAGTACTGTTACCCATAGATCCTGACAGAGTATATACATATGATGGGGAGGGGACTGTACATTAGGAGGGGGTGGGTGGGTGGGAGAGAAATATACATATGGTGGGGAGGAGACTGTACATTTGGAGGGGGTGGGTGGGGGAGGGAGGAGACTGTACATTTGGCGGGGGTGGGTGGGTGGGAGAGAAATATACATACGGCGGGGAGAGAATATATACATGCGGTGGGGAGGAGACTGTCTATTAGGAGGGGGTGGGGGGTTTGGACATTTACGGTGGCCAGTTTCGAATTGCAGCCTCCCGTAGGTGCTCTTTAAGAGTGGTTTTGAATGTGAGTAGGGATTCATTCACATTCCTTTACAGCTTTGGGTAGGGCGTTCCACATTGATGTGGCATAATTGCTAAACGGGTTTAGTCCCTTGTTTGAGCCGAATCTGGGTTTAACATGATTTGTTGAGCTTCCTCTGGTGTTGTGGTCGTGGTATTCACTGACCTTTGGGAAGTATTTTGACATGTACATGGGTACCTTAGTCGTATAGTGTATCTTGTAGACCAGGCCCATTGCAAGTTGCTGTACTCTGTCGTCTACTCTAAGCCATCCTAGGTTGTCAAAGTGGGCAGGGGTGAGGTGGGTTCTAGGGGTAAGGTCAAGTAGTAGTCTGACCAGTTTGTTTTGTGATGTTTGTAATCTTGTTTTTAGCGCCTTTGAGGTGCTTTGGTACCATGAGGTGCAAGCATAGTCGTAGTACCCTTGAATGGGTGCTCCTGCCAGAGTCTTCAGGGTATTCTTGTTTACCAGAGAGGAGATCCGGTACAAGAATCTAGTTCGTTGGTTGACTTTTTTTATTACATTGGATGCCATTTTGTCACAGGAAAGATTTGCCTCTAGGATGGAACCCAGGTAGGTAATTTCATCTTTTCTTGTGACAATATTGTCACCCACTGTAACTGAGAAGCCGTCGGTCTTGCTGAGTTTATTATTTGAACCGAAGAGAATGGACTGTTTTGCCCATGTGTAATGATAGTTTGTTATCAGCGAGCCATATGCAGATTTTGCCTAATGGGATAACTGGGGTTGCAACAAACGTGCAACTAAGGGCTAAAAACACAATGAAATAAAATAATAATAAATAATATATCCTTCTTAGCAGACTTCTTAGCTTAACATGCAGGGAACTAATGGGATAACTGGGGATGTTGTTTGCTCCTCACAAGAGTCTCAAAGTCTGGGGTGATGGTAGACAAAGCAACTCTGAGCTCAATGTCCAATCTGTTCCTCCGCTTTGTCTTCAGCTGGACCAGAGCTGAGAAGCCACTTTCACAAAGATAGGTAGTGCAAAAAAAAGAAAAACCTTTAAATTTATTTATTTTTTACGACTCATCGACGCAAACATTCGGCGTCAACGAGTTTTTATGGTCGTCGATTATGTCGACTAATCGTTGCAGCCCTAGTGACGTCTTGATGGAGCGCTGAGCGCCAAGCGGATGCAGATAGGCTACATCATTTATGATACATGTTTTATTTAAATTCTTCTGACGAGTCATATACTATAATATTAGTGTAGCCTAATCTTTATTGGCAACTGTGAAGAAAAACCCCATTGGTTTAAACGGAATGAATAGAAAAAAATACATCAGTCCTCATAAAACATCTAAAAATAAAAAAAGTTTGAATGCTGATTTATAATTCAAATGTCAACGTTATGAACAAAGCTTCGAACTATTCGGTACAGCCCTACTAATTTCTCTAGTCAATTGTTCAAACGGAGAGAGAAGTGTGAGGACGTTTTCAACGAATCCCCACTGGTGTGCATTGAGAGTTGCGGGGAGATCATAATCTGCAGCGAGTGTGCGCTTCTGTTCTAGAAGGCTTTCCAGCATATAAAAAGTACTGTTCCAGCACATGGACCAGATTGACGCAACACACATTGACGGATAATTATCGGCCACTGCCATCGGTAAATTTTATCTTATCAGCCGATAAGCCGATTGCAGTCAACATTAAGGCAAATATCGGTGCACCCCTATTGTTAAATTATATATAAAAAAAATCTAATAGTAAATAGCAAATATTGTTTTGTCTAAAAAAAAAAGAAAAAAATCCGGCACCTACACTGTGTAGTGTATTGAGAGGGGACCCTATTAATACTTTAACCCTTTCTCTGCCACGCTTATATCCATCCTTATACCATCCTCTGCCAGCTCTATTTGTCTATGGAGATATTCCCCTTCTTTGCAGAGCTATAACTTTTTAAATTGTATTGCTAAATTGACATTACTATGGCCCATTCAACGTCAAGTATCTATTGTTTAGGATGTAGCAACGTTCTACTTTTTCATTCACATATTCATACTAAAATACGGTCTAAAGTATAAATATGTTTTTATCGTTTTCTGCAGCATTCTGCAGAACGTGAGTTATAGCCATAAATACATATATTAGATCATCAAATGTAGTTTGATACCGATTGACGTCAGATTAAAAATTTCAATTGTACAAGGTCCTAAACGTCATTCCTCATCATCTGCTGGTGACCGGAGGGGGGGGGGGGGGGGGGGTTATAAATCCGTGGCCGACGTTAAATCATTTATGTAGTATGGGCGATACATAGATCAGAGCAGTTTATATGGATAATAATAATCAAACACGCTGAAACTCACCGCAGCTTCCTCTGACCGTTGGGTGATCAGCGTGGAGCAGAAAGATTGCTATTATGGGATGTTGATATATGCGATCCATTTCCAGTCCAGATCCATTTCCGCTATCCAGTGTATCAAGCTGGAGTCCCGCGAGCGAAAGCGAGTGGCCGGACGAAATATGGGTGAGCACCACTTCCAGCCGCTCACTTCCGGTTTTGGCGATTCGCCGATCGGCCACCAGATGGCGGTTTTGAACCGTTGGAGAGTTGAGAGGAGATCAACAGCAAGTCTCAAGTCTCCGTGGGTGAAACATGATTGCCATGACAGATTTTTGATCTCAAAGACGCTGTACGACGTCATTGGCAGATTAAGCATGGCGAGCAATGACGTCTAAAGTCGTCCTAGGCGATTAAAGGGTTAAGGACCAGCCACGAGTTTATACGTGTTACGGTGCCATGCGTTGTGGACCAGAGCCACGAGTTAACTCGTGGCAAGTTGTTATTGTTTTATTCCATATTAATAACCGTATTAACGTCCCCGATCGACTCTGGGGACCTACCCGCATATTTGATTTCGGCAAGATGCAATACCGACCAGAACCTCTTAGGGGCGCCATCGCTCCACTGCAGTATCATTGAGGCCGATTGGGGGGGGGGGACATTTTTACTGTCTGTGGGCGTTTCATTTGAGCCTGGATCCCAAACGAACATCATCCATCTTTTGATCACGTTTGGAAGCGCAGATTTCAGCCTGGAATAATGGGATTTATGATCAGCCAATGGACATATCGATCTACCAGATGCCGATGTATTATGACGAAATGCTGCCGGTGATCACATGGGCTGACGGTAGGATACTATTCACCCAAATTACAGCCGGATTGGAGCTTGTTTTAAAATGCAACGTGATCGATCAGTGAAAATGGCTACTTGAACGCACACTGTATTGCTAATCAATAATAGTAATCGGCATCCCCCGCCCCCCCCATTTCATCCATAGATGCTCAGTAATAGTCCGGATGCTACGCAGTTTGTTTTATTTCATTTGTATATATACAACAGAAATGGCGTTTGATATAACGTGACTAGCCTTTAGCCTCATATCTAGCTCCCCAGAAAAAAGACGAGGCGAAAACTGCGATAAACCTTATATTCACGGCGCTATAAAATGACAACCAACCGATGGAGTTTTATTTTCTTTAAGCCATTATGAAGGCACGGTTTATGCACTCAAGTGACAATGAGAATGGACAGATAGCAATACTATAAAGTATATATATAGCTGTTAGAAAGTACATCGGTTTGTTGACCAAGCTCGGTCCTCTGGACTATAAATCGCCGCGGGACTTTGGTCGCCAAAGTGTTAACTGTGACACTGCTGAATGCCATGCTGGGTACAGCTCGCTAGCTAGCCAGGTAGCATAATAAAAGTCTTAACAGCTGGGAGAACAGAGAAGAAAGATGAAGGAAGAGAGACCGGAGATGTTACATTCTAGCAACATTTTGTATGTTTGTCATGTTGTTTCACTAAGTTCAAACATTTCAAGCATCCGTGAAAAAAGCATGTTCAGAAGGAATGCTTTTGTTCCCTGAAATAGTTAGCCTAATCCGCTAGTGTTAGCTGTTAGCAATGACAGCAGCCAGCTAGCTCGCTTGTTGGATTATCTCACGTTCGCTATGTATTAAGTAAAAACAAAACCATACATTAAAGTGGAAGCTCAGACATTTCAAGCATCAACAATGTAGGACTCACTGTAGTGGCAGTGAGAAAGTGGTATTGTTTTGCTGCATCCCTAGTAATTGAATGGTAATTTCAACATTGCCTCCTCCACCTCCATCTCAGTGGTGTTGCTGACGGAGGTGGACCGCCTCACGAAGGATGCCCAGCATGCCCTGCGACGCACCATGGAGAAGTACATGGCCACCTGCCGCATTATCCTCTGCTGTAACTCCACTTCCAAGGTCATCGGGCCAATCAGGAGCCGTTGTCTGGCTGTACGAGTTCCTCTACCCAGCACTGAAGAGGTAACACGATGAGGCGGTCAAGGCTGTTATCGTAACCCCCCCCCACACACACGGCTAGTGTGATTAATGTCACTTAATACATAGGAAATAGGAAATACGTATTTGAATGTTTTTAAGTGTGTTTTCAGTTCACTTACATTCATGTCAGCATCTTCTACCTTCCCCCTGCTTTTTGTGTCTCTGCCTGCTAGGTGTATAGCAGGGTTAGAAATATAAAAAAAAAAATCAAGGGCTTTTTTTGCCCCCCTTAATTGATTTTCGGGGGCTTTTTTTTTATTTCGGGGGCACAACATTTTATAATGAAAATTAACATAAAGATTATAAAACATTGACACTTTTTTTTACAGTCTTCGTCCCTATGTTTGATAACGTAATGTTAATGTCTCCATATATAGGGCTCTACGCTAACCTTTTCCCCAAGAAGCACATGTGCTCCTAAATAAAATGTTAATAAATAAAATCTAAAAAAACAAATTTAGGAGCACACAGAAATTTAGGAGCACAGTGACAATTGTTCAAGTAACACATGTGTGACATCATGGCTTGGTTTCATGTTTTGAGGTACCTTCAATTATCTGTAAATAATACATACATATCTAAATAGATTAAATATTATTGTCCCTGAGGGCAAGTTGTGTTGTTGTCTTGATATATCTACAAATAGCAGACGAATAACCGGTTGCCTCTGGATCAATGAATGTCTAATATTGAATAATATTATTAGCTATTTTATTTTTAACATCCCTAATTCCAACAGTCAAGAGGCTTGTTTCAAATTGATACATGAAAACCCCCACACACGCAACGTTTGTGAGTATAGGCTCTGGCCAGATCGATCAATGAAATACGTTGCGCACTCAGCGCTGTGGAATGAAGGAAATGCGCATCGGGATCGGATTTGGATGTTATTCTTTGGAGTTGTGTTACAAATGGAACGGTCTTTCCCCGCCGAACACAAGTTACTTAACGTTACACAGGTCGCGCTATGCAGATGCTTAGCTTGCTAACGTTAAGATAGCAGTGTAATGCTTGATGAAAGCAGAGCACTCTGTCTGTGTTCGCATCCTCTCAAGTGCCTGTAACACGCAGCGGGCCCCGCCTCCCTCCCTCCTTGGAACAAACATTCCACCCAAAAACTGAATTTCAGTCCAGTTTCAATCTGAACTATTAACAGCGGAGCTGTTTTGTAATCTTCACTCGTCTGTCTCGCACACTGCAAGTAAATGATTTTTCCGGTTCGCACACACACATATTATTAGGGGCAAATATGAGGGAAATGCTCGCACTGTAGAGCATATATATAATTATATATATAATTAGTAAACTGTCTGGGGCTTTTCTTGCCCCCCTTAACTGATTTTCGAGGGCATTTGGTCAATTTTCGAGGGCATTTTGCCCCAAGCCCCTGTTAATTTCGAACCCTGGTGTATAGTGTTCTGTCATTAAGTCTTTGTGTCTCTGCTCTCTCTGCCTGCTAGGTGTGTAGTGTTCTGTCAGCAGTGTGTAAGAAAGAGGGTCTCCTCCTCCCACCTGAGCTGGCCAAGCGGATCAGTGAGAGGTCTGGTCGTAACCTCCGCAAAGCCCTTCTGATGTGTGAAGCCTGCAGAGTACAACAGTACGTGCATGTACGCTTCACAACTGCATTATTATCGCAACTGAAATATTCTTTTGTTATTATTGGGTTAGGCCGGGTTAGGTAAAGGATTTGCACTACAACTCGTACACCTTACTGTAAATTGTACCTAAATTGTACCTCATCCCATTTCTGCTTTGCACTATATAGTATTGTATATTAGTACATTGCATAGTATATTGTATATTTTATGGTAACTCAGTTACTTCTATTCTGCATCGAACATTGTACATATGTCTATACTGAACACTGTGACCTCTATTTTTACTTCTATTTTACATGCTATATTTTATTTCATACTTATCTTGTCTAGCACAGTCTCTGGAGCGTAACAGTAAGAAGCATTTTGTATAAAAGTATTCTGTACTGTATGACAACTATTAAAGAAACTTGAAACTTGAACTAATCCCTGTAATACCGGAAGGAAGTCATTGGACAGCCTATACGTACCTATATCAAGTTTCAAGTTTGTTTATTATTTGTCATAAAATACAGAATACTTTATGATGAAATGCTTGTTTCTGTATGAGCCCCTGAGTGTGTTACATAGAGTAAAAAAAGTAAGTAAAAAAAAAAATATATATATATATATATATATATATATATAAGTAAGTAAAAAGTAGTAAAGGAATGTTCAGTCTATATACAATATACAATACAGAGTAAAATGAGTAACAGTGAGGTACAATGCAGAAATGAGATGAGGTACACAACTTAGGGTAGGGTGCAAATGAGGTATGAATGTAGTGCAAATCTCTAATAATAGATCAATATAAAGTGTGTTAAGTGTCTAAAGTGAGTGGTAAGGTGAGTGTTTGTTTAAAGTGAGTGTGTCCATGTGGATGCGTGTGCACTGCAGTGAGTGTAGATGATGGGTTGTTACATAGTGTCATTGTCATTGAGCATCCTAATGGCCTGGGGATAGAAGCTCCTTCTGAGTCTCTCTGTACTGGCCATGAGACTCCGGTAGCGCTTGCCTGACCTCAACAGTTGAGGCCAAAATTATTAGCCCCCCTTGTGAAATCAAACAAAACCCTTGATTTCTCCATGGAAATTACCAAAAGCTACTAAATAGCACTGGTGAATGGTTTATTATATCAGCCTTTATCAATGCTGCAAACATTGGGAAGAATATTAGGAAAATGTTCCATAATTAATTAGGGATGGGCATTTTTAAGAAAAGAAAATATATATATATATTTTAGATTTTTTTTTAAATTTAATTTAAATTTTTTACTTAATTTTGTTCATTCACGTATATGTTTAAGGAAACCAACAAACAGTTGTAATCTTACACATACATGTGAAACAAAGTTGTAAAAAAAAATCATAAAGATTATTAATCATTTAAGATCGATTTTTCTCACGCCCATCCCTATAATTAATAAGTTTGGCCTCAACTGTACCTTCAGTCTAGCCCATAAATATTTGGACATTGACCCATTTTTCACAATTGTGCCTCTCTAAACCACCACAATGGACTTTATCTTTGACGGTGAATAACACCATGCTAAAAATGACCAGACATGAAAAACTGAGCTCAACTGTTACTCATTTTAGGCTATGTGTCCACTAATAGCCTTTTTTTCAAGGCGGACCGCTTTGAAAAAAGAAGAAAAAAAGCTCAGAGCGTTTTTCTGAATGCAACTGAGGCTCGCGTCAGCCGCGGCTCCGCCCCTTCCTCGATGAGTTACATTGATGAGCGCGCTGCTTTTCCAAAAGTTGAACTAGTTTCAACTTTATGAGCTGGGAGCGCTCCGCCAAAAACGCTGCCGTTGAGAGCTCACAAAACGCGAGGCGCGGCTCTGGGAAGAGGAGCGGGCCTGACGCTTCTCCAGCATAGAAATGAATGACAGAAAGGAGCCGACAACTCATAAAACGTCCGCTGTGGACACATAGCCTTACTCTGTATTGTATATTGTATATAGACTGAACATTCCTTTACTACTTTTTACTTACTTATATATATATTTCTTTTTTTACTTACTTTTTTTACTCTATGTAACACACTCTCAGGGGCTCATACAGAAACAAGCATTTCATCAAAGTATTCTGTATTTTATTATGACAAATAATAAACAAACTTGAACTTGAAACTTTATATAGGTACGTATAGGCTGTCCAATGACTTCCTTCTGGTATTACAGGGATTAGCAACTGAGCTCGTTCAGCACCTTCTTGAGATCACGTGTACAGAAAATCTAAGCAAATCAATAAAGGGAAGATGATTAAACGGAAGGTTTTGTAGATACAGTACTGAATTCTGCCATCCTGACACATGCTATTTGAAATATTATTATAGAATATTGAATATCGGGCCTATAAATCACCTTATTGTAGCCAAGTCGCACATCTATGGATCGGGCCAAATCTCCTCTTTCCAATGGCAGAGTTAAATCTGGATTTAGTATCACCAGGCGTGCAGCAAGAACGTGAATGAAATCTACTGTAAGTACAGTTACTTTTTTATTATGTCCTCCGCCATTTTTCATCAGATTTTAACGCTGTTTTTTGCTAGACGTTCACAGAAAGGTAGAGAAACTAACTGCATTCTAATTTATGCCAATAACGTTATGTTTTGTGGTAGATAATCCCGAAAAATAAGATAAATAAAAAAGTTAATCCACAAGTCATTTGATTGACAGGAGCTGGTTTGAGCTGGGTAGTGTCGTTTTTCGAAATTCCAACGCCATTCGAAAGCCCTGGGTCTCCTCTCATATGACTACAAACTAAATGGCGGCACCAGGGTTTCCGTTAGAAAAAATTGTTGCCGGCCTCAGTGTCCGGTAGATTTCAATCTACCGGTCAAATGAGAGAAATTCCGGTCAGAGTTTATTGAGCTTAAAAACAATTGATAGGCAAAAGAATGACAACAAAACAAAAGAATGACATCATCAAGGCATGTAGATTTATAATATTTTTACTTAAAACTAGGCTACTTTTGCGTATAAAGTCATTATATTCCAAATAAAATAAGTCCCGAGACTCGTGCTGCTGCCGACTTTAAATCAAATAGGTGTCTGTGGGCAGTCGCCCGACATTAATAAACAACAGTCTGTTATAATCACATTTTTATGAGCTAACGAATTCCGTTATATTGGACATTTGTATTAATTATATCAAGCGAAGAACTGAGAAATTTGGCAGAGAGAGACGGCAACATTATCGTGGGTTTGCGTGACGACTCTCTCTCCACCTCCCAATGACTTATTTGCGAGAGTATGTAGATGCAGAGCAGCAGATTCAGCTGTTATTGGCTCTTTTCCGGCGACCGCACAGCAGCGCCCCCCACCCAACATTGAATTGAAAATGGCTGAATTGGAGTACTGCATTGTGCTGCTGCTGCTCCGGCTCTGCAGCTTAACAAACGTTCGCACACCCAGCACTAAGCTCTCGCTGACAACGTCGTTGTCAACGGTGCAGTGCTGGTATAACGCGGTATAACGGCGTTTTACCTCGGTCACTGAGGCTGAAGTACGCGCAATCGCGCACGGATATGTTCCCGCGTGTACGCGCAGTCACGCACACAAAAATCCGCTGTTCCCATTCGTTGTAACTAAGTATCGGCCCGCGGCCACCGTTTTTACATAACAAAAGCACAGGTAGAGTAGGCTGACCAAACGTCCTCTTTTGCCCGGACATGTCCTCTTTTCACGCCCTGTCCAGGGCGTCCGGGGGGGGTTTATTAATTCATCGAAATGTCCGGGGTTTCACTGTTTTTCAGTTTCAGTTTCACGGCCCTTTGCGAGCATCTGAAGGCTCGGGGCTGCATTTTTCGCCGAACATATAAATTACCGAATAAAGCGATATTCGTTGCCGTTCGAATGCCATCTGGATCGCCAAAATCCGTGCCTCGGTTCTCGAGTTACATGCCGATATGTCAGGCACTCAGGCATGCGACTTTTTACATGGCATTATTATCCAACCGGACTCCCGGAGAAGCATGCAGCTGCAGAGCCGCAGAGCCAGCGGCGCTCTCTGGGCTGCGCGCTGACGGCCGCGCTGTGAGGCAATAGTATCCAGCTGCAGGACGAGAGCACCAACACTCTCAGGACCGCAACACTTTAAGGACCCACACTTTAAGGACCCTCGCTTCCATTGGCTGATTTGGGTCACATGACCGTCCCACCCAATGGCTGAATTGGAGTATTGCACTGCGGGATTGATTGATTGATTGATTGATTAAAAACTTTATTAACAGATTGCAGAATGGGTACAGTACAGCTAAATACATACAATTGTTAAGGGGATGCAGACCAGAGAAAGACTTTCGTCTTGTTTACATCAGGGTCCCCCATTTTCAATTCATCATAACATATATGACATACACGACATACAGATAGACAGTACTGCTACATCTATACATTTATGACATATACCAGATTTGCAAATACAGTACTGTTTGTGATACAAAAGTTTCATACGCTGCTACCTTTTTCAGCTTCTCTATTTCAAGGCAAAAAAAACTAAAAAAACAAAATCTGTGCCAAAAAAAACGCGTGGAGCGTTTGACCTACTGTCAATTTGCCACTGCACCACTGGTCGTTGTCATTATTAGAAGCAACGATGAAACAAATGTAATGATTGTTTCGTTCATCGCATAGGCTATTTAATTTTTGCCTATTTTAATACAATTCAAATAATCAAATTGTGCTCAGACTCAGGGAATTATTTTCACCGGACATTAAGACCGGAGAGATTAAATATGTCTGACTTCAACAGATTTTGCCGGTCAAATACCGGTAATTACCAGATAACGGAAACGCTGGGCGGCACGCATCTTCTTCCGTCTATATTTTTTACTTTCTAAATTAGGGCTGTCAGTTTATCGCGTTAATTAGATTAATTAATTACACAGCAAATTATCGCGTTATGAAAATTAACTCAAAATTAATTACAAAAAAAAATTATAATTTATTTTTGTATCTCATTCATTCCATAATAATGTAGAATACACATTTACAGACTTTTTTTTAATATGGGCCATTTGCATGTTCTTGGTATCTGATTCTAGGGACATTTATGGATCTCAGGGAATGTATTCCCAGTGTCAGAAATACTGTGTCTGTTACTAGGCTTGAGTAAATTGTAATGAACCAAATGAGAATATCAATAAAAAAATGTTTATCTTTGACTGTGAATAACACCATGCTCAAATTGACCAGACCTGAAAAATCTAAGCAAATTAATAGATGGAAGATGATTAAACAGAAGGTTTTGTAGATACAGTACTGAATTCTGCCATCCGGACACATGCAATTTGAAATATGATTATAGAATATCGGGCATAAAATGGTTATGCGATTAAAATGCGATTAATTAGATTAATTACAAATCCTGTAATTAATTAGATACTTTTTTTTAATCGCCTGACAGCACTATTCTAAATACATTTCCAAAACTAATATTTCACTAATAACACTTTAACCTATTGGTAATAGTGTTGTCACGATACTGGAATTTCTAACTTCGATACGATACCTTGAAAAGTATCGGTATTCTATACCATTTTCGATACCACAGGGAACATTTTTAAAGGTCCTATGTTTTGCTATTCCTTTCACTATTTGGGCAATGTTACACAATTCCTGTGAGTATGGAACACATCTGTAAGTTTTTTTTCAAAAAAATTCATTGTTTTGTATTTCTAATCAAGTATTCTAAAGCCGAATTTTTTCACTTCAAGATTTCAAGCTGTTTTGTGCTGGGCTCCGCCAATACTCGCAAAGTGCTTTGAGTGACAGTCACCCACAGTCTGCACTGGCAGATAGAGGGGGAGACTAATTAATTTCGCCGCGGGGGGGCATAATCCCACGGGACAATGCATTGGTAACGTGTTTCAAATGACAATATATACCCCGTGAATATTATTGCACGGATCGGAATACGTGATATATATGCTATTTTGCAACAGGTTGACGTGACGCGAGTGCCGACAGAGAGAGAGCAGAGAAAGAGGGAGGGAGAAAGAGACAGACTGACGGACAGAGAGAGGAGAGATGCTCAGAGAGGGAGAGAGAGAGAGGAGAGATGTGTCCCGACTGCGTGTATATTTTCCCCAACGGAGTTTCAATTCCGCGTTCGGTTTGCGTGATCTGATTGGCCACTGACGTTTTTTTCAGCGCCAATCGCGTTACTCATAACAATCGCGCCAGCAGGCTGTTACCCTAACCCTAACCTTAACCAACTAACCCTAACCTTAACCCTAACCTTAACACTTTCAGTGCCAGCAGGGGTCGCACGATTTAGTGCTTGCGTGCTACCACCCACTTCAATGATGGCGCTCTCATATTTGCGAACGCATAAACTACCGTACTTTTCGCACTATAAGCCGCACCTGAATATAAGCCGCAGCAGCTAAATTGAATGATGTGTACATATATAAGCCGCACTGGACTATAAGCCGCAGGTGTTTTTATGTTTAATTACCATATGTAATTAGCATTGGGACACAATACTGTCGGAAAAATAACAAGAATTAACAAATTTACAAGTTGTATTAAGTTTAGCAAATAAGGGAACAGATAAATAACATTTCAATGCAGTCAAAAAAGCAATATTTAGATTTTTACATTTTCGGGTTTGGTCACGTCGAGTCACATATAAGCCGCACCGTTATATAAGCTGCAGGGTCGAAAAATTGGGGAAAAAGCCGCGGCTTATAGTCAGAAAAGTACGGTACATCTTAAACTATCGCTATGTGTCTAATCTGGCCGTCGCTTATCAATGACTTGTTTGCAGTCAACATTGTCAAAACGGATTGTTTTTTAATCGGTTCATTTCTGTTTTATACCATTTTGAAAAACGCTCGTTTTTGGAAAGTTTCAGGAAAATATAAAGATTCTGTGATAATCGCCCCTTTACTGGAATATTCTGGAATACACAAAACTTTGTAATTTTTCGGCTTATTTATGAATCGTTTTCAAATAAACGCTAGATTATCAATAGTATATGTGTACGTATGCACGCTAGAGACGCGAGCTGAAAAATCGATTCTCTTATTTCCTCATCAGCGATCGCGCACACACAGACGCATCACACATAGGGCAAACGCTGAGATCTCAGCGAATACAACTCTGATTATCCCAAGACTGGTAAAATAGATTCCTTACCTCAGATCAGATGTTCTCCAAAAAGATCATTCCAATTTCTGATCGCCATTCCAAATATCGATCACGCTTATTGATTGAGTATTGGCTGCTGTAAATATATATTCCAGGCTGATTCCCGTCCCGCGATGACTTCCATGTTGATCAGACTTCTTGCCAGCACAAGTAACCAGCTGGCGCCGCCCCTACATATCTACAGATCCCAGGTCAGTCTAAGCGACTGACCTGCCGTTACACAGGGATAGACGATAGGGGGCGCTTTTCAAAACGTGGCACTTTATAGTGAACAGGAGGTATATTTGTATTAAAAACAATAGATTGTTTTTCATTTAAATGTCTGGAAGAGCTCAAAAATAATAATGTCAAATGATATTTCCGTTGCCTTTTTTGAGTTGATCTAAATGTTACTGATTGTGTTAAATGGGCATATAATATCGTCTCATATCGATCGCAGGCACCTGAATCGTATCGTATTGTATTGTGGCAGACTTTGTGATATCGGCAAATATCGTATCGTTGTCCAAAGAATCGATATCGTATCGTATCGTGATGAAACTGGTGATTCCCACCCCTACTAGCTAGCCAACAGCTGCAAGCCTGCAACAACGAACACCAATGATGTTATCAGCCGTTGATATAATGAGCTATCAGTAGATAGCCAGCTAGATAACGTTAGACAAAGCCTCATGTATTAACACTTTCGCGGCCACTGGGATGAGTCTAATTAATCTCAAGAGGACCGGGAAATGTAAACGGACGTGGGGCTGTTTGTAGAGCTAAATCTATACTTTATAGTATTGCTATCTGTCCATTCTCATTGTGAATTGAGACCATAAACCGTCCCTTCAAAATCGCTTAAAGAAAAAAAAATCATCAATACGTTCTCATTTTAGAGCGCCGTGAATATAAGCATTATACCGGATTTGGTCTAGTATATTTCCTGGAAGCCGAGATAATGGGCTAATAACGTTAAATCCAATGGCATTTCGGTTATAGATACGCTCCAGTTAAAACTCAAACTGCATATGATCGGCACGATCCTCACGCATGTATGCATGAAAGGGGGGGGCGGGGGACGTCGTTTCTGATTATTTATTACCAATAACCGTGTTAGCCTCATAGGCCGAACGCCTGGATGGCTATCAAAACAAGGCCCGATCGGGATGTACTTTACGTGAAAAAGATCTTACCGTGGTCCGGTGGGATCCCCCCGAGCATTTCCCCGTTATCGATCGCCATCTGGTAGATCGATATGTCCATTGGTTGATGATAAATCCCCTTATTGCATGGTGAAATCTGCGATGCTAAACGTAATCCAAGCTACAGGCTGCAGATCCAGAATCGAGCTAACATAAAACTCCATTGAAAGTCAAAAAAAATAGTCCACCGTTCGGCCACAGGGAACACTGCATTATCGCGATAGTGCCCCTAAGAGGATCTGGCCGGTATTGCACCTTCTCGATTTCAAAGAGTAGGGTAAATCTGCAGTGCCGCTCGGCGACCTTGAATAGGTTATTAAAATGGAATAAAAGCAATAACAACTTGCCACGGATTTATCCGTGCTTCTGTCCACAACGGGTGGAATCGAAACACGGAGATCTCCGTTGTTCGTCCCCATTGTGTTAAACTAAAGTTAATAGTTTACTGGGCCATTTTGTTTAATGCTTCAGTGATGTTGAAAGAAGAGCTGTCGAGGCTCACTTGGAGTGAATACGAGGATTTGTGTTGACAAGACAGGTCCGTGAGGGGTGGGGGAAGAGGGGCAATGCCCCAGCAGCGTGTGTCAACAACTTGCTGTATAGGAGAGAAGCTAGTATCAATAGTGCAGAAAGTATCCATATTGCAGGAAATGAGTATTGAAACGGTTTTAAATATTCAGAGTCGATATGTATAGAAAATCGATATTTTTGACCACTAATTGGTAAACAAACGTATTGCTGAAAATATACACTATCACTGCTGTTTTGACAGGGTTAGGGTCTTTACTCTTGGCTACATTTGAAGAAAAAAAACGCAACATTAATTCATACAGTCTGTAGAGATGGATTTATGGCGTGATGTCATTTGCGGTCCGCCGACAGACCGCTCGGGCTAAAGAGGTTAAGTGCAGACCTTCAGCTTTAATTTGGAGGGTATTTACATCCAAATCAGGGGAACAGTGTAGGAATTACAACGGTTTCTACATGTGCACCCCCATGCTAACTGTATACCTATACCTTATTTCCCAAGTATCTAATCCCTATTATACCAGAAGGAAGTCATTGGAGAGCCTATACTAACCTGTATACCTATACCTTATTTCCCAAGTATCTAATCCCTATTATACCAGAAGGAAGTCATTGGACAGCCTATATGAACCTGTATACCTATACCTTGTTTCCCAGGTATCTAATCCCTATTATACCAGAAGGAAGTCATTGGACAGCCTATATCAGTGGTGCCCAACCAGTCGATCGTGATCGACAGGTAGATCGCGGGCTGATTTCAAGTAGATCTTGATTAATAAAATTTGATTATTTAAAAAAAAAGAAAAAAAAAAAACATATATATATATATTTTTTTTTTTGCTAAATCAACTCTTCCTCTCCTTGTTAACTACAACAAGCAATGCTGTTTGTTATTTAAGATGAGGTCGGACTCGGCACTGACAGATTTGTGTTCATTATGCTGCTTTTATAAAGCCTCAAATGACTGCTTACAATATACAATTTTGGCTGGTAGCTCTCGGGCTAGGTGGTAAATAAAAAAGTAGATCTTGGTTCAAAAAATGTTGGCCACCCCTGGCCTATATGAACCTGTATACCTATACCTTGTTTCCCAGGTATCTAATCCCTATTATACCAGAAGGAAGTCATTGGACAGCCTTTACTAACCTGTATATCTATACCTTGTTTCCCAGGTATCCATTCTCAGCAGACCAGGATGTCCCAGAGACCGACTGGGAAGTGTACCTAAGAGAAACGGCTAATGCCATTGTCAGCCAGCAGAGCCCACAGAGGTAAAGATAGATTAAATGGTCACAGGAAATACTACATAAACCAAAATTAAGAACATTTAGTACGATAAAACGTTATAGAAATGAAAAATATGTGTGTGCTCCATTATCTAAAAGACAAAGGTCATTATGTGCCCAGCTCCGCTCTGGGATTTTGCCCCTGCACCGGGGGGTCACAGAAGAAGAGCGGATCTGTATTTACTGTAATATTGAGAATGAGTTTAATTTGATGTTTTATTGTCTATTATATTATGAGTTGCGTCAAACGTTATTTGACAGTTGTAAAAACCTTGAGTTAATGTGGTTGAGTGATGTAGAAAGACTAAAATGGATTTGTGATCACAGGGTATTTGCACTTGCAGAATATTTAGAGAAAGCTTGGGATAAACGTACGAAAAGAACATATACTATGTGATGTATTTATTTTGGCCTCTGATGGTGTGCATGGTGTAGCTTACAAACCTTGGGAAGTAAATGTTAAATTCAATTATTGTTTTTGGTGTTTTATAATCCCGTAAGGGATGTGTCGACGGGACATGGCACAAAAATAAAATGTCATTCATTCTACAGAAGTAGGTTGATGTTGTGTCAGACTTGCGCTAGTCTTTAATGGCTTTACCATGAGTCTGACATCAGTCTCTTTGTTGCAGGTTATTGGAGGTACGAGCCAGGCTCTATGAACTACTGACCCACTGTATCCCTCCTGAAATCATCATGAAGGTACCGTTACAATCCCATCGCATGTCATCATGCATGTCTTGATGATAATGTGTGTATGGACATTGTATGTGCAGTTTGCATGGTGACAGGATGTTTTTAAGGTGTTGCAGCTATGGTATGTAATGGTTCATGGTGTTCTGATGGAGTGTTTGGACACCCATGGTATTCAGGTTAACTAATACAGGGTATCTCAATTTAACCTCTTAAGCCCGGAGCCCCTTTTTTTGTATCCGCCTAAAATACATACCTAAGTAAATGGAAGATTTCTCCACTTCTACAAGGTCCATTTGCATGTTCTTGGTATCTATTGGTATCTATATTGTGTCTATTACTAGTCTTGCTTAAATTGTGATGAAACAGGAGAATATGAATTATTATTTTTCTTTGCATTTTCTTTTTTAAATATTTTTTTTCTCTCTTTTTCTGTATTTTTGCTCCCATCCCAATTTAGTCATTATGCCAATTCCCTTCCTGGTCGTTGCGCGCATTGTCCCACTGTCGGCCTAGGGAGGGTGTAGAACTACCACATGCCTCCTCCGATACATGTGGAGTCAGCCAGCCACTTCTTTTCACCTGACAGCAAGGACTCTCACTGGGGGAATGTAACACGTGCGGAGGTTCACGCTATTTACGCCATTTCCCCTCCCTGCTGAACAGGCGCCCGACCGACCAGTAGGAACCGCAGGTTACAACGTCCAGGACACATACCCTGCCAGCTTCCCACCCGCTAACACTGCCAATTGTGTTAGTAGGGACGACTGACCAAGCCGGAGGTACCGCTGACGGCTGGATTCGATCCCAGAGTCTCTGCGGTGGTAGGCGAGTGCATTCTCCACTGCGCTACCCAGCCGCCCTTTTGTTTGCATTTTTGACAGTGAATAACATAGGGGTGTAACGGTACACAAAATCCACGGTTCGGGGGGGGGGGGGGGGGGGGGGGGGCGATACCAGTGCATACATAAAAAAAAAAAATTATTGTATAAATTATACTTTTTTTTTTATATATATATATATATATATATATATATATATACAGCTACTGTTTTATATATACTGTTTTTTAGTAATAACTAGAAAGTAATGGTATTTATTCAACAACAGGTGATTGATTAATGATACTAATACAATGAGTATGGGGCTGCAGCACTGCAGATATACCCTGATCATTGATCCACACGGACATTATACGTTGCTGCACTCGCTACCCAGTGGCTCTGCAGATATACCCTACTCAGTCTACAAGGCTCCGTTAGAAGTAGCACAGAGGATCTGTTGTGATTTTTGCACAATAAATATTCAACATTCTCTTTTGAGACTCCGCCTCAGACTCTTATCATTTCAAGTTCAAGTTCAAGTTCTTTAATAGTTGTCATACAGAAGTACAGAATACTTTCATACAAAATGCTTCTTACTGTTACGCTCCAGAGACTGTGCTAGACAAGATAGTATCAAATAACATAATAACATAATATAGCATGAATTTAGAAGAAGAAAATGAGGTCACAGTGTTCGGTATAGACATATGTACAATGTTCTGAGTTACCATATAATATACAATACACAATACTATGCAGTGTACTAATGTACAGTACTATCTAGTGCAAAGCAGAAATGGGATGAGGTACAATTTTAGGTACAATTTACAGTAAGGTGTACGAGTTGTAGTGCAATCCTTCATCCATAAATATAAAGTGTGGGGAGTGGGTGCTACAGTGTGTTTGTTTAAAGTGGGTGTGTGCTATAAGTGTGTGGAGTGGGTGCTACAGTGTGTTTGTTTAAAGTGAGTGTGTGCGTGTGGATGTGTGTGCTATGTGCGTTTGGTGGTTGTTGTTGTGTAGTGTTCATTCATTGTTCGTTTAGCAGCCTGATGGCCTGGGGATAGAAGCTTCTTCTGAGTCTTTCTGTGCTCGCCTTGAGACTCCTGTATCGCTTGCCTGACGGCAGCAGTTCAAAGAGGCAGTTGTTCGGGTGACTGGAGTCTTTAATGATTCTCTTAGCCTTGCCCTTGCAACGCTTGAAAATGTGATTTACGTTGGAATACTCCTTTGCCAACTTGCTGTACTTTGCTTGCAGGTCTGCAGCCATTATTGCTGGATTATGAATAGCCCCAACTTTAGCCAAGGTAACGTTATGGCTAAACCTTTAACGTTAGTTAATGCTAGCTTTCGGTTAGCTGTTCAATGCTAACACCACCAAGCGAACCCATCAGAGCTCTCCGTCAACAGCGCTCTGTCGGGAGGATGGCATTTAAGAAAGTATCTGCTGTTAAAATGACAAACAGCATTGACACTTTAATTCACGTCGGTTAAACACGTTTGTTTTATAATGCTCACAGCAGACCGCAGTGTTGTTGATAAATTACGCGGGGCCGGGGCGATTTAAGTTCCGCAAAAAAAGGTTCCGCACCGTTGCAATCGTACGGTGCACAGCCCGTACTGTACCGGAGGACCACATTGACGCGGTACAGTACATATCCGCGTACCGTTACACCCCTAGAACACCATGCTAAAAATGACCAGACATGAAAAACTGCGACTGAGCTCGTTCAGTACCTCTTTGAGATCACGCGTACAAAAAAATCTAAGGAAATGAATAAAGGGAAGATGATTAAACGGAAGGTTTTGTAGATACATACTGAATTCTGCCATCCCGACCCATGCAATTTGAAATATTATTATAGAATATAGAATGAGGCCTATAAATTACCTTATTATACAGGGCTCTACAGTGCGACCATATTGCTCGCATTTGCCCCTAGAAATGTGTGTGCGAACCGGAAAAATCAATTACAGCCTCAGTCGTGCTTTTTTCTTTCCGCTGATAATCGTTAAACTACAAGTCCCACATTGCACTCAAGCCAACGGTCCAATCACAGTAGAGTGACATGACTGGTTTCAATGGAAAGAAAGGAAATGACCGATGAGAAGCTTTCATTTGCTTTTTTACTTCCGGAAAGACCGCCATTGCGATATGCGAGACTTTGCCGAGACAGTAACTTATTCTAGCCTTACCAATAGCAATAGATTTTAGAACACCTAGATTTTTAGTTTATTTGACAATTATTAAAATACATTACATGTTACTAGGGATGTCCCGATCAAGTTTTTTTGCTCCCGATCCGATCCAGATCATGTGATTTTGAGTATCTACCGATACCGATATTTCCCGATCCGATCAAATTATTATAATTTTTTATTTATTTTTTACTTTTATTTTTTTTATTTAACAAACATGACCATGTTCACGTCTTAAACTCATACTGAGGCCTTAGTTTTGGTTTTAAATTGCATATCATCATTAATTTATTTATTGTCACACAGAGCAGAAGAATTTTGCCAAAACAAACCAATAGTATCCAGCTGCAGAACGGCAGACCAGCCACACTCTCAGACCCAAACGCATTTCCTTTGATTTAATTATACATCAAATGTTTTATGTCAAGGATTGCAATGCCTCGCTTGAATGAAGTTAACTTTTCACCTGGATAACGTCAACATTCAGGGTGAATGTAATGTGAGAAATTGGGATTTAAAAAAAATAAAAATGATTTGGGTCTGCGAGTGTGGCTGGTCTGCCGTTCTGCAGCTGGATACTATTGGTTTGTTTTGGTAAAATTCTTCTGCTCTGTGACAATAAATAAATGAATGATGATATGCAATTTAAAACTAAGGCCTCAGTATGAGTTTAAGACGTGAACATGGTCATGTTTTTTTGCCGATCCCGATCTTCGGAAAATCACGTGATCGGGGCCGATCACGTGATCGGATCGGGACATCCCTACATGTTACAACAAGTCATGCATCCTAAAATTATCAAGGATAGCACAAAAAAGTCACCGACTTATTTCCATTGTGGTCCTTGGTCTCAGCAGCACATGGTATTTACATAAACATGTATTACACATATTACCATCAGCCTATTGCTAAAAATAGAATTTAAAAGTAAAATACAACATTATTAATAAAATATACAAATACAATATACAAAATTTACAGACACACTACACTACATTAAAAACTAGAACCTTCCTTAGTTACTCTGGGACATTTTCTAGGAGCCATTTCCTAACGTTCACCTTGAACCTATACAGGTTCACGATGTTTGGTGATCAAAGGCAACTCATTCCACTCCTGTGCTCCTCTGTGAGCAAATGAGCACTGTCCCATCTTTGTTCTACACCTTGGAGCAGGGAACAAAATAAGCACCCCGCCAAGCGCCAAATGCGTGTAGATTTAAGGTTTGGCGAGTAAAAATTAGAGGTCTGCCCGCCACCTGGCGTGTAGTTCATATCGATACTCTTATTTTGAAAATCCTGTGCGGGTCTCATTTCCGGCCCAAGCGCAGCTCCAGTCATAATATCTATGGCTCCGGCAGCTAGCAACGTTCGGTTCATATGATACTCTTATTTTGAAAAACCCCGTAGCAACTCTGTGCGTCATATCCGCCCAGTCCGTGCTTCTGAAAGCAGAGCAGCGCTACACAGCAGTGCGCCTACACGACCCGAAATACTGTCGTGAGATTTTTAGATTAGTTTAGGTTCGTGTAACGTTAGATATTGTAAAAAATAAACGTATTTACGGTGCTTTTAGACGTCGCTCTTTTATTTTTAAACCCCCCGCCCGGAAGTAAAAATTATGCTTATTTTTCTGCTTGTTATCAATAGAGTTGTTCCGATACCGATACTGGTATCGGAAATGCCGCCGATACTGCCTAAAACGCTGGTATCGGTATCGGCGAGTACACGTAAATTCTAGCCTCCGATCCCATGATGTAATTTATCTCCTGCCGAGTCCTGCGGAGAGTGAGGATTATAAAATGAACATGTTTTAAAGTGTGATGCTGTGTCATTTTAACAGCAGATACACTTTCTTAAATTCCATTGTCCCCGACAGTGCGGTGTGACGGGGAGCTCGGACGGGAATCGGGCTGTGTTTGGCTGGTGTTATGATAGCATTAGCTGGAAAGATAGCTAGTTGGAACAACATCCGCTTTTAACGTTACATCAAATCAGATGATCGCCTGTCCTTTCTCCGGACCTAACACTGTCCGTGACCGTCTATCAACAATAATGCACCCACGGTGAATTGTATTTAAGTTAAGTAGCTACGGACTAGCGTTAGCTGACTATTACTAACGTTATCAATGCGGGAAGACGCGCTAGGTCAGTTAGCTTAGCTTGATAACGTTACCGTGTCTAAAGTTGGTGCTATTCACATAATCCAGCAATAATGGCTGCAGACCTGCAAGCAAAGTACAGCAAGTGCCAAAGGATAAGAGTCTGAGGCGGAGTTTCAAAAGAGAATGTTGAATATTTATTTTGCATCAAAAACCACAACATGAACGTTCTATCTGCCACTAGCTTACAGACTGAATAGGGTATATCTGCAGAGCCACTGAGTAGCGAGTGCAACACCGTTTAATGTCCGTGTGGATCATTGGAGTAGGGTATATCTGCAGTGCTGCAGCCCATACTCATTGATTAATGATACTAATACAAATCTATACAATCACCTGTTGTTGAATAAATACTATACGTTCTAGTTATTACTAAAAAACAGTATAACAGTATCTAAAAAAAAAAAAAAAAAAAGTATAATTTATATAATTTTTTTTTAATTTTTTTTGTATGCACTGGTATCGGATAAATATCGGTATCGGCCGATACCCAAAGCTTAGGTATCGGAATCGGATCGGAAAGGGAAAAATGGTATCGGAACATCTCTAGTTATCAATGGGTTGGTTGAGAAGGGAAGTGTCATCTATCTAGGGAACCTAGCTACATACGGGGTACAATGTTACATAGGCTGTGCGTCGATGTTGCAGAAGCATAAAGGCAGAGTGTCTACAACACCTTTGCTTTGTCGATGTTGTGGTGCAGTTGCTTTGAAGTTGCTGTAGCATGTAGAGGCCTTAAGGCTTTCCCTGTCAAGAAGATTGGCCTTTCTAGCCAAAAACCTGGTGCGGGCATTTACCTTACCCAGCACCTGTAAGGCCATTCCCTCCCCCCCCCAGACTGTCATCCAGCATACAGCCCAGGTACTTCACTGCCGTTCTTGCTGCTATAACCTCGGACCCTAATTCTACATTGAGTTCAGGAGCCTTTTTTAATCTGGGCTTAGATCCGAACAAAATGGACTCCGTTTTGCCTAAGTGAATTGAGAGCCTATTGTCAGACAGCCAATTCCTAACCTTAGAGTTCCTCTCCTAGCATTCTTTGGAGTGTACTCAGATCCTTATGGGAGATGAGCAAAGCTGAATCATCTGCAAATAAGAATAAATTACAAGAACATGCTTCTCTCATATCATTTATGTACAATAAAAATAGCAATGGTCCTAAAACACTTCCTTGCGGCACCCCACAAACTATTGGTTTGGCATTCGACAAAAAACCATTGACCTCTACCCTCTGGTCCCTGTCTGTCAGATATGAGGCAATCCACTTTACAGCTGTATCATTCAGTCCCAGAGCTTTCAGTTTATTAAGCAGTAGACCATGATTTACTGTGTCGAAGGCTTTCTGAAGATCAAGTAAGACCATTCCACACAGTTTACCTTCATCCATCTCCTTTCTAATAAAATCAGTCAGATAAAGGAGGCATGAGTCTGTAGAATATGACTTCCTAAACCCTGATTGAAATTCATATAGAAGATTGTCCTTGCTAACATATTCTGATATCTGCTCGTGCACCACTCTTTCTAAAATCTTCGACGTGACACTCAAAATGGATACTGGCCTGTAATTACCAGGCTCAGAGCTAGGGGTGGACGGTATAAACGGTATGAATTTGCTCTACGGTATGGATTTTGACTATACCGTGTAACCGGTAGAGCAGCTCTAAAAGAGCAATGACGTCATGTAACCACAGCGCGACTATTTCAATCGCATTTGCCCCTAAAAATAGATAGAATTAGTCATAGATAATAGATATGTGCAAACTGGAAAAAGTTATTTAGGAGGCTTCGCGCAGTGGGCGTGTCAACACGCAATTGTCATTTCATAATAAACACATATCACCGCGGCGCACAGCAAGTTTCAATTTCAATTTTTAACCAGTGGAGAAAGGTAAGGGATTTCCCTATCGTTTTTCTTATATGAATTATTCTACGTTAATAAAACATACCTGGTGATCAACTACAGTTTGCTGTAAACATTATGATATGTGTGTAGTGTTATGATAACGACGGCTGCAGCTGGAGGACGGCTGCAGCAGTGGAGTTGCGAATAGCATGTAGCTGCAGAGCCGCAGAACCATGGGCGCTTTTAGGTCTGGTCACAGGCCCGCTCAACAGCGCCCCCCCACCCAACGGCTGAATTGCCAATGGCTCCTGAAAGCGCCCATGGTTCTGCGGCTCTGCAGCTACATATGCTTCTAGCAAAATCCAGCATCCAGCCTCGCTGTTTGCAATGGGAGCAGCACGGAGTCTCGACTCGGGACTTATTTTATTTGGAATATAATGACTTTATACGCAAAAGTTGCCTAGTTTTAAGTTAAAATATTATAAATCTACATGCCTTGAGGATGTCATTCTTTATATAGCCTGCCTATCAGGCAAAACAAATTATTCTAACGGAAACACTGATACCGTGATATATACCGTTACCGTCTATGCTTCAAATTATACCGTGATATAAATTTTAGACCATACCGTCCACCCCTACTCAGAGCTATTCCCTTTTTTGTACAAGGGAATAATCTTTGCATGTTTAGTACCAGGCAGCAGGACCGGACGGCATCCCCGGCCGCGTCCTAAAAGTCTGTGCCGACCAACTGGCCCCGGTATTCACTGACATCTTCAACCTGTCCTTGGAACAGGCTGTCATCCCCACCTGTCTGAAGAAGTCCACCATCATCCCTGTACCCAAAAAATCTACGCCCGCTTGCCTCAACGACTACCGCCCTGTAGCCCTCACCTCCATAGCCATGAAGTGCTTTGAGAAGCTAGTGAAGGGCTACATCTGTTCCTCCCTCCCCATCAACCTGGACCCTCTGCAATTTGCATATCGCCCCAACAGGTCCACGGAGGACGCCATAGCCCATGTGCTGCACACAGCAGCATCACATCTGGACAAGAGGCAGGGGAACTATGTGAGAATGCTGTTCATCGACTACAGCTCAGCATTCAATACCATAGTCCCCTCCAAACTCATAGCCAAGCTCAGGGACCTGGGCTTGAACTATGACCAGTGCCAGTGGGTCTTGGACTTCCTGACGGGCAGACCCCAGGTGGTAAGAGCCGGCAACTGCACCTCCTCATCCATCACGCTCAACATAGGGGCCCCCCAGGGCTGTGTTCTGAGCCCCCTCCTCTACTCCCTGTACACACATGACTGCGTAGCACAGCGGAACAACAACACCATCATCAAATTTGCTGATGACACAGTAGTGGTGGGCCTGATCTCTGCCAACGACGAAAGGGCCTACCTGGAAGAGGTAGAGAACCTGTCACAGTGGTGTCAGGAGAACTGCCTCTCCCTGAACGTCAGCAAAACAAAAGAGATGATTGTGGACTTCAGGAGGTCGGGGGTCAAGGACTACAGCCCCCTCAGCATCGACGGGGCACCGGTTGAGAGAGTGAACAGTTTCAAGTACCTCGGAGCCCACATATCCAAGGACTTGACATGGACCACACACATTGACAGTGTTGTGAAGAAGGCACGACAACGCCTCTACTTCCTCAGGCGCCTAAGGAAGTTCCAAGTCAGTCAGAAGATCCTTAGGAACTTCTACTCATGTACAATAGAGAGCATCCTGACCGGCAACATCACCTCCTGGTTTGGGAATAGCACTGCACAAGACCGTAGCAGACTACAAAGAGTGACACGTTCAGCCGAACGCACAATTGAAGGGGGGCTTCCCACCCTCCAGAACATTTACAACAAGCGGTGCAAGGGGAAGGCTAAGAGAATTATTAAGGACTCGAGCCACCCGAACAACTGCCTCTTTGAACTGCTGCCGTCAGGCAAGCGATACCGGAGTCTTAAGGCGAGCACAGAAAGACTCAGAAGGAGCTTCTATCCCCAGGCCATCAGGCTGCTAAACGAACAATAATCGCTAAACGAAAATAATCACTATGCAACAACCATCAAATGCACACAGCACACACACCCACACGCACACACTCACTCAAACAAACAACACACTGCAGCACCCACTCTCCACACTTTAGATCACACAAACACACTTACACTTTATATTTATTGATAAAGGATTTGCACTACAACTCGTACACCTACTGTGAATTGTACCTAAACTGCACCTCGTCCATTTATGCCTTGCACTATATAGTATTGTATATTAGTACACTGCACAGTATTGTATATTGTATGGTAACTACGTCTACGAACATTGTACATATGTCTAAACTGAACACTGTGACCTCTTTTTTTACTCTTTTTTACTTCTAATTTTTACTATGTTTTTATTTCATACTTATCTTGTCATGCACAGTCTCTGGAGCGCAACAGTAAGAAGCATTTTGTACAAAAGTATTCTGTACTTCTGTATGACAACTATTAAAGAAACTTGAAACTTGAAACTTGGTACAATGCCTTGCTCCAGGGAGAGGTTAATAAGATGTGCAACACAGGGAGCTATTTCCTGTGCCCCATCTCTTTAAAACTTTGCAGAAATGTTGTCCAAGCCAGTGGCTTTTGCTATATTAAGCTCGGCCAACATTTCTGCTACTTTCTCAACTGTCACTTTGGTCAAGGTAAACAAATTGGCCAGTACCCCTCGGCCAGAATAAAACCTCTGAATAAACTCCTCTCCATATACCCCTGTCTTAGGCGGCAGTGCATCAACAAGCTTGTTGGCTACTGAGGTAAAGAAGGCATTAAATTAATTGGTCACCTGTGCTTTATCAAATTCTATTTTACCTTTTGATATTTAGGCCAATATTGGGCTTGCCACTGCTGGCTTTGCCCCCACAACCCATGTCGTTAGGTTATGACTATAACCAAGTTCTGTTAGTTAGGGGCGATGCTTGGCATCGCCTTCTGCACTATCTCGCGTACGTGCACGCGTACTGAATAAACCACAAATGTACCTCTAATACCAGTATTAGTCTGACCACACCCCTCATCAGCTTACCTTCATAAGCAGGTGTGTGGTCACCTGCTCTCCTCCTTCCCAAGCTTTCACCACAAGGTGAGGACAAGGGCTGCAGCGGCGTCCGATGCCAAGCATCGCCCCTAACTAACAGAACTTGGTTATAGTCATAACCTAACGTTCTGTATCGTTAGTGGCTTAGCTTGGCATCGCCTTCTGCACAAGGGAGGCCAAGCGGAGCCACTTGGCTGACAAATACACCCCGCTGACAGCCCCCCAAAACCATCAGAACAGGGAGGGCCGAGCCCCCCCGACCCCCCCTAATGGAGGGTAGCCCCCCTATTAGGGACGTCACGGGAGGGCGACGGACCCGACCGTGCGAAGAGGCACTCAAGCAACTCAACGCACAGGGTGAGCAGACCGTGGCTTGACCCACGACTACACACACGCACAACCCGCATGCCACCCGGGAACGAACGGAGGAACAACCTCGTTACTGCCCCCAGAATCACGGGGTCAAGGGCAAACCCAACCCCGTGGCAAGGCCGTAGCAGCGGAGCACGAAGGAAGACCCAGACCCACCAAAAGGACTGGACTCCCTGGAATGGGGGCCCGGAGAAGTCCATGATGCCAGCATCAAGACCCCACCAGGTGGGCACGTAGTGCCCCGCCCCCCACATCGCCAGCGTATTCGGACAAAGGCCCCTCAGTCACTGCACCTGGTATTCCCAGGCGGAACCAACCAGGCCAGTAAGCCGAGCGGGCCCCGTCCCCCCAATAGTACACCGCCTGGCACACTGACCCTGCAGAATAGGCAGTCAGCATGGCCGTAAGCACACAAAAAAGGTTAACCAACGGAAGCAGGCAGCGCACCGGGGAAAAACCAGGCAACAGGCTGTTAACCCTAGCCTGGAGACTGCGGACGAGACAGGCGCCAGAGGGGACAGCTGAACACAGCCGCCCCGGCGGAAGGAGCGTAAGCTGGCGGTGTTGCATGACCAAGCCTCCATTTAACAACCCCCACCCAGAGGGGTCGAGGCAGAGAAGGCTGACACGATTGGCAGACGTCATGAACGTGCAGGGGCACCCTCAACCGGTGAACCCGGGAGTTGACACTGCTCCAACACACCAGGGAATCAACCACCTCGGTGTTACCCAATGCGGTGGTTGTTCCTATAACCCCTCAAGAAAAAACTCCAAAAACACACCTGCGGGTATACACCGGCTATACCGCAGTACAAGTGTTTCAGTTTCCAAAAAGGGTTAACCCAGGCCTACGGGTCGCAAACATCACTTCGGACCGGGCCTGGCGGTACGGGAAGCACAGGGTCACCAGAGGAGGTCAAAAAACCACCCCCACAGGCCCCTCTTCGCCATGCGTGAGAGAGGAGCGAAAAACAATGGAGAACCAGCCCCTAAGCACACCGTACCTGGTATTCCCCGGCGGTCTCCCAACCAAGTACTAACCAGGACCAACCTGTGTAGCGGCCGAGATCCGACGAGATCGAGCGCGTACAGAATGGCATGGCTGTAAGCCATGACGACAGTGCTGAGTAAAAACATACCCAACCAGGGTCTCCATAGCGCTTAACCCTGTGACACCCAGACCGACCTGGCATTTTTCCCCCTGAAAAAAGCCCAAGTCCCTCAGGGTACCAGAACAGCAGATCTGCATCCCCGGCGGACAACGGGTTCAACTGATCTGGACCAGCGTGACCAGAACCAGTCCCGTGCCCTAACCACGCCGACATGCCTACTCCAGGAGAAGGGCAGATATGCGTGTTGATCTTAACATGAAAAGAAGGCGCCACCCAGACGTCGGGACGAACCGCGCCTGGTGGCCCACCCCAAGGGCGTGAGACCCCACTACATATGTTCAGATCCATCCCGTCATCATCCCCCAGACATGAACGAGGATCCGTCGACAACCCACCCAGGTCATGGGATGTGGTCGCCGGAAGAGGAAAAACCCCCATCTCAGTTGCTTTATAAAAACGCTGTTTCAACCACAAGCAACTAAGGCGTGCCAGTCAATCGCCTGTTTACAGCGAGCTAGCACTATACGTGCGTCGGGACACACCCCCATCAATGAACAGGCTATTTAGACCTGTCATTGAATCCCCAAGGCGCCCAGGGGAACGACAAGAGGGGTGTGACACTCCCTAACTCCAACACTTCTGGAATAGAAAGAAGGAAGCATCAACAGTATGTATCCCAGTCTACACAGCCGGGGTAAAAAATGTTCACATTTTTACATCCCACCACCCTCCCATAGGAAAGAGACGGGGATCCCCAGAGAGACTTCCCACGCGAGCTGTACAGATTGAAAAGAATATATTGCACCTTGAGCCATGTAAAAAACTGGTTTTAGGGCCTCCGGGGAAGAGGCACCGAACCCATACACACTCAATAAACGAATTGAATCGAATATACATACAATAGAAAAGGACCCTTCTAGAGGGTCCACTCACTTTGACAATCTGAGGAGGAAGGCTCTGTACTCTGATGGAGGCTTCCTCACATGGATCACATGGAAGAAGGAGTCCGAACTCACAGAAGGCCTGAGTAGGCGCTTGGTGAGGAGGAGCCCTGACCACCCCCCCTGAAAACAGATCCATCACATGGACCTGAACAGCACACGGAAGTCCTACCAACAGAGACGCGCACGGTGACGTACTCTATGGCGGGGGAATTCCTGCGGTGCACACGCCCAATATACCAGGCCGTGGGACCAGGAACTCCCTCCCCCCCCCCCCCCCCCCCCCCCCCGTAACGTGCCGAACCGCCACGTGACGGGAACCTTGAAGGACAGGGGGTGTACCCCTGACCGACAGAACAATGGGGAGAGGAAAGGTTACCAGTTCACCCCTTTACGACCCCACACCCATGATACGACGTAACGACAAAAAGAGAATATGACACAGTCATAGTCAGCTCTATGAAGCGTTTCACAGCTCCACACAGCGCACGAGCTAACCTGCTATCTGATTTTTACTAAGGAAAAACACAGAATAGAGAGGGCTCTAAGAACCCCGGTCCAACATACACATGTGCTTCTGTGGCCAGTACAACCCAGTTGTAGGTCACATGACACACACAACCCATCATCATCACAATGAGAGAATACATCATTCTTGATTAGTATCGACCACAGGCCTTGCTAAGCACACGACAGCAACCAAACCAATTTCCCTTTAGGAAATAAGTTTCTCCAGCTGATTTAGCACAACCTCAGCAATCAAGCTGAGAGTTACATCGTATCCCTACCACACAAAAGACACAATTAATGCACAACATGTCTGATAGGAGGTGATAAAGTCCCCAGGGAACCGGGGGGGGAAAAACACAATCCTCCTATTTTACCCTCAATACGGCCAGTTAAAACAGGAAAACCTGTTAATGTGTGAACTCACTGTCCATTGTCATTACAGTCTGAGAAAGAACATTCTTTTACTCACTCGTCACCCAGCATAGCTTCATAGGTTAGTTGCCTTAGTAGTGAGTACACGGTACACATAAACACCATGATGTTTCTCACACAACAACCAGATCAATACATCACGACCTGCACGGAGAAGCTACTGCCAGTGACAAAAACAGCTCACACACAACCCGCAACGTATCTCAAATGCATTGCAACAACACACGTTTTGGGAAAAAACACCGTCATTCACAATACATTTAGCAAGGTAAAACCAGAAGACGTGTTATGAGGGTCTGGCCAACCCCGTACCTGCCCGGAACGCAGATCAGCGAAGTGCAGTCACAAGCCACCGTAGAACACAGCCCTCTTTGTTGACGCAATCCCCGTCTAGGCTCAGGCAGGGTTGACGAACATCCCCTGTCAAGGATGACGTCGTGGTCAAGAGTGTAAAACATGTTAAAAATCAAAGCACGTTCAACAGAATAGCATCAAGCTAACGGCTGCTCCAACCGTTCGGGTGCTATCGCTTCCGCTCGCGAGACGCCGATCTACGACGCACGCGATCAGGAGCGAGCTCCCGGCGGCGCGCGAGAAGCCAAGCTACCCCGCGCCAGGCCACCGACCGGCTAACCGTAAGCTATGAACATGTAAACAATGACATAACACTCACCCAGACAGGCCGCCGTTCTGAACCCTCCTCACTTTTTAAGAGAAAAGAGAAAACAAGACGTCAACACCGCTTCACAACGGCGACATTAACACGTCCGGCGGAATCAGCACAGTACCAACTGGCCTGTATAGCTGACTTTGAACATGAATCTGCCGCTATCGCACATTACATGCACATATCCCCTCGTGAAGGAATACTCTCATTTGGATATGAAAGATGGGGTCTTAACACGGTGACAGAGAGAATCCACTCGTCCAGAACACACAGGGATCACCAGTGTCAATGGTCGCGGCCCACTAGTTAAAACTATAATGGTCGCCAGACCAAGGCCTTCTGTCGCCTAGACGGCTAAACAAAGGACCCTAGCCTGGGGCCGGTTTCCATAAACTTTGTCTAGTAGCCCCCATAGCACTAACAGACAAGTGGAGCCCGCCAGCAAACACTACTCACCCAACCTGGAACGCACCGCTCCTCACAACAGCGGCATGTCCGACAGTTCAGCTGTGGCCTGACAGGTTTCACCCCAACAAACACAGCAAGGAACTGCAGTTGAGAAGCATGCAGCGGCGTGCTCCCAATACGAAAACCGGTGGAGGGTTTGTAGAATGATCATCATCTTCTAGACACTCCAGTACGAAGACAATATCGCCGTATTTTCTCGAAAATAGTGAGAGAGAAAATAAAGATATGATGTCAACGTATCCTTGTTTCCCAAGCTGTTCCTAATCCAATTTCTTCCATCATGGTGTCAAGTGTGGGGATCTACCGAGGCACCTCTTCCTTGTGGTGAAAGCGAGAAGGAGGAGAGCAGGTGACCACACACCTGCTTATGAAGGTAAGCTGATGAGGGGTGTGGTCAGACTAATACTGGTATTAGAGGTACATTTGTGGTTTATTCAGTACGCGTGCACGTACGCGAGATAGTGCAGAAGGCGATGCCAAGCTAAGCCACTAACGATACAGAACTTTCAGAGCTTTCCATAGCTTCTTAGGTTCATTTTTGTTTTTCCTTTATTAGATTCATGTAGTGCTCCTTTTTGGTTTCCTTAATCCTTCTTTGAGCTTCATTTCTGCGTTGTTTATATACATCATCATCTGCTTGCTCATGGGATTTCTTAAATTTCAGCAAGGCCTCCTCCCTTTGCTTAATAGCATTTATAATTTCTCGGTTAAGCCATGGGCTTTGTCTCTGCTTTAACCTAACTTGCTTATATGGAGCCATAGTATTCACTACCTGAAGGAAACAGTGGTTAAACAAATCCCAGGCACCATCAACACAATCATTTTCCAACACTGCACACCAGTCCATGTTCCTAAGCTGCTCCCTAAAGGTCTCAACATGGTAGTTCTTGAAAGATCTGATTTTTCTTTTTTTCTTTATTGATCTTTTCCCCCCTCCTTTTTCCTCCGATTTTCTCCCATCCCAATGTTAGTCGTTATGCCAATTCCCAATCCCCTTCCTGGTCGCTGCGCACTTACCCCCCACAGTCGGTCTGGGAGAGTGGAGGCTATCACGTGCTTCCTCCGACACACGTCTAGCCAATCAACCGCTTCTTTTCACCTGGCAGCGCGCACTCTCACTGAGAGGGTGTAACGTGTGGAAGGATCACACTACCCCCCTTAGATCTTATCCGCGCTGAGCAGGCGCCCCGACCGAACTGTAGGAGTCGCTGTTTACAACTACCCGGACCCACCCCGCCAGCTTTCCCACCCTCTAATACTGCCAATTGTATTAGTGTGAACGGCCAGCCAAGCTGGTGACAACGCCGGAGCTGTGAGCTGGATTCGAACAGGCGAATCCAGCGTCTCCGGCGTTTGGTGGAAAGATCTGATTTTAATGTTTTTATGGCTAGAACATTTTTCTCTATGAACCTTCCTGGTACAGTATGTGATGAAGTGGTCACTGATACCATAAGCAATCACACCATGTTGTGAGATATTGCATTTGTCTGACACCATGATAAGATCTATTGTAGTTTGGGTAGTTTTACTTATTCGGGTGGGTTCATTAATCAGCTGAGTTAAGTCAAACAGTTTGCTAAGCCTAGTAAAAGCACCATGCGTTGGACAGTCCTTGTTAGATACATCAGTATTAAAATCACCCATCAAAATACATTCGTTTTTCGTCACACCACAGCTAGAAAATACATTCTCTAGATTATCATAAAATGCACTTTGATCAGGTGGTCTATAACATACTCCCAATAGCACTGGTTTCGTTTTTGTCAGGTGAATGTCCAGCAGTACAACTTCAACTTCATCAACCACGTCTGTCCTAACAGTAAAATGAATATCATTTCTCACAAAAGCACAGACCCCCCCCCCCCCCCCCCCCTCCATTACGACTGTGATCCTTTCTGGCTACAGAGTAATTGGGTATTTCTATTTCTGAATCAATGATACTGGGATCAAGCCAGGTCTCTGTAAAACAAATACCGGTAACTCCCACCTGTGTTTTATAAGCCAGCAGACGAATCTCATCGATCTTTGGTAGTAAGCTCCTCACATCCAGGTGCATAAAGTGAAGTCCTTTCGGGCTGAAGACTTCTTCTAGGCTCGGGCCTTGTGTTTCTTTCCTCTCTCTTTCCATTTAGTGGGCCTACTAATTCTGACAGGGGTGTTTTTGACACTATTATTATGTGATCCTAGCCCAATTGCAATACTATAACATGGAGGAACTATTGTGGTAGGGGCTGGGATCAGGGGGACGTCAATGGTTGAGGGATCTGTCAGGCTTGTCGGCACCAGGCAGAGCGTGGGCGAGTAGTGCCACAGTCTGGGTCTGCTGTGAGACATAGCTGGAGAGAGGAGTACAGTGATGGATGCTGTAGGAGAAGTTGGAGGAAAGTGCTTGGGCGCCTGCAAAGTTTAAATGGAGACCATCTACTGCAAAGAGATTGTTACGCTGCCAGAAGAGGTCAAAGTTATTTATAAAGTTCACGTTGTGGGCACGACAAGCGGACTGGAGCCAGGTGTTTAGGCTTAGCAGTCTGGAGAAGCGGCCAAGGCCAGGAGAGGGGGTGGGGCCAGAGATTCTAACGCTGTAGTGAAGATGTTTCAGTACACCAAACAGCTGAATGAAAGCATGCTTTAACAGCTCAGACTGCTGTTTCCTAACGTCATTTGTACCTACGTGCACTATGAGCGTATCAGCAGCGGGGAAGGATGTCATAACCTCTTGGATTTTATCCGTGATGACCGCCACTGTGGCACCTGGAAAAATCACAGTGTGTGCATTTTTGACTGAGACGCGTCTGACTATCGAGTCGCCTATTATGATTGTCGCTGGTGGAGACGGGACAGTTTTGAGGCCAGGCGAGGCCTTGGGGGACCGGATGGTCGTGGCAAAACTGGCTGGGAGACCTCAGCTGACTTGGGAGAGAGAGAACGACCAGAGTGTTTTTTAACTGCTAATCTTAACAGATGACGTCGCTCACTACTTTTACTGGAGGACTGGGCAACGGCCGAGGTGATCGAGGGGAAGTCATCATCCAGGACAGAGAAGGGATTGGCAGTGAATACCGGAGGGGCAGACTGGTGAGCATGGGGGATACGGTTTCCCCGGGGATGGCCCCCGACCAGCCAAAGACCACGGGTCCGGGGTGGAGCTTGTGGGGGGCCGCTTGGACTTAGCTCCCTCTCGCGTCCATCGCTCTTTGTACTGTCTTACCCAACTCCTCCATAACTGAGGTACGAGCACCTCATGTATCTGCACCTGCAGGGGGTGGAGCTGAGGGGGTCGGATCTGCGTCTCCTGGGGCTGGTTCCTTAGGGGCTGGTTTCTCAGGGATAATTGAGTCACTCAGGTCATGTCGACAGATTTTTGATGCCTCAAACAAGGAGTCCAAGAGGTGCTCATCTTCCTTGATACTGTGTAGAGCATGGATATTCTCCCTTCCAGCCTTGGACACTTTCTGGGTCAGGCGGAGGCATACATCGCATCTGGGAGGTGAGGTAGGCATAGTGCCCTACCTTGCAGTCCACAGGACCGAGGCAGTGAAGCAGTCCCAGGAAGGCTGACCCAGACTGGTAGTAAGCAGGCAGGCAGGAGACCAACAGGCCAGACACAGGTTCCCTCGGGTAGCTGCTGGTAGCAAGCTGCTGCAGGGCTGGTGGGTAGCTGCTGGTAGCTAGCTAGCTGCTGCAGAGCTGGTGGGTAGCTGCTGGTAGCAGTTGAACATGATCCAGGGTGCAGTGTAGGCCACACCAGGAGTAAAGATAAGATAAGATAAGATATTCCTTTATTGATCCCCTTGGGGAAATTCAGGTAGCATGGGGGAAGGGGGGGGTGGTACAGGTAGTAAAAACAACACAGGCAGTGTAAACAATTAGGTCAATTTGGTCAATATAATTTACTATCTAACTAGCTGAAAAAAAATATTCACAGTGTCACATAAGGTGCAGTATGCATAAGGTAGTGTTATAATTTACTATCTACTGAGTATACATTATTCACAGTATCACAGTATCCACTGAAATATACATTATTCACAGTATCACAGTATCCACATAAGGTGCAGTATGCCTAAGGTAGTGTAGGTTGTCCTCCTTGGGTTCCTATAAGTCCCAGGTCAATGTCTGGTAGCAGTCGCTGCCCCCTGTTGTGGAGCCTGGAGGCTGCTAGTCGCTGCCCACTGTTGTGGAGCCTGATGGCCGCTGGTATGAAGGACTGTCTGAGGCGGTTAGTTGAGTGTCGGGGGTATGGTAGTGCAGGCAGGGACCGAAACTAAAGCCCGCCGCCCGCCAGGGGCGGTCTGTTTTTACCTTTGGCGCATGACACTTAGAGGGCTGCCCGCCGTGTGGCGTGTAGACGTGTAGTTCATAACGATACTCTTGTGCGAGTACAGATTATAGCCGCTCGTCTTTTTTTTCTCCGCCGCAAGATCGTTAAAAAACTACAAGTCCCACATCGCACTCAAGTCAACGGTCCAATCACAGTAGAGTGACGTGACTGGTTTCATGAGAAAAAAAAGCAAATGACCAATCGGAAGCTATCATTTGGCTTGTTTACTTCCGTCTGCTCTAGTCTATATCGGACCTCCATGAGCTAACGTACTGTTTAAACAATGACCCAGTCAACTATTCACTTTTAGTTTAATACATGACGAGGCATTGTCTAACGGTATCTAGCTGGCTAGCTACTGATAGCTGCTGATATCAACAAATGCTCCAGCAATAGTCTACTCGAGTGCATAATACCTCCGTTCCCTCGTTAGCTCGCGTTAGCTAGCTCACGTTAGATCGAAATGTCCCAGTAAACTAAATTGTCTTAACGTTATCTACCGGGCTAGCAGTAGCTACAGATAGCTCCTGATATCAATGTCTTATAACATTGATTGAATGCGTATTCTAGCTGAGGGCATGTTGAATGTGATTTGACAAAAGAACCGTAAAAGTAACGTTATAAATAGGGTCCAGCTGCATCGCCGGAGAATCCTTGCATGCTGAATGTAGGGTCTAGCTGAATATAGGGTCTAGCTGCAGGGCCGGAGAATCCTTGCTGGAGCTGGAGGCTACTCAAGTATACACACAGACAGTGGAGCTGTTTGCAGATAGCAAGCATTTTGACTTATTGCGTGGTGGCGATGTCTCGCAGATAATACAACTACAAGTATGATTATATAATATATATTTTATTTAAAAAAAAAATTATATAAAATATGTATATATTTTTTTAATCAAAAAAATGTTGGCAGGTAAGAAATATGCTTGGCGGGTAGACTCTTCCCATCTACCCGCCACTGGCCGGTGAGTCAAAAAGTAAATTTCGCTCCCTGAGTGCAGGCCTCACCAGGGTTTGAACAGACCAGTGATGGTGGGTAGCTGTTGGTAGCTAGCTGCTGCAGGGCTGGTGGGTAGCTGCTAGTAGCTAGCTGATGCAGGGCTGGTAGGTAGTTGCTGGTAGCTAGCTGCTACAGGGTTGGAGGGTAGCTGCTGGTAGCTAGCTCCTGCAGGACTGGGGCTAGCTGCTAGCAGCTAGCTGCTGCAGGGCTGGTGGGTATCGATAGCAATAATAATATAACGTTAATGCAACAAAACGAATGCCTTGCTTTATTAATCATAACGTTGATGCAGTAGCGTATGTCGTTGTGTTGGCTGTAACGGACATGAGAATAACAACACTGTGTACACATTAAAATTGCGATAATCGATTCTAACATTTTCAAATCGATGCAGTTGAATTTTCCCCTTAGGATCGATGCATTGCGATGCACAATTTGTTACACCCCTACACCAAAGTCACTGGCCCACTGTGCGTGTGTGTATGTGTGTGCTAACTTGGCTAGCGTTATCAACAGTAGAGGTGGGTGCAGGCGGTGTGACGTAATTGGCAGAATCGACTGTCAATCAATGGTCTACCCCTACGCTCTGCATCTTCTGGCCGCCTCAGACCTACTCCTATCCAAGCTCCCGGAGGGTCATCAAAGAGAAGCCGCCTATTCTCAGTCCTTGCCCCACAATGGTGGAATGAACTACCCATCCCAGTTAGGACAGCCGAATCCCGTCCAATCTTTCGCCGTCGACTAAAGACACTTCTTCAACCATTATCTGAAATGAAAAAAAAAATAAAAAATCTAACCCTGACTAACCTTACTGTCATGCACTTGTCCTAATAAACTAACCTACACTGTAACACGCAACACTTTGATGAACATTGTTACTCAGCTGATAGAGTTGTACCCTTCTTGCTGTCTTGTCGTACAGAACTTGTAAGTCGCTTTGGATTAAAGCGTCAGCTAAATGACTAAATGTAAATGTACCTGACACGCAAACTCATAAACAATGTTTCTGTACTGGAGGTGTACAGTATTTCAATAGGCAACCCTGAAAGGAGAATTTTTCTAGAAGAGCAAGTGACTTTGGTGGTATGTGCTATTGCACAGATGTGTGTCCCGTTCCCGTTTGCACGCACAGTACAAATATACATTTATTAAAACTTTAAAAATAAACTCTGTTACTTGAAATATTTTCACTGTGCTCCTAAATATTTTTGTGTGCTCCTAAATTTCTTTGTGTGCTCCTAAATCTTTTCATTAAGAGGCACGTGTGCTCCTTGGGAAAAAGGTTAGCGTAGAGCCCTGTTGCTGTACGTTAACTTTTTTTGCACATAGCACTGGTGCTACAGAGGTTGATAGTTTTGTAGCACAGGCCAAAATCTTGTAGCACAAGTATAAAACGTGTTATATTTGTAACAGTCACAAATGTGCTTATTGTATTTGTGTTGTTTAGTTGCAGTGCCATGTTTGGCTGTCATTTAGTATATCGCCATGTGTTATTATTACTATGATACTCTCATATGCTATTTTCAATTAATATCATAAACAACATAAGGAATATTAGCATAATTTTGAGTGGACTGAAGGAATGAGTCAGCGTTAATAGTTTTAAATGCAAATAATTTATTGAAACATAGAAGTGGGGTCGGTTGGGACACACACACACACACACAATGGGGGACCCTGATGTAAACAAGACAAACGTCTTTCTCTGGTTTGCATCCCCTTAACAATTGTGTGTATTGAGCCGTACTGTACCCATTCTGCAATCTGTTAAATAAAGTTTTCATTCATTCATTCACACACACTGTTTCAACTCACCACCCCCGCATCATATTGTAGTCTAGTCTGTCTTCAAACTTCCACTCCTCTCGAAACTTGTTTATATTTGAATATCATCATTATCTGTCCATCCTCAGTTTACTATAATATACTCCTGTCCTGAGTCCTGACTAGTGACTTCATCGTCTTTCCAAACGCACGCACGCACACACACACACAGGGAAGGGGAGAGAGTGCCCCCCCATTTCCCTTTCCACACTGTCTGCTGGCTCTGCGCCTCTGATCAGGATTAGCTTGTTAGCTTGCTAACGTTGTAGTGATTGTAATGGTACATAAACGTTAATTTCGGGCGATGTGCGCATAAAGGAATGGTGACGGTGCAAAGCATGTAGATGCATTTGACCCGTTGCGAGAAAGAAAAAACACCACAGACTTATTTCGGGACGTGTAGGCGCACTGCTGTGTTAACGCAGCAGTGCGCACCAACCGACCAACGCGCTGCTCCTTGCAGAAGCACTGATAGGGCGGATACGACTCGTTGAGTTGTCACAAGAGTTTTTTCAAAATAAGAGTATCATATGCACCTGAACGTTGCTAGCTTTCGGAGCCTAGCTGGAGCTGCACGTGGGCAGAAATGAGACCCGCTACAGGATTTTCAAAATAAGAGTATCTATATGAACCGAATCCCTATCGCACCAGTGCTACTGAAGTAAATCCATCCATCGCACAGACAGCTGTTGCTGTAGCACGTGCGATATATATGTCGCACTGTACACCCCTGCTGTTATAGCCAACTCGCACATCTATGGATCGGGCCAAATCTCCTCTTTCAAATGGCAGAGTTCAATTTGGATTTAGTATCACCAGGCGTGATTCACAAACAGTGAATGAAATCTACTGTAAGTACAGTTACTTTTTAATAATGTAAATATCTCCGCCATTTTTCATCAGATTGCAATGCAGTTTTTTGGCAATAACGTTCAGGTTTGTGGGATATGATCCCGAGAAATAAAAAAGTAAATCTAGAAGTCAGATGATTGAGAGGGGCTGGTGTGAGCTAGGAAGTATAGTTATTTATTTTTTTTTATTCGAAAGCCCATCGAAAGTCCTCGGACTAAAAACAAAATGGTGGCATCATTTCCTGGTGTCTAACCTCGCCTTTTTCCGACTAGATTTCTATAACTAATATTTCACTAATAACACTTAAAACCATTGGTAAACAACCGTAGTGCTGAAAATATACACGTTGACTAGGCCTGCCGCGATAAGCAATAAATCGATTAATTGCTGCGATAATTAAAATGAATGCAATGATTTTGACGGGCGCGATTAATTGCTATTTGCGCGTTTGTTTTAATGAGGCGGAACCAGTGCCGCTTGTCAGTCACTGTCCGTGTTGGGAGGCGGGTCGCTGACGTTACTAGAGTACAGCACGGGAGCCCCGTGGGGCAACGCCACAGCTTAACTACATTTCTCAATAGTGTGGCTCCTTTTAACCAAGTAGCATTATTTGTAGTGTAACGTTAGCTATTTTTAGACCCAAGTAGTTACTCGCTACTGCCCGGAGAAACTGGACTGCTAAATAAAGATGAAAGATAGAGCTTTGATTCTCATTCCATGCTAACAACATTAGCTAACAAACGAAATACAACGTATAGCATAGCTACAAGTACAACACAGAATAACGTTAATACAATTACATGCATCATTGTTTACAATGAACGGGTGGGGCTGGTCAAAGGACTGGACACGGGGACAAGTTAAACATGAATTAATTTATTATAACACTCCGGTAGTTTCGAGTCGTGCTGCAGTGCCTACGCACCACAGCTATTCTATTATATACTGCTTTGACGCTTCCTCCTCATCGTTGATTGCCTGTAGTAGCTGCATCTAACGTTAGTAGCTAACGTTAAAACTAACCTAAAGTTAGTTGTTCACCAACAATCTCAACATTTGTTATTAGCTCAAAAACAACCGGACGAGACATGTTGTCGGCTCATATGTTCTGCTTAGGATAATCGCAACAATACTTCCGGTCCGGTCGGTGGGCTTCAAAATAAAAGTCTAAAACCGGAAAAGACGGAGCGGTGGGCTTCAAAATAAAAGTTTTGGGAAATAAATTTCTCAAAAAAAATTCTCTAACCGGTCGCAATAATATCGCTTATCGCGATATTTTCGGGGGCAATTAATCGCCCAGCAAAATGTGTTATCGTGGCAGGCCTAACGTTGACTGCTGTTTTTGGGGTTAGGGTCTTTACTCTTGGCTACATTTGAAAAAGAAAACGCAACATTAATTCATACATTCTGTAGAGATGGATTTATGGCGTGATGTCATTGTCGGTCCGGTATCGGACCACTCGAGCATAAGAGGTTAAAGTGTATTTAAAAGTCTTGCATTTAATTTTCACAGGTATACAATTTTTGGGGAGGCAGCTCGGCTATCGGGAGATTAAATAATATTTAATATAATAATTGTTTTTGTATTCAAGTTGTTGTTTTTTGCAGGGCTATACCGGGAGCTTGGTGCGTCTGGCGAGAGCTTGTATGGAACGTGCAAGAAAAAGAATTGGCGCGCAAAGTGCAGCCACCAGTTCGTTTTTTTTTGCTAGTATGGTCGTGAAATTTACGGAATTAAAAAGTCTTAAATTAGGCGTGGCTGGGTAGCGCAGTGGACTAAGCACTCTTGGTGACTTGGTCAGTCATCCCTACTAACAACATTTGGCGGTGTTGGCTGGTGGGAAGCTGGTGGGGTATGTGTCCTGGTCTTTGTAAACTGTGACTCCTACTGGTCGGTTGGGGCACCTGTTCAGCAGGGAGGGGATCTGGGGGAAATAGCGTGAACCTCCGCACGCGTTATTTTCCCCAGTGAAACTCCTCGCTGTCGGGTGAAAATAAGTGGCTGGCGACTACACATGTATCGGAGGAGGCATGTGGTAGTTCTACACCCTCCCCAGGCCAACAGTGGGCCAATGCGTGCAACGACCAGGAAGGGAATTGGCATAACGACTAAATTCAGATGGGTGAAAAATACAGAAAGCCCAACAATAAATAGAATTAAAAAAAAGTCTTAAATTGAACTTGTTGAAACCCGCAGATCCCTGCGATAAGTTCACCGTGGCTAAATTGCACCCGAATAACCAAACCTACTGGCAGATACGTGTGGTGAACCGGAGCTACTTGGATGATAACCAGGTGTGATGGGAGTGTGAACCTTCTAAATGTGAGACTTCTCTCTCCAGGGTCTGGCGACCGAGTTGCTGAGTAACTGCGACGGCCAGCTGAAGACGGACGTGGCTCACATGGCAGCCTACTATGAACACAGGCTGCAGCTTGGGAGCAAGGCCATCTACCACCTGGAGGCCTTCGTGGCCAAGTTCATGGCCGTCTACAAGAAGTTCATGGAAGACGGCCTAGACGGCTTGATGTTTTGAACATCGAAGGGACACATGACACTTTTCAAATAATCCCTTGTTTAAAGGTGCTGTAAGTGGTATTTTGTTGTTAAAGTAAGTGGTAAAAGTATGTTTTGTGTTTACTGCAGAGCAGAGGGACTGGGTGACCCATGTTACTGACCAAACACACTGTCCATCAGTGATGGCTGTCAGAATGTAGAGCTATTTAACACTTATTTAAACAGAAAATGCCACTTTAATGACCAGTGTTTTTCCTTTGTTCCACTGTGAAGGTCAGCTTGAATATAATCATCACATAACATCATCTGTATTCTGTAACGCATTGGGTGGTATCAAAATAATAAACTGTTCAGTATGTTTGTAAAGCATTGGGTGGTATCAAAATAATAAACTGTTGTATGTTTGTATAATAAAGTGTTTACTTTCTTTGGTCGATGCATCCTGAGAGGCCTCCTCTCCTTTGAGTTAGGTAGGGGGCGCTCTGCCACAGCTAGTCTCTTCTATGTCTGACTCATTTCCGAGGGCAGGGGGAGTTAATCTCTTAGCCACCACCTCCAACATCATCATCATAGACCTGTTAGCGGTTTACAAACATAGTGTTCGAGCCAATCAGCAATACCAACTGAGTCACGTCTCACGTGACTAAGTTGCCCCCTACCTGCACGAGCTGCTGTGCTAAAAAAGTATGACAGGGCTCTATGGAGAAACCATAGAGACCAGGATTATGTGCCTTTTGCCCCCTTGATGCGTGTGCACACTAGGGATGGGCATGCTATACTCGAGTGATCGTGCATTACTCGAAAAGGGGGAAAAAACTTTTTAAAAAAATAGGTATTCGTTTTTTTTTATTTATTTTTTTTTTACTTCTTTTTGTTCATTCACGTATATGTTTAAGGAAACCAACAAACTGTTATAATCTTACACATGCACGTGAAAAAATATGTATAACATTTTTATTTTTTCCCCCATAAAAATGTATAATTTCGATTATACAGAATGCCTTTTGAAAGCAGAATATAGACCTGTTCGCTGTCCACGTCAGCGAACAGGTCCTGCTTTCAAAAGGCATTATGTTGGATGCCGTTTGTTCATAATCCGTCTATCAGCTTTGAATTGTCTGATCTGGACCAAGATAATGATTGCCCCTAGGATCTTTTCCCGGGTATCCGTTACCCTCGATGATTTCCCCCATACTCTTAATATTATCTTGGCGCGAGAGTCCACCAGAATCTGGCTTGATATCACATTTAAGCTTAGAGACCACGTCAGACTCATGTTGGGGGCGACAGTGGCTCGGGAGGTAGAGCAGTTGTCTGGTAATCCGGAGGTTCCCGGTTTGATTCCCGCTCATCCTGGGCAACGTGTCGGATGTGTCCTTAAGCAAGACTCTTAACTGCTCCCGATGAGCAGGTTGGCACCTTGCATGGTCGCCTCCGCCGTCGGGTGTGAGAATGTGTGCGTGAATGGGTAAAATGTGAGGAACAAATTGTAAAGCCCTTTGGATAAAAGCTGATATAAATACAGCCATTTACCATTTATATCCAGGGGCATATGTTCAATAATTAAAAATAATTATAATAACTGGTTTTATATCTAGGGAGCCCTACATAATTGTAAACCTCTGAAGATATTGCATTACTTGGTGTGAAGTAAATTTTACAAAGAGCAATTTCCAGTCAAGTAATTGGCAGGATTGATATTTTTGTATCGTATAAATATATTGGAGGAGCACAATTTATCAAATGCAAAATAAATACCTAATCTGTTAAACCAGTGTTTCTCAACCTTTTTACACCAAGTACCACCTGAGAACGTAGCTAGCTCTCCAAGTACCACTATGCACAGTTCACGCAGGAGGCAAATGTATTCCTAATAACATTTATTGTTAACTTTTGTCAGACACGGCCACAATGTACAAATGGGTAGCACTAGAACTAGCAAACTCTTCCACACAATTCTCATACAATGCAAGGGGCATTGAATGAGAACATAATAACTAACATTCTCACATAGCAAGTGAGATAATTAAGAACAACTGTATTTCAGCAAATGTACTCAATTCAAACATACTCTCTTTCACACACATACACACACAGTAAGTGACACACACAGTGAGAACATTAATAACAGAATAATAATTGATTGAAAACTTTATTAACAGATTGCAGAATGGGTACAGTACAGCTCAATACATACAATTGTTAAGGGGATGCAGACCAGAGAAAGACTTTCGTCTTGTTTACATCAGGGTCCCCCATTTTCAATTCATCATAACATATATGACATACAGATAGACAGTACTGCTACATCTATACATTTATGACATCAGATTTGCAAATACATAGTACTGTTTGTGATACCAAAAGAGTCCAGAAAAGAGAGTATATACATTTGATGTAGAAACTGTACATTGGAGGTTGGGGGGGGGGGGGGGACTGTACATTGGAGGAGGTGGGGTGGGACACTGTACACCTGTACAAGCAAAACTGTACATTGGAATATTGACAACCATACTTGATCATTTACTGTACATTGGGTTGGGTTAGGACATTTACAGGGTCCAGTTTCGAATTGCAGTCTCCCGTAGGTGTTCTTTGAGAGTGTTTTTGAAAGTGGGTAGTGATTCACATTCCTTTACAGCTTTGGGTAGAGTGTTCCACATTGATGTGGCATAATTGCGAAACGTGTTTAGTCCCTTGTTTGAGCCGAATCTGGGTTTAACATGATTTGTGGAGCTCCCTCTGGTGTTGTGATCGTGGTATTCACTGACCTTTGGGAAGTATTTTGACATGTACATGGGTACCTTGGTCGTGTAGTGTATCTTGTAGACCAGGCCCATTGCAAGTTGATGTATTCTGTCATCTACTCTAAGCCATCCTAGTTTGTCAAAGTGGGCAGGGGTGAGGTGGGTTCTAGGAGTAAGGTCAAGCAGTAGTCTGACCAGTTTGTTTTGAGATGTTTGTAATTTTGTTTTTAGCGCCTTTGAGGTGCTTTGGTACCATTCTTCTTTCCTTGTGACAATATTGTCACCCACTGTAACTGAGAAGCCGTCGGTCTTGCTGAGTTTGTTATTTGAACCGAAGAGAATGGACTCTGTTTTGCCGATGTGTAATGATAGTTTGTTATCAGCGAGCCATATGCAGATTTTGCCTAGTTCCGAGCTGAGGTTTTTTTCAACCTGTAACTTGTTCTTGTCAGAGACCAGCAGGGCTGAGTCGTCCGCAAACAGGAACAAGTTGCAGTCACAAGCTGATGACATGTCATTTGCATAAATTAGGAACAGTAGCAGACCTAGTATGCTTCCTTGTGGAACACCACAGTTCACTGTGAGGGGGGGGGATAGGGTACCGTTTACCTCCACCATCTGTTCTCTCCCCTCCAGGTAGGATTTCATCCAACTCACTGATAGGCTATCAAAACCAATTGCTTTTAGCTTGTCAAACAGAATGGTGTGATTGACAGTGTCGAAGGCCTTTTGTAGGTCCAGCATGACCATGCCGCAGTATTTGCCTGCGTCCACCTCTTGTTTGATGTGGTCGTTTAAATAGAGAAGGCATGTGTCAGTGGAGTTGGATGTTCTGAAGCCAGATTGGAATTTGTAGATTAGATTTTTTTTTGCAAGGTACTTTTCGACCTGTTCGTATACAATATTTTCCATGACTTTCGAGATGGAGGTAAGGATAGAAACAGGGCGGTAGTTGTCTGGGTGTAATTTACTGCCCTTTTTGCGCAGGGGTGTTACTCTCGCAATTTTGAAGTCCTTGGGGACGTGTCCCTGTTTTATGGAGAGGTTTATTATGTGTGTGATGACTGGAGTAATGGCGGCTGCTGAGTCTGAGGAATTTGGAGGGGATGTTGTCATGGCCAGTGGCCTTGTTCGGTTGGAGGGCGCTCAGTTTTTTGAGTACCTCATCTGTTGTTACCATTTCCAGTTTGAAGTCATCTTTGTGGACCCCTAGGTTCTTGTAGTATGCTACTATGTGTTCTACCCCATAATGCCCTGAGTGGGAGGGTAGTTTGTTTACCAGTGTTGTGGCTATGTTTGTGAAGAAAATGTTTAAGTAATTGGCTACATCCAGCTTGTCTGTGATGAGCGTGTTGTCCGTCTTTATGTTTATGTTTGAGAATCTGGTTTTAAGTTTTTTACTGCAGCCTAGTTGATTATTGAGTAATTTTCAAAGTTCACATGGTTTGTTTTTGTTTTCCTCAGTTTTGTCATTGATGAAATTTTTTTTAGCTGTTTTGATCATGGAGTTTACGTCATTTCTTAGTCTGTTTCTTTCCAGTTTGAGTTCAGTCACGTGGGCTTGGAGTTCCCTGCTCTTGCTTTTGGTAAGCTTTGACTGACTTTTACGAAACTCAGAGCATTTTTTGTCTCTGGTTTTCATAGCGGTCAGTATTTCAGTGTGCATCCACGGCTCAGCGCGATTTTTTACCCTGGTGGTTCTTAGGGGGGCCATGTTGTTTAGTATTGTTGAGAATTTGGTTTTGAAACCAAGCCATGTTTCTTCAACCAGTGTACCATTGAGTTCATCTGACCAGTCCAGGCTCTCAAATTCAAGGTTAAAGGCCTCGCTAGAGTAGGTTTTGAGGTCTCTAGATGTGACTGTTTTGTGACAGCCAGCCTTTTGTTTTAGCTTTTTGCGGGTACAGAATATCATATAATGATCATTTAACCCGCATGCTATAACCCCTTTATTGGAGATCTTGGACTTGTCAGAGGTCATGATGAGGTCAATGGTAGTCTGAGTTGACTCACATACACGTGTGGGTTGGGTGATTAGCTGGCTGAGGCCGTGCAGATCACAAAACCTATTGAAGGATTTGAAGATGGGTGCATCTTTTTGTTGCATATCCATGTTCCAATCCCCAATAAGAATCTTTTCTGCATCCTCAGCTCCAGCTAAGCACACATCCAACACATCATAAAAGCCATTTTGGTCTGGCGGTCTGTAAATTGTGCTGACTAGAACAGATTTAGCCCTTTCAAATAGAATTTCTACAAAAACAGTTTCAATAGCCTCATGATCTAGGTCCGTACGGTTAATGAATTTGGTGTCCTTATGATTGTACATACAGACACCACCTCCATACCTGTTCCTGTCATTCCGGACTATTGAATAGCCCTCCAATTTTATTTCCGGGTCTGTTATTGATGAATCCAGTTTAGTTTCAGAGAAACATAGAATGTTTACCTTACCGCTAATGAAATGTTGCCTTATTTCTGCCAGTTTGTGTCTAAGGCTCTTTACGTTTAGATGGAAAATATGAAGTCCGTTTTTATTTGCTGTGTTGCCTATATCATTGAGAAAAAGGTAGGGTTCTCCTTCTGTGGGGAGGGGGGGGGGGGCTCTGTGATGTCCGGGGGGGTGGGGGATCCTTTGATCAGGGTGGGTGTCCCGCGACGGGGGGGGTGGGGGGCTGTGTTGTTATTATTTGGTCCGTGTGTGGGAGGGGGGTGTGGGTGTGATTCTTTGTCATGTCCTGGTTCATCTGCTAGCTTCTGTGTTGATTCCGTCTCAATGCCCGGGTGGTGAAATTCCATGGGGAGGGGGCAGGGGGCTGTGTTGATTCCATCCCGCCGGCTCCCTGTGGCGATGTCTCGCTGACCGGGTGGCTTTCGGTGGGGGAAGGGTAGGGTCCTCTGGCTCCGGTAGTTTGCTGTGTTAGCTTGCCGGCTACCTGCGCCACCGTCGAGTTGACTATCCCCGGTACCTTCATGGTCCGTGTACGTTTTGATAGTTCGTTTTACGTTTCAAACTGAAATACGAGGTGTTTTCCTATTTCCGTTTGAAACCAAAATCGAAAAAACGGGGGAAAACAGAAATACGGAGCTGTTTTTCGTATTTTGGTGTCAGAATCAAATGAAAAAAAGGAGTGAATAATGGGCCGTGTACGTTTTGATAGTTCGTTTTTAGTTTTTGATGTGAAGAATGGAGAACGGAACCATGTGACAAGTACTAGGGTTCCATCCTAGAGGCTAATCTTTCCTGTGACAAAATGGCATCCAATGTAATCAAAAAAGTCAACCAACGAACAAGATTCTTGTACCGGATCTCCTCTCTGGTAAACAAGAATACCCTGAAGACTCTGGCAGGAGCACTCATTCAAGGGTACTACGACTATGCTTGCACCTCATGGTACCAAAGCACCTCAAAGGCACTAAAAACCAAATTACAAACATCTCAAAACAAACTAGTCAGACTACTGCTTGACCTGACTCCTAGAACCCACCTCACCCCTGCCCACTTTGCCAACCTAGGATGGCTTAGAGTAGACGACAGAGTACAGCAACTTGCAATGGGCCTGGTCTACAAGATACACTACATGACCAAGGTACCCATGTACATGTCAAAATACTTCCCAAAGGTCAGTGAATACCACGATCACAACACCAGAGGGAGCTCCACAAATCATGTTAAACCCAGATTCGGCTCAAACAAGGGACTAAACACGTTTCGCAATTATGCCACATCAATGTGGAACACCCTTAACAATTGTATGTTTTGAGCTGTACTGTACTGTACCCATTCTGCAATCTGTTAATAAACTTTTCAATCAATCAATCAAACGTTTTTCAATGTAAAAGCCATGCACGATCTAACGTTAACGAATATGTATAACGTTATGAATAAATACATAAATACATGCATACACACAGAGCTATACCAGGGTAACGTTAACTTATGATACATAAATTTTTTGTTTTGTGCATTTCATTTAGACATGATCTTTTATGTGAAGTAATAGCCTAATATGATCTGTCCCAAATAGTGTTGTCTAAACGCACGTTACCCAACATATCCTAGTTCAGTGGTCGGCAATAGGCCGCTCGCAGGCCGAAATAGGTCCGCCAGCAATAATATCTGCCCGTCAGATTATTTTGATAATATGATTTGTGATGAAGACTCGCTTTATTGAATCGGAATCGGGAGACTTAGGTAAAGTTAGAAAGATATTCACAGATTCGAATTTCTGCGGTCAATAAGCGAAATGTTTTTTAAACACAAAGGACACCTCTTTCCTATCGTAGTAAGGTAGACAATGAGCTACAACCTTATTTTCACCTAAACGAAGCGAGCCGGCCTCGGAGCTGTACAATTAATAATAATAATATTGATCTATATGTGCAGTCGGCCTTGAGGCAAGTGCGCAGCCAGGGACCGTCTAAAAAGTGCAACACCGAAAAGAGACACTACAAAAAGATTCAATAACTTCACTGTCATACAGTGTATAGTGTCACCAAAATCACTGCACACATCATCAGTGGTATCCTATTATATTATAGTGTTATACTACAACACTTAGATTTGGAAAAAATGCTTTTTCATAATTCTGGGGATTTTGTATAGGAAAAAACATTAAATATCCTCACTCTTATAGAGTGTAGTGTCACCAAACTCACTGCACACATCAATGTTATCCTACTGGTTATCCTCTTGACTAGCTTGTCAAATAAGAAGAAGAAGAAGATCTCATTCTGCGTCTTGAGACAGGATAGATAGACTGTATCCTACAAAACACATAGACTGAAACCTGCATTTCTCAACCAAGGTGCCTTGCCTACCGTTTTGCTGTGGAATGGTGAGTGTCCACAACAGCTAGTTAGCTGTTCTACTTGAATACTGAATGTTAATATTGAATCAGACAATATTGAATACTGAATGTTAATATCAGACCATATTGTATGACAGTGAAGTTATTGAATCTTTTTGTAGTGTCTCTTTCCGGTGTTGCACTTTTTAGACGGTCCCTGGCTGCACACTTGCCTCAGCCGACTGCACATAGAGATCAATATTATTAATTGTACAGCTCCGAGGCCAGCTCGTTTAGGTGAAAATAAGGTTGTAGCTCATTGTCTACCTTACTACGATAGGAAAGAGGTGTCCTTTGTGTTTTAAAAACATTTAGCTTAAGAATTATTGACAACAGAAATTCGAATCTGTGAATATCTTTCTAACTTTACCTAAGTCTCCCGATTGCGATACAATAAAGCAAGTCTTCATCACAAATCATATTCTCAAAATAATCTGACTGGCAGATATTATTGCTGGCGGACCTATTTCAGCCTGCGAGTCGCCTATTGCCGACCACTGAACTAGGATATCTGTTGGGTAACGTGCGTTTAGACAACACTATTTGGGACAGACCATATTAGGCTATTACTTCACATAAAAGATCATGTCTAAATGAAATGCACAAAACAAAAAATATATGTATCATAACATTACCCTGGTATAGATCTGTATGCATGTATTTATGTATTTATTCATAACGTTGTGGGATCGCAAGAAAGGATGAAACGGGAGACGGTAGTCGAGTCTTTCCTTTACTTCCCAACATAAATTACATACATCAAAACAGAGTGCAGAGACGTTTAACGTTATTACTTCAAAGTGACAGCAGCCAGCTGACAGCTGACAGGTGACATAATATACGTCACCAAATACCCAACCCGTTCCCAGAATCCCCAGGCTTAAAGGAGCATTCCCCCGCTCCTCAAGTCCAGTGAATGTCTGCACCAATTGTGCGTGATAAGTGTCACCACACAGGCCCCCCCAGAATTCACAATAACCCCCCAAAAGATCCACAGTCAACGAGGCGGGGGGCGGATCAGGCGCCCAAAATGACTACGTATCACCCGTGCAGGGGTAGAGGTGGGGATTGGGGCGTGTGGGGGGGATTCAGGAGATATGAGGTGACTAGAGGGAAAAGCAGTTGGCAGGGGCCGGGCAGGGGGTCGTCCACGCCGCGGGGGCCGGGCCAGTTCAACTGGCCTGTCTAGGTCCAAATGGGCAGGCTTGAGCCGGTCGACCGATACCCGCTCTGACCTTCCTCCAATGTCCACCATGAAGTTCTTAGGCCCCGCCTCCAGGACACGAAAAGGGCCGTCGTAAGGGGGCTGCAGAGGAGTACGGTGGCTGTCATGGCGAATGAAAACATACCTGGCTGACTGCAGATCCCTAGGCATGTAGGACTGCGGGAGGCAGTGCTGGGAAGTTGGGACTGGGGTGAAAGCACCGGCGCCATCCCTGAGCACAGTCCGAGATGAGGTGACCGACCAGGGAGCCTCGGCATCCGGGAGGAACTCCCCAGGGACTCGCAGCGGTTGTCCGTACACCAGCTCAGCAGCCGAGGCCTGCAGGTCTTCTTTGGGGGCGGAGCGCAGGCCAAGCATGACCCAGGGAAGCCGGTCGACCCAGTTGCAGTCTGTAAGGCTGGCCCGCAGAGCAGCCTTCATAGAGCGGTGAAACTGTTCACACAAGCCGTTGCTCTGTGGGTTGTAGGCTGTGGTGCGGTGGAGCTTCACTCCCAGGCCCTCGGCGACTGCAGTCCAGAGCCCGGACGTAAACTGTGGGCCCCGGTCGGATGTGAGATCAGATGGTGTGCCAAAAGGGGCTACCCAGGACCCAATGAACGCCCGGGCCACCTCGGTGGATGTGGTCGATGCCAGCGGGACCACCTCCGGCCACCTAGTGGTTCTGTCCACCATGGTGAGGAGGTGAGTGAACCCGTGGGAGGCGGGCAGGGGACCCACCAGGTCCACATTGACATGGTCAAAGCGCCTCTCCGGCATGAGAAATGGTGCCAAGGGGGCTTTGGTGTGACGGTGTATCTTTGCACGCTGGCACGCCACGCAGGAGCCGGCCCAGGCTGCGATGTCCTTCCTGAGGCCATGCCAGACGAATTTAGCACTGACCAGCTTAGTTGACGCCTTCACTCCCGGGTGCGACAGGCCATGGATGGCTTCGAATACCTGCCGCCGCCAGCCAGCGGGAACCATCGGACGGGGCTGACCGGTGGAGACGTCGCAGAGGAGCGTGGTGTTGGCAATACCAAACTGCACATCCTCTAACCTTAGTCCAGTGTCGGCTGTTCGGTAGGCCTGCATGTCCTTGTCAGTGGCCTGGTCGGCAGCCATGGCAGCGTAGTGAGAGAAACAGGGTTTATTCAATGTATGTGATGTATAGATTGGGGGGAGATGACCACAGCTAAAACGGTGCCGGGTCAGAGAGATCAAAATGTGCATGGTTTGCCTATGAAGAGAGTGATAGAACAGTGGTCCAGTAGCCAGCAGAATGTTTAGCAGTCAGCCCAATGTTTTGCATTCCTCGCAGGAACAAACTGATAAGAGTGTACTGTAGGCCCAGGAGGGAGAGAGGTTTATCTTAATGAAAGTTTAATGGTGTAAAGGTTAAAGCAGTTGTCATGACAACACGTCGCATGACAACCAGAAGGCGGGGCCGTCGTTGCGACGACGAACCTCTATAAGTCGAACGGTGTTTCCGGGTGTAAGGCAGACGAGAATCTGACCAAGAGCGAGTAGGACTGAGATCACACAGAGGAGAGACTCTTCCTCCTCCACCACGGAGGGGGGGGGGAAGGGAGAATGCCACATCATCATTACAGTAGCTTCGGCTAACACGAGGAGGGTTCGACTAACGAACAGGCCTGAACACTATTGGACTGAACAGCAAAAGGACGATAGATGAACACACCGAAAGATCATTAGAAATAGACTCTTCAAGGACAATACAATCTGTTAACATCTGAGCTGAGGTTTCTGTTTAGAGAAATAAAACCACGCTTTTCCTTGTAAGGTATTTCACGTTGTCGAAGTGTCGAATTCTTACGGATTTGAATTATTATGGTTTATGGATTGCACTAACGGGGGGAGATAAGGATCTTATCTACCAGTATCGGAGACGTCAGGACCATTAAAAGTACACAACGCAGAGGAATTGGATGGAGGGCCAAACAGACGAAGACGTGATACTGGCCAGTTTGATCAGAATCTTACAGTTGATGCCGTTGGGACCCGGATTTGCAAGAGATTAAAACAACGGGAACAGTTGGTTGTTGATGACAGCCGGATTTGCAAGAGATAAAAACAACGGATAAAGACTTTTTCAATAATGGGGCGACAGTGGACAACAGTCATCAATGTGTGGGAGAATCATGATCGAAGCAAGGCCGGCCAGCCCTGGGAGAGAGCGGCGAGTCGAGCGGTCAGGAGGCGAACCAGCGCTGTAGGGGAAACAGCGCTCCGATCAAAAATGTGAGTTCACTGTGCACACGGTTGTTTTGATCTTTTAAGCCAAATAAAAAAACGAACAGATAGTGAATCCGTAAACGTAAACATTTCTAGTTCGACAGAGAGAATGCCAGCTGTAATAATATGAGCAGAGAGCCATGGTGAAAATCGAGGGTGTTATCTACAGAGAATGAAAAGCAAACGAGGCAGGCTGCACAGTTTTGGTTTAAGGAGGGTAAATGCGAGATGAGGAAAAGGGGGGGGGGGGGGGGGGGGGTCGCTTGAATCAGATCGAAAAATTGTTGATGGCGGGACTGTTTTCATAACAGAAGGAAAGTCGAAAGGAGATTGTACCAGTGTGTATTATGTCCGATCAGGCAAGAGTATTAGTCTGAGAAAGCGTCCCCTGATAATGGATAGGAAAGAGAGGAAAAACAGCGGTGTTTTTAGGCCTTGGAAGGAAGGGCAGCGTTCGTTTGTTGAGAGAGTAGCCATTTGCACCGAGTCAAAATGGCCGCAGAGCCACGAGGGGTTTAGAATCAGGAAATGACACGTCAACTAAACCACCATAGAGGAGTAGGTCGCCACCTAGTGGTGGAGGGGGGGTAGTGCTGGGGAGTTTTCATTACCCATAGGGGAATATTTAGCACAGAGAGTGGATTATTATTATAATAATAATATTAGATATAGAGTTTAATCATACAATGGATTAAATAAGAATTGCACAGACAGAGGAGGTGCAGTTATTTGAATGGGTTAATTATACAATTTGAGGGAGTTTGAATTCCAGTGGGGCCTTCTCACACCTAATAAATAGGCAGAGTCTTGAGGGGACACGTCACCAGAAAGAACTGGCGCGCGCTGGGGGTCACCCGTGGGACAAACGTAGAGCGCCGAGTGGGTATCGTTTAGCTGCTGGTGTCACGCCGGAAGACAACAAAACAGGGAACAGCCCTGTAGGATTAGATATGGGTGTGGAGAAGGTGGTAGACTAATAGCAAAACAAGGGAAGTCGAATGGACAGACGACTGCCGGTGTTGTGTTTCTGCTTTCAAAGGGGGGAGACACCGACAGCGATGGAGATGACCAGGAGATGACTGGAGGAGGAGGAAGCCGCAGGGGCCAGGCACCGACGCCTGGTACACAGATCATCCACGACGAGAGAGAGGAGACGGCGGCGGTGGAGGAGCAGATGTGGAGAGGACAGCCAGAGACACTGAGCAGTAGCAGACCAGGGGAGACATTTTTGCCTAGGGGACCGCGCCCTGGAGGGGGGACCAGCTCAGGAAAGGAGCCGTCACTGAAAGGGGCCCTTGCCCTAGAAGATGGGACCGGCCCAAGATGGGAGGTGTACTGTAAGAGAGGGAAGGGAGCGCTCTGATTTGGACGTGGGGTACCTGAGAGGGGGGCCGAAAGGTTTAGGTGTGTCGTCTGAAAAGTTGCAATCTGTGTTTTTCTCTGTCTCTCTCTCTCCCTCTCCTCCATGACCGTGGTTTATCCTTTCTGGTTTGGGTGTGATGCGGGTAATGGAAAACAAAAGCAAAAACAGCAGACGGCGGGGCCCTAATTGTTATGAGTCTGTTTATAGTGTATAATTAATTGAAAAACCAAGTAGTCTGTTGATTCTGAAGGTTGATTAAGAATCAAAGGGGGGAATGAGAGAAACAGGGTTTATTCAATGTATGTGATGTATAGATTGGGGGGAGATGACCACAGCTAAAACGGTGCCGGGTCAGAGAGATCAAAATGTGCATGGTTTGCCTATGAAGAGAGTGATAGAACAGTGGTCCAGTAGCCAGCAGAATGTTTAGCAGTCAGCCCAATGTTTTGCATTCCTCGCAGGAACAAACTGATAAGAGTGTACTGTAGGCCCAGGAGGGAGAGAGGTTTATCTTAATGAAAGTTTAATGGTGTAAAGGTTAAAGCAGTTGTCATGACAACACGTCGCATGACAACCAGAAGGCGGGGCCGTCGTTGCGACGACGAACCTCTATAAGTCGAACGGTGTTTCCGGGTGTAAGGCAGACGAGAATCTGACCAAGAGCGAGTAGGACTGAGATCACACAGAGGAGAGACTCTTCCTCCTCCACCACGGAGGGGGGGGGAAAGGGAGAATGCCACATCATCATTACAGTAGCTTCGGCTAACACGAGGAGGGTTCGGCTAACGAACAGGCCTGAACACTATTGGACTGAACAGCAAAAGGACGATAGATGAACACACCGAAAGATCATTAGAAATAGACTCTTCAAGGACAATACAATCTGTTAACATCTGAGCTGAGGTTTCTGTTTAGAGAAATAAAACCACGCTTTTCCTTGTAAGGTATTTCACGTTGTCGAAGTGTCGAATTCTTACGGATTTGAATTATTATGGTTTATGGATTGCACTAACGGGGGGAGATAAGGATCTTATCTACCAGTATCGGAGACATCAGGACCATTAAAAGTACACAACGCAGAGGAATTGGATGGAGGGCCAAACAGACGAAGACGTGATACTGGCCAGTTTGATCAGAATCTTACAGTAGTCTAGTCCCAAGTGGACGGCCCCCACCACCGTCCGGGAGAGGCAGTCAGCGACGTAGTTGTCTTTACCTGCGACATGCCGTAAGTCCGTGGTAAACTCGGAGATGGCGGAGAGTTGGCGCTGCTGGCGCCCTGACCACGGCTCGGTGGCCTTGGCCATGGCGAAGGTGAGTGGCTTGTGGTCCACAAAGGCAGTAAACCGTCGGCCCTCCAGCAGGAATCTGAAGTGCCTGATGGCCAGGAAGAGGCCTAGGAGCTCCCGGTCAAAGGTGCTGTACTTTCTTTCATTGTCCCGCAGCTGGCGACTGAAGAAAGCAAGCGGTTGCCAGCCCCCCCCCCACCCACTGTTCGTACACTGCCCCCACTGCGTAGTCTGAGGCATCAGTTGTGAGGGCGATAGGGGCGGTAGAAAAAATGGGTGTGCCAGTAATGCGGCATTGGCCAGTGCAGTTTTAGCGCCCAAAAAAGCGTCGTCGGTACACAGGGACCAGTCCACCTCGGCCTTGGGGTCCTTACCATGCAGGGCCTCATACAAGGGGTGCATGAGGTGAGCAGCACGGGGAATGAACCTGTTATAGAAGTTCACCATGCCTAGGAACTCCTGCAGGGACTTCACGGTGCGGGGGCGTGGAAAGCTGGCAACGGCGTCCACCCTGGCAGGGAGCGGAACGGCTCCCTCTGCTGAGACCCTGTGCCCGAGGAAATCAATAGACGACCGGCCGAACTGGCACTTGGCGGGGTTAACAATGAGCCCATGTGCACTGAGCCGCTCAAACAACTGCCTGAGATGTGTCAGGTGCTCCTCTGCAGACGTGCTGGCTACGAGAATGTCGTCCAAGTATACGAACATGAATGCCATATCCCGCAGCACCGAGTCCATCAGTCGCTGGAAAGTCTGTGCCGCCCCCTTGAGGCCAAAGGGCATCCGCAGAAACTCGAACAGGCCAAAAGGAGTGATGACCGCCGTCTTGGGAACGTCCCGTGGGTGAACTGGTACCTGGTGGTATCCCCGCACCAAGTCCACCTTGGAAAAGATGGTGGTCCCCGCCAGGTGGGCGGAGAAGTCCTGTATATGCGGGACGGGGTACCGGTCCGGGGTCGTGGCATTGTTTAGGCATCGGAAATCGCCACAGGGACGCCACCCACCATCAGCCTTAGTGACCATATGCAGGGGGGAGGCCCACGGACTGTCAGAACGGCGCACAATTCCAAGGCGTTCCATGGTTGCAAATTCCTCCCTGGCAATGGAGAGCTTAGCTGGGTCAAGGCGCCGAGCACGTGCATAGACCGGGGGACCGACAGTGGCTATATAGTGCTCCACGCCATGCTTAGCGACTGCTGAGGAAAATGTAGGCGTGGTGAGGATAGGGAACTCCGCTAGGAGGCGCTGATATACATCCCCAGCAGCAAGCATGTTGGACAGACCTAGTGTCCCTGGCCCTCCCAGCGTGCACGGGTAGGTAGCGAAGGAGACAGCATCGATCAGGCGACAGTTTGTAATGTCCACTAGCAGCCTGAACGCACACAGGAAGTCCGCGCCGAGGAGAGGAACTGACACAGCGGCCATGACAAACTCCCACCCGAAACGGCGCCCGCCAAAACACACCTCTACATACCGGGTTCCGTAGGTACGTATAGGCGTGCCATTAGCAGCGTCCATGGGGGGACCGTGGCCCCCAGCCATAGTGTCCACAGCTGTAGCAGGCAGGATGCTGCGTTGCGCGCCCGAGTCGACTAGTAGTCGCCGGCCAAATAAGGTGTCCTTAATAAATAGCAGCCTGCTGCCTCCGCCAACGCTCATGGCTGTTAATGAGCATTGGCCCTGGCGTTTCCCTGGTCACTGTAATTGCACGGTGGGCGACACTGTTTGGCCCTGGCGCCAACCGGTTATGGAAATAACACCATCCACTGTTACCCTGGCGACGGGCAGTCACTGCTGCAGCGGCGTCCGCAGCGTCCACTAGGTGGGTAGGTGGGTGGTAGGCTGGAAGCAGCGCATGCACAAACTGCTGCCGGTTGGCGAGATAAATCCTGTCCGCTTCGGCAGCCAGCGTGCGGTAGTCCTTGGTGAAGGAGACGGGAGAGCTGGCCAGGGCGGTGCGCACAGGCGCTGGGAGCTGACGCATGAAAACATGTTTAAACAAAAAAGAGGGATCTGCCGAGCCCAAAACGGACAGCATCCTGTCCATCAGTTCGGACGGCTTGCCGTCGCCGAGGCCGTTAAGTGACAATAGACGATCCGCCTTTTCAATTTCCGACAGTTCAAATAATTGCAAAAGGAATGCCTTGATAGCGTCATATTTGCCGGCAGCTGGCGGGGCTTCCAGCAGCCCCATAGCGCGGGCCGTCGTCTGGGCATCCAATGCTGCTACCACATGATAATATTTCGTAACATCCTGTGTTATTCCTCTCAACTCGAACTGAGCTTCAATCAGTGGCGGCCGCTGGGTACTTCGCCACTAGGGGCGCTATACCAAATATTTTGCAAACATGTACAGTACAGTACTGTACCACGCAAGACTCATGGCAAGACGTGAGCGATTCGACTCACGCTCACGGCAATGAATCGGCTCTTATGAACGAGTCGCTCAGCTGTTACTACAACAACACACAACCAGTCAAATAAAGTATAGTCTAGACTCTAATTCACAACTTGAAACACAATATAAATAGAAAAGTTAGAAACAAAACTCGCCCGTCTCCAAACACAGGCAGATCTCTCCCTCTCTCCTTCTCTCTCTCACACACAGCGCGACGTGGAATCGATTCGTTACACAATCAGACCTATTATATACCAAGAATAACTTCAGTATGAGTACAGGGCTGTACACATATTTTGCATATTGTTAAACGAGCCAAGGCTAGCTATTAAACTATCGATATGAATCGAAAATCTGGGACCCTGATGTAAACAAGACAAACGTCTTTCTCTGGTCTGCATCCCCTTAACAATTGTGTGTATTGAGCCGTACTGTATTGTACCCATTCTGCAATCTGTTAATAAAGTTCTCATTCATTCATTCATTCAAACATAGACAATATTGAACAAGCCATAATCCACGTATTTTCAATCCGAGAGAGCTGCAGTAGTTAAATCAATGAGCCATCGATAAATAAACAATCAGCAATGTCTCGCTTCATGAATGGCCAGCAGTAGTACTGCTCCTAAAAAAACTATTTACAACCGTTAACGTTAAGCCAGTTAGCCCGCACCAGCCTAGTAGTACTACTAACGTTAGCTCCCAGAACGATAGCCAGTTAGCCCGCACCAGCCTAGTAGTACTACTAACGTTAGAGAGAGAGAGAGAGAGAGAGACTCACTGTTTAGTTGAAACGTCCAGGGCAGGAAACGTGTATAATCCGCCATATAGCTTGTTAGCCAAGTGTTAGCTCAGCTGAGCTCGTCGACGTTAGCACAACACTCAACAAGTACATTCCTTTGTCCATTTCCGCTCGAACAGACTGCAAACTACCTGGCGTTCTATCGCCATGCTCTAAGACAAACTCTAACCTTAACCAACTTTGAAAGAGTGCCTAAGCTTAACAGTCTAAAGAACTTGCAGTCACAGCACGGCACGCTCTAAGACAAACAACAGTCCTAGTACCAGGAACCAAGCTAGAAGCTAGAATTGGAACATTAGAAATTGGATTCGGCCAATCAGAGATCGTCTCTGTGAAATTCTGCCATAGAAAAAAATACTGGCGTCGGCCAATCAGAGAGCGTCTCCGCGAAATGCGGCTATGGAAATTCTCACGGAAGTTCACGCTGCTTTCTAGACCGCTTCAAATCGCGCTCGGATTCCAACATAATAGTCATATTTCAACGCACAACGCCGTATGCACTGATTGGCTGTGACGGAGACAGCGATCAAACTGTGACGCGCAGTCAGAGCGCTATCGCTTCTTGCCCGGGCGAGAAATACGAAAAAATAAAAAAAAACGTCACTTCCTGCCCATGAAAACGCTGTTTTTTTTATTTAGATAATAACGTTATATTGTGCATTGGAAATACAAACATACTTAAAATGAGTAAATATTATTCATTTTAAACATGTTTATATTATTTATAGGGCTATAAAACAAAAAACAAAAAAGTTTTTTTTTCTTCTTCTCTCATTTAACAGGTGGGTCGGCGCCCTAGCGCCACCAGTGGCGAGCCGCCACTGGCTTCAATGTGTTGAAACCAGGGTCGAGGGCTGTGATGCCAGAAGTCGGGTAACTTAATTGCAGCGGCGTAGACAATGTTCACTTCTCCGTCCATAATGATGTAATATTCACGTACTTCAGGTCACCAATGTGGGATCGCAAGAAAGGATGAAACGGGAGACGGTAGTCGAGTCTTTCCTTTACTTCCCAACATAAATTACATACATCAAAACAGAGTGCAGAGACGTTTAACGTTATTACTTCAAAGTGACAGCAGCCAGCTGACAGCTGACAGGTGACATAATATACGTCACCAAATACCCAACCCGTTCCCAGAATCCCCAGGCTTAAAGGAGCATTCCCCCGCTCCTCAAGTCCAGTGAATGTCTGCACCAATTGTGCGTGATAAGTGTCACCACAACGTTATACATATTCGTTAACATTAGATTGTGCATGGCTTTTACATTGAAAAATGTACTTGTCACGTGGTTCCGTTCTCCATTCTTCACATCAAAAACGAAAAACAAACTATCAAAACGTACACAGACCAAAATCGGCCCATTATTTACTATTTTTTCATGTGATTCTGACACCAAAATACGAAAAACAGCTTCGTACTTCAGTTTTTCCCAGTTTTTTCGATTTTGGTTTCAAACGGAAATAGGAAAACACCTCGTATTTCCGTTTTTTCCCCTTGTTTCGTATTTCCGTTTGAAACGAAAAACGAACTATCAAAACGTACACGGACCCTTCACTCCCGTCTCGTCCTCCCGTGTGTTCCTCTGCGGCGGCGTCGGGTGTGTTGATTGCTCCGGCGTCGGGTGGAAAGTAGGCACCCGAAGGGTCCGTGTACGTTTTGATAGTTCGTTTTTCGTTTTCAAACGGAAAAACGAAAAACGAAAAAAATACGAGGTGTTTTCCTATTTCCATTTGAAACCAAAATCGAAAAAACTGAAATACGGGGCTGTTTTTCGTATTTTGGTGTCAGAATCCAATGAAAAAAAGGAGTAAAGCTGGCGGGGTGGGTCCTAGATGGGAGGCCGAGTCTGTCTAAAGTGAACTTGATTGATCCATGTTGGCAGACTACACAATTCTTTGTGTGTGATATCTAGTTATTATGTTGAGTCAAAATACGTTTGTTGGCCAGCCGTCTGTTGGTCATCGGTGTTCGTAATCTTACATTTAAATTAAATGTTTGCTCATGCATATCTTTGGACACCTCTAGCTGATAAACCAATCAGGATACAGAAACGGGATTTCGGGACCCCAAAATTGTCAACAAGAACAACGGAGAATGGATCTGACTGGAACGCTAGCTGATTATACACAACATGAGACAGTAAATACTATTGTAATAAAACGTTCAAAACTATGTTCAATTTGTGTATTGTTTTGTTACTATATAAGATTGTATTTCGCACTGTATTAACCATAACGACGTCACAGATGAGCTTTAGATGGTTAACGTGATATTAACGCTATCTATCCGACGGTCCGACCTAAATACTATTGTAATAAAACGTTCAAAACTATGTTCAACTTGTGTTTTGTTTCTTACTATAAGATTGTATTTCGCAAGCCATACCGACGTCAGGTGAGCTTGCTATCCATTAGATGGATAACGTGATATTAACGTTAGATCTAACCGACCACAATTTGATTCGAAATGTATTACATACCTCACTTTGTTGGTCTCTCTCTGGTCTGCATCCCCTTAACAATTGTGTGTATTGAGCTGTACTGTATTGTACACATTCTGCAATCTGTTAACCGTTTTCAATCAATGTCAGACGTCTATAAAAAAAACGATTGAATTGCTCAGAATTTAAAATTATGTCCCCAATAGGACATAATAATATTAATATTATTCCCCAGTATGACACAATAAACACAGAATGAATGCTACCAAAGAGAATGCTATATGCAATTTGTGTATAAAGTGTGTATTAATCCTGTAACATGAGTCAAGGTCAGATCTAGCCTGGCATAGAGAACAGAATGTTGATTTTTTGATGTTCAAGTTTCTTTATTAGTTGTCATACAGAAGTACAGAATACTTTTATATAAAATGCTTCTTTCTGTTTTGCTCCAGAGATTGTGCTAGATAAAAATAGATAAGTATAAAATAGAAGTCAAGTACGTAGACAAGTGTTCAATATATACATACAATGTACAATGCAGAGTAGAAAGGTAACTGAGTTACAATACAATATACTATACAGTACAATGCAGAAATGGGATGAGGTACAATTTACAGTAAGGTGTAATGAGGTATGGGTTGTAGTGCAAATTCTTTGCCAATAAATATAAAGTGTGTTTAGGTGTTCTAAAGTGGGTGCTGCAGTGAGTTGTTTGTTTAAAGTGAGTGTGTGCGTGTGGATGTGTGTGCTGTGAGTGCATTTGATGGTTGTTACATAGTGTTATTGTCATTTGTATGTGTGTAATGTGTAACTAGTACAGTGAGAAGGCATTTGGCGATTTCTTTAAACAACGTCTCCTAACAGATGAGGTGGACTTCCATGCTCCTGTAAAAAAGACGAAACTCAAAACCTTCAAGGACACAGCAACATCAAGTGTTACCAAGGTGAGAGGCAAGGAGATGGCCCTGAAAGCAGACCGAGACCTCTTCGCCAGGCTTATAGTGGTGGGAACAGTCAGGAAGATTGACATCTGGGAAATGTTAGTCTACAGTCTGGGACCCTTCCCTGCAGCCATAGCGAACATGGATGGCTCTATGGTGAAAACTGATAAAGCCAAGTTAATGCACTTTCTCGAGGGATCAGTAAATCCACCCGCCACAGTTGAAGTCCCTGATGGCACAGGGGTGGAGGTGTTACCACTACAAACACTGTTCTCAATACAGGAGGAAGCAGACACCCGACTATTGCTTCACTATGCTCATGCCTCTCAATACAGTTCCCATGTGGTGATCAGCAGTCCAGAGATTTCTTCGAGATTGACTGGATGTCACTTCCTCCAGCCCCAGTCGCAATCCTGGAACTTGTATACTGCTCCTGCAAAAAAACACAATGCATGAAGGGGCGATGCACATGCAAATCAAACAACCTACCATGTACAGACATGTGTCTGTGTTTGGACTGTCAGAACACTGTATCCTAAGTTTTCACTGGAGTTTTTTTCGTCTTTTTTTCATATATTTTATTTCTTTTTTGGAAGATAGGCACAGGTACAGGCATACAATGCACATTGTTGGTTCCAGCTATCTATTGTTTGATAGTTTGCACCATTTAATCTAGCTGTAGAAAGCTCCATTGTTACAACATCAGCTAATAACTGTTTCCAGTGATTAAAGGGCAGAGAATGTGGAGCTTGCCATCAAAGCGCCAATTTCTTTTTCAGCAGTACTTCCTGCCAGCCAAAATCGTCTCTGAACAATACTTAAAGCTAAAGAATCATCATCATTAAGGAGCAGTAATTTGGGACAACAGGGAATATGTTTTTGTAATACATGTTACTGTTAAAATAAATAACATGTTATTTTCACACTTGTTATTGTGTTATAAATGTTGATTGATTGATTGATTGATTGATTGAAAACGTTATTAACAGATTGCAGAATGGGTACAGTACAGTACAGCTCAATACACATTGTTAATAGGATGCAGACCAGAGAAAGACTTTCATCTTGTTTACATCAGGGTCCCCTATTTTCAATTCATCATAACATATTACATACATGACATACAGATAGACAGTAAACAACAGCACAGGGACCATCCAATATCAAACTATTGTTAATTGTTATATTGGAAGAGTATATTTATGAGACAGTATATTTTGTACATATGTAACGGTTGTGACAACGTCAAATTTCTAACGTCACAGGCAACAACACAGACCGCTATTACCATAGTGTAACACACAGCAAGAATGTGAAACAAGTTACTATTATTAGTATTGGGTTAGAGTTGTTTGATTTACACTAACGTAATGTTAGATTGCTATCTGAGAAAGTTAAAATGCTAACGTAACGTTAGTCTTTGTGAGCTGGCTACAACATTTTCCAATGTGTAATCGGACGTCAAAACGGACTGCATATAAACTGCTGATGACTCATAACTTCCTATCACGTTTGAATAATGCTGTAAAGTTAAGTAAAAATGCATTTCAATAGTAATAGTAATGAATTGAGAGCTTACCGAATGCAGAGCTATCCAGTCTTGTCAACAGACGAGTAGCAATATTTACTTCCTGGTTCCAGGGCTTGAAGAATGTCATTGGGAGAAATCAAGTCACCTGACGTTGTAACGCGTTTTGATTGGTTCCGCAGCAACGCCCCTTTTCACAAACGTAGGTAGTTTTTATCTTATCAACACATTAATTTTCATAAAGATATGACCCAAAAACCGTTGCCAACAAACGGAAATGTGTTATTATAGTATATTATGTAGTTCATATTACAATAACATATACTCTGTAAAACCAGATCAATCATTTCATTAACGGAAGCCTCTAGAGACCTTCGGCCCACCGTCTATCCGGGTTGTTGTAAACAGCGACTCCTACAGTTCGGTTGGGGCGCCTGCTAAGCGCGGATAGGACCTGAGTGGGATAGTGTGATCCTTCCACACGCTACACCCTCTCAGTGAGAATCCGCGCTGCCAGGTGAAAAGAAGCGGTTGATTGGCTGGACGTGTGTCGGAGGAAGCACGTGGTAGCCTCCACTCTCCCAGACCGACTGTGGGGGGTAAGTGCGCAGCGACCAGGAAGGGGATTGGGAATTGGCATAACGACTAAAATTGGGATGGGAGAAAATCGGAGGAAAATGGAGGGGGAAAAAGATCAATACAAAAAATAATATATATATAATTTTATTTTTTTTATTTTTATTAAAAACGAAGGTTTGGAACTCAAACATGTTCCGTTGTGATGTCACAGTATGATGTCATAATAGAACATTCTAGAACATTTGTGTCACAGTATGATGTCATAATAGAACATTCTAGAACATTTGTGATGTCACAGTAAGGCATAATAGAACATTCTAGAATATTTGTGATGTCACAGTATGATGTCATAATCAAACATTCTAGAACATTTGTGATGTAAATGGCTGCTTTTTTATATAGCACTTTTATCCAAAGCGCTTTACAATTTGTTACTCACATTTTACCCATTCACTCACATTCACACACCGACGGCGGAGGCAACCATGCAAGGTGCCAACCTGCTCATCGGGAGCAATTAGGGGTTAAGTGTCTTGCTCAAGGACACATCGACACGCTGCCCGGAAGCGGGAATCGAACCGGGAACCTCCGGATTGCCAGACGACTGCTCTACCTCATGAGCCACTGTCGATGTCACAGTATGATGTCATAATCAAACATTCTAGAACATTTGTGATGTCACAGTATGTCATAATAGAACATTCTAGAACATTTGTGTTCTATATATATTCAACAATTCTAATGCAGCTGAGAGGTTTTTGGGGGTAGGGATAAGGCCAGAAGAAATCCATACTGTACTGGAGGAGAGTGGGGTGCTGGGTGAGGGTGGGCAGCGGCCGGACAAGGGTGCTGCACTGGGGGCAAAGGGGAAGGAGAAGAAAAGTGGGGTTGAATGGCAGATACGCAGGAGTGGAGGGGCAAAGGAGAGGGAGAAGAAGGAGAATGAGAAGAAAAGTGGGGGTGAACAGTCGTGTGCACTAGGGGCAAAGGAGAATGGGAAGAAAAGTGGGCAGATAGGCAGGGGGCGGACGACAGACAGGGAGAGTGAGGGGGCCAGCAGTATGGAGGAAGAAGAAAGTGGATTAGATAACTGATGTTCTGTATTCTTCAGTGGAATGCCCGGAGCCTGATCGCTAATGGACAGGAGTTAAAAAGATTTGTGGAGGAAGTCATAGTGAAACCTGAGTTAATTTGCATTCAGGAGACGTGGCTGAAACCTTGCCTTGAGTTTGTTATTCCAGGATATGAGTGTTTAAGAAAAGACAGAGTTGGTAGAAGAGGCGGAGGGTGTGCAACTTTCGTTAGAGAAGGGATCCAGTATAGGGCATTGGACATAACATCTAACCTTGAGTGTGTGGCAGTGGAAGTTTGGAGTAATCAGAGCCATAGTCCCATAACGGTGCTTAATTTATATAATCCGTGTAAACAACTTATTTTGCCTGAATTTGATGAAATTATGCAGAAGGTGAGATGTCCAGTTATATGGGTCGGTGATTTTAATGCTCGTAACCCATTGTGGGGAAGCAATAGTAAGGACAGTAATGGAGTCGTGGTTGAGGAGATCCTGGATAAGCATGAGCTAGTTATGATAAATGATGATAGACCGACTAGGTTTGATGTCACAAGGAATACTTGCAGTCACATAGATTTGTGTTTTGCCTCCTCGGGTTTGGCTAGAGTTGGAGAGTGGGAAGCGCTGGATAGTAATACTATGGGAAGCGACCACTGTCCTATTCTGTGCAAATTTGGAAGGGATCTGATAATAGAAATCGAGGAGAGGGTGCCCAGGTATAATTTTTCGAAAGCTAATTGGGAAGAGTTCTTGGAGGCGGCCCGAAAGTGGATAGGAGAGATTGATTCTGAGGGGAGTGTAGACGAGTGGAATGCTTCTCTTAGTGAGATGATACATAGGGCAGCGCAGGGCACAATCCCTATGAAGGAGGAACCCAGAGCTAGAAGGATGGTTCCCTGGTGGAATAAAGAATGTGACGTAGCTGTAAGGAATAGGAATAAAGCATACAAGAGGGTGAGACGGTTTCCAGGGTTGTGCCAGTCAGTAGAATATAAGAGGTTAAGGGGAGTAGCACGAAGAGTTATTAAAGATGCTAAAAAGAGTAGTTGGAGGAAGTTCTGTGAAACACTAGGCCCTGAGACTTCTGTGAGGCAGATGTGGGCAGTCGTACACAGAATGGCTGGAATATATAAAAAAAGCTCGATTCCAGTGATTCAGAAGGGGGGGGTAGAAGCAGTAACCAATAAAGAGAAGGCAGACATGCTGGTGGAGGCATTTCAGGCAGTGCATAACTCTGGGAGTCTGGGGGAGGAGAGAGGGAGAAAGAGGACTGAACTGCTATCGCAGAATGAGTGGAAGTTGAGAAGAAGCTCAGAAAATAATAATCCGATTAATTTGTACTTTACAATGAAAGAGTTAGGGGATGCTATCCAGGCTGGTGCAAATACGACGCCTGGCAGAGATGGATTATCCTATGAATTATTTAAGAATTTGGACGAATTTGTAATGATTGAAATACTGGGTTTGTTTAATAATGTGTGGCTAGAAGGCTGCTTGCCAAAGGAGTGGAAGCATGCCGTCATCATTCCTATTTTGAAGCCAGGTAAAGTAGCGGCTGATCCAGGATCTTACCGACCCATAGCCTTGACGTCTGTATTGTGTAAAATTATGGAAAGGATGATTACTAATAGATTAGTTTACTTTTTAGAAAGTAAGGATCTTTATGTTGGGTATCAGAATGGGTTTAGAAATGGCAGGTCTACAATGGAATCAGTAGCTGTTCTAGACCAGGACATTAGACAGGCTTTTGACAATAAGGAAGTAGTGATAAGTGTATTTTTGGATATTGAGAAGGCGTATGACTCTTTGTGGAAAGAGGGGCTGCTTTTGAAATTGTATGACCTAGGAGTTAGAGGGAGATTGTTTAATTGGATAAAGGATTTTCTATTAGACAGGACGATCCAAGTACGTGTGGGGGGGCAAACCTCAAAAACTGTAAAAATAGAAAATGGCACCCCGCAAGGAAGCGTGATTAGTCCGGTCCTCTTCGATGTGATGATTAATGACATTTTTGGGCAAATTGGAAAAGGATATGGGTTGTCTTTATTTGCGGACGATGGGGCCATATGGAAAAGAGGGAAGAATGTTGAGTATTGTTTAAAGCAGGTACAAAGAGCTCTGGGGGATGTAGAGGAATGGGGAGACAAGTGGGGTTTTAAAATATCCGCCTCTAAGTCTAATTATATGATTTTTGGTTTTAGAAAGAGGGTGCCTAGGGGAAGGCTGGTTATGTATGGATCTCCCTTAGAGAGAGTAAAGGTGTTTAAATTTTTGGGAGTTTGGTTTGACGAAAGATTGAATTGGGCTGTTCATATAGAGAAAATCCTGGCAAAGTGTGAAAGAATAGTGAATGTGCTGAGAAGTTTGGCTGGGAGTGGGTGGGGAGCGGATAGAGAGACCACGTGCATGATATACCAGGCGATGATCAGGTCAACAATTGATTATGGTTGTTATGTGTACGGCTCTGCGGCCAAGTCTAATTTGCGAAAGCTGGATGTGCTTCAGTGCAAGGCTCTGAGAATCTGCTGTGGAGCTTTTAAGACCACCCCTGCTTCAGCACTATTGGTGGAAATGGGGGAGTTGCCCCTAAACCTGAGGAGAGTAAAGTTAGGGCTACAGTACTGGGCAAAATTGAGTGGGACAAGTCTGTCCTTCCCAGCTAGGTGTTTACTTTCAGGAGATGGGGATAAGTATAAACCTTTTTTGGCCAGTATTGATCAGTGGGCCAGGAAGTTGAGATTGCATCAGGGGGGAGTGGCGGAGCACACTCGGTGGCTATCAGTGCCATTTTGGCTAGTGCCTGATCGAGTCATTGAACTTAGGTTCTTGAAGGAGGAGGATAAGGGTGAGATTGTGGAGGAAATAGAGAGGTTCCTTCTGGAATCAGGGGCTCTGGAGGTGTACACTGATGGCTCTGTGGATCCTGAAAGTGGGAGGGCAGGATTTGGGTGGTGGGTGCCTCGGTTAGGGATCGGTAAGGGACAAAGAATATCCGATGGCAGCTCAGTATTTGTGACAGAGTTGCTTGCCATCCTCTGGGCATTGTGGTGGGTGGAGGAAGTGGGACCAAGCCAGGTGATTATATGCTCTGACTCGGCTGCTGCACTGATGGCTCTGAGTGCAGGTGGGTCTAAAGCTCGCCCTGATCTCATTCAGGAAATAATGTTGGTTTTATATAGGATTGCGAAGGCAGGCTGGTCAGTGGAGTTTTGTTGGGTCCCGGGGCACGCTGGTATTGCGGGGAATGAGATGGCTGACTCCCTTGCCAAACAGAGCCTGGGAAGGGAGGAAGAGATAGGCATTTCAATGGGAAGAGTAGAACTCAGAGATAAGATAAAGAAAGGAGTTGAGGCTGAGTGGCAGGATGAGTGGGAAAGGGGGACCAAGGGAAGGCACTATTTCTCTCTGCAACCTCGGGTCAAGATCAAGGTGGAGGGATATGGGTCAAGGAGTGATAGGGTGAAGATGTGTAGACTGAGGCTGGGGCACTGTGGGTTGAACAGTAGCTTGTGCATTGTGGGCAAACATCCAGATGGGGTGTGTGAATGTGGAGAGACTGAAACTGTCGGGCATGTCTTCCTAAAATGTGAAAGGTATAGGAAAGAGAGGGAAATCTTTTATAAAAGTCTGGAAGAGCTGGGAGTCTCTTCCTTCTCTCTTAAATCATTCTTTGGCATGGATAATGAGAACCACCAGTTGATCACAGAGGCAGTGCTGACATTTCTGCATGCTTCAGAGTTGTACCAGAGGATATAGCGTTAGGGTATGTATTAGTATTGGACAGGCAAGAGGAGCAGAGAAGAAGGAGAAAGTGTGAGTTGAAGAGGCCTAAAGATGGAACACCACTAGTGTAGTATAAGAAATGAGGAGGGAAGAAATACGCCAAGAAAGAAGAAGAAGAAGAAGAAGAAGAAGAGATCATCAAAAGAAGTGTGGAGGGCAGTAATACGCCACGATGCGTCTACTCTGCCGGAAATTCAAAAGAAGAAGAAGAAGAAGTCTAAAGAAGAAGAAGAAGATCTCATTCTGCGTCTTGAGACAGGATAGATAGACTGTATCCTACAAAACACATGAAACACTAAAACCTGCATTTCTCAACCAAGGTGCCTTGCCTACCGTTTTGCTGTGGAACGGTGAGTGTCCACAACAGCTAGTTAGCTGTTCTACTTGAATACTGAATGTTAATATTGAATCAGACAATATTGAATACTGAATGTTAATATCAGACCATATTGTATGACAGTGAAGTTATTGAATCTTTTTGTAGTGTCTCTTTCCGGTGTTGCACTTTTTAGACGGTCCCTGGCTGCACACTTGCCTCAGCCGACTGCACATAGAGATCAATATTATTAATTGTACAGCTCCGAGGCCAGCTCGTTTAGGTGAAAATAAGGTTGTAGCTCATTGTCTACCTTACTACGATAGGAAAGAGGTGTCCTTTGTGTTTTAAAAACATTTAGCTTAAGAATTATTGACAGCGGAAATTCGAATCTGTGAATATCTTTCTAACTTTACCTAAGTCTCCCGATTGCGATACAATAAAGCAAGTCTTCATCACAAATCATATTCTCAAAATAATCTGACTGGCAGATATTATTGCTGGCGGACCTATTTCAGCCTGCGAGTCGCCTATTGCCGACCACTGAACTAGGATATCTGTTGGGTAACGTGCGTTTAGACAACACTATTTGGGACAGACCATATTAGGCTATTACTTCACATAAAAGATCATGTCTAAATGAAATGCACAAAACAAAAAATATATGTATCATAACGTTCCCCTGGTATAGATCTGTATGCATGTATTTATATATTTATTCATAATAACGTTATACATATTCGTTAACATTAGATCGTGCATGGCTTTTACATTGAAAAATGTACTTGTCACATGGTTCCGTTCTCCATTCTTCACATAAAAAACGAAAAACGAACTATCAAAACGTACACGGACCAAAATCGGTCCATTATTTACTCTTTTTTCATGTGATTTTTTTTTTTTTTTTTTTAAATGTTTTTATTTTCAATTTTCAACATAGAACAAGACATCACAACACAATACAATACCGTCAATAATAACAAAAATAATGACACTAACAACAGTAATAACATTACAAGACAGGCAAACAGAAAAGAAAAAAAGACAATGAAAATAAATAAGGAAATGACAATAGAAAATAAAATAAGTGTGGCTTTCACGTGTGCGCCTTATCTCGTGTGCTATATATATGTGTGTTCTACCTACCCATATGTGCGTGCGCTTTACCTATGTATACGTTTTATGTGTACATGCATATATGTGTGTTGTGAACGTGTGCGTATGACCGTGTATTCCCTAGTAGCCCAGAGTGCATGTACAGTACTACCGCAGCCAAGAGGACACGTACAGTATCAATGTAGTCAAGTGGGCATGTACAGTATTATTACCGTCAAGAGGGCATGTACAGTATCACTGTAGTCAAGTGGGCATGTACCGCATTACTGTAGTCAAAGGTATATGTACAGCATTACTGTAGTCAAGAGAACATGTACCGCACTACTGTAGCCAAGAGGACATGTACAGTATCAATGTAGTCAAGTGGGCATGTACAGTATTATTATAGTCAAGAGGGCATGTACAGTATCACTGTAGTCAAGTGGGCATGTACCGCATTACTGTAGTCAAAGGTATATGCACAGCATTACTGTAGTCAAGAGAACATGCACCGCACTACTGTAGCCAAGAGGACATGTACAGTATCAATGTAGTCAAGTGGGCATGTACAGTATTACTGTAGTCAAGGGTACACGAACAGCACTACCGTAGTCAAGAGAACCTGTACAGTATTACCGCAGTCAAGAGAACATGTATAGTACCACCGTAGTCAATAGGACATGTACAGTATTTACAATGCCAGTACCGTCAGACAAAACAAGGCAGCAGTGGGAGGTTACTGGTAATGGGGAAATCCGGCGAGTACAGTGGTGAATAGTGCAGGCCCAATATGTGACAGATAGGGGTCCCAGATCTCATAAAAAGTGTCCAACTTGGAATGCAGCATACACGTAATATATTCACAGGGGATACATTCCATTATGATATTGTGCCATGACCTTATTGACGGGACCTCGTCCTTGATCCAAAACAACAGGATGTTCTTTCTAGCAGCAAATGTCAACAAATTGAACAGTCTCTTATGTTTGGAATTGGTAACATGAATATCTGGGAGGCCCAGCAAAAGGCAGAGGGGATCCAGCTCGATGGGGGTGTGAAATATGTCAGACAGTACTTCTACAACGTCGTACCAGTAGCTCTGTAGTTTTACACAGGTCCAAAAACAGTGGACGTGATTTCCAATCTCTATCTTGCATTTAAAGCAAAGTGGGGACGTATTGGGATCCATTTTACTTTTACGGGCGGGGGTAATATGGATGCGATGCAATATCCTAATTTGGATGGCCTTGGTGCGGTTACAAACCGAGATTTTTTTTGCGTAGGTCCACGTATCCTGCCAGTCTGCATCTGTGATTTCTATGTCCAAATCCTCTTCCCAGGACTGTTTAGTAACATAGGAAGATAAAGATGAATTAAGGTTCAGAGTACTATAGAAGATAGATATTTGTTTTTTGGGGATCTGTAAGGAGAGGGCCTTCTCCACCTGCGAGGTGGAGATGTCAGTTAAAAGTGAGGTGTCCTTGGTGATAAACTGCCTAATTTGTAGGTACCTAAAAAATTCCGCTTTCAATAGACCATATCGCTGCTGCAGCTGTGTAAAGGACATTAGGGTCCGGCCATCAAACAGGTGGCCAAGATCGGTTATGCCCTGCTTATACCAGGTCTTGAAGCCGCCGCCGATTTGGTTTGGCTTAAAGTCGGGATTGTCTACAATCGGGGTAAGAGGAGAGGTCAGCTTGGCTCGGCCCTCCACCTTACGGACAGTCTTCCAGGCCTTGACGGAACATAATGTGATGGGGTTGGAGCACACCTTCCTCACAGACCTAAAGTCTTTGATAAATAGTAGGTTCCACAGGGGGGACTTAGATTGCGAGGATTCAACGTCCAGCCATATTGACAGTGGGTCTGCTCTGAACCAGCCGACCAGCACCCTAAGGTGTGCCGCCAGCTGGTAGTGTCTAATATTAGGTAGGTCTAGACCCCCATCTTCACTATCCATCTGTAATTTGGCCATTTTCAGACGCGGTTTCTTCCCATTCCAAATGAATGAGCTTAGCCAGCCTTCCAGCACCTTGATAACCTTGTTTGTCAGCAGCACTGGGATCATTTGGAGAGGGTACAACAGTCTGGGGAGTACGTTCATCTTAACGAGGGCAATCCTACCCAGGAGATCGGTAAGGGGGCCCATCTAACCAAGTCTGCCCTTATGGTGTCTAAAAGAGGGGGAAATTGGCCTTAAACAATGTATCATAGGTGGGTGTCACAAATACTCCTAGGTAAACGAAGCCGGAGGGCGACCAGCGAAATGGGAAGGGCTCGGGCAGTATCGGGATAGATTTGAGTGTCCCAAGTGGCATTGCTTCGGATTTGGAAAAGTTTATTTTGTACCCCGAGAAGGTTCCAAATGTGGAAATCATGCGGGTTAGACATGGAATTGAAGAGTCAGGTTTAGACACGAAGATCAGCATGTCATCCGCGTAAAGAGTGATTTTGTGCTCCCTCCCGCCCACTCTAATACCTGAGATCTCGGCTGACTGCCTTACGGCCTGTGCGAGTGGTTCTATGGCCATGTCGAATAGTAAAGGGCTAAGAGGGTCCCCCTGAGGGTTCCCCCGCTGCAGAAGAAAGTTGCTAGACCTAAGTCCATTAGTCAGGACCGCCGACATCCGCGAGTTGTAAAGAACCTTGACCCAGTCAATAAAGGTGTCACCTAAGCCAAATTCAGCGAGGGTTAAAAATAGATACGGCCATTCTACACAGTCAAACGCCTTCTCCGCATCGAGAGACAGAACCACCGCGGGGTGGTCTGTCTCACGAGTCATTTGGATGATATTGAGGAGCCGTCTCATGTTGTCGGTAGAGTTCCTACCCTTAATAAAACCGGTCTGATCTTCATTAATAATAAAAGGGAGTACTTTTTCCAGGCGCATGGACAGGATCTTGGAAAGCAACTTTTGGTCCGAATTGAGTAGGGCTATAGGCCTATAGGAGGCGCACTTCTCAGGGCATTTACCCTTCTTAAGGAGAAGGCAGATATTAGCCTCCCGTAGAGACTGGGGCAGTATCCCCACCTCAGCGGAGTGATTAAGCATTGCCAGCAGGGGATCTAATAGAATATGACCGAACTCTTTATAAAACTCGCATCCGAAACCATCCGGGCCCGGAGCCTTACCAGATGGCATTGCCTTAAGGGCGCCCAGAGCTTCTTCCTTCGTAATTGGGGCGTTAAGGAGCAAGTTCTGATCTTTCGATACCTTAGGGAGGTGTAACTCAGCGAAGAAGGCCTGCATGTCAGCGAGAGCACCATCGGGTCGCTCGGTCCTATAGAGTTGGGCATAGAAAGAGGCAAACTCTTTGTTAATAGTTTGGTGTCAAAGGACCTGACCCCGTTGGAGTCGGATATTGAGGCTATTACTTGGGTGTCAGCCCTTTTTTTCGCCAAGTTAGCCAGGCACCTACCCGGCTTGTCACCGTGTTCGTACATTCTCTGTTTGGCAAATTTAAGAGAATATTCTGCGTCCTGGATCAGAAGAGTGTTTAGCGCCGCTCTGGTGGCCGTAAGCTCCGTAAGCACAGCCGGGGCTGGGTTTGAAACATGCTGATTTTCAAGGTCGGCTAGTTTGGATTCAAGAAGTTTACATTGTTCATTTTTCTTGTGCTTCTTGGATGATACATAAGATATAATCAGTCCACGAGAAAAGACCTTAGATGTTTCCCAGAGTAGAGACGGGTTATCCGTAGAGCGAAAGTTAATTGAGTAGAACATTTTAAATTCCGATTCGAAATAGGAGACAAATATATCATCTTTGAGGAGGTATGGGTTGAGGCGCCAACGCCTCGACAGCACTCTCTCTTCTGACAGGGAGTAGACCAGATATATAGGGGCGTGATCCGATAGAACGATGCTTCCGATTGTGCAGGACGATACTAGAAAGAGCTTAGAGGAAGGGATGAAGAAATAGTCTATTCTACTGTTGCTCTTGTGTGGGCCGCTAAAAAAGGTGAACTTCAGTTCTGATGGGCAAAGGGTTCTCCAGACATCTGAGTATCCAGTGTCTTCGCATAGGGAGGTGAGCATCTTTGCTTGCCTAGAGGGGGGAGCCAGACTGGGTGGGAGTTTGTCAAGAGACGGTATGAGGTGACAATTAAAGTCTCCGCCCACAAAGGCGTTCTCAGAGGCCAGGCCATTAAATTCAGCAAATATCTTGGATAGAAAGTCAGGGGAATAGCCTGGGGGACAGTATACATTCATAAATGTCATTTCTTTACCCTTAAGAACCCCTTTAATAATCACATAGCGACCTTGGCTATCCACAGAGGAAGTTATAAGTCTAAAGGGGAGATTTTTATTGATCAATATGGCCACGCCCCTACTAAACGTAGAATAGTTTGTAGCAAAGACCTGTCCTACCCAGCTCTTTTGGAGTTTAGCAGTGTCGTTGGGCCCCATATGAGTTTCTTGTAAAAAAGCAATCGACACATTTTCCCTCCTTAAAAAGGTCAGAATCGCCTTCCTCTTAGCCAACCTCTGCAGGCCTCGAACATTCCAGGAGCAGAGCTTAAAGCTCTCAGAGTTAGCCGTAGCCATAGAACATTGAAGGGCGTGTAGGTGGGGCAGACCTGGGCAAGCCTGTGGGCATGTAGAATTCACTTAACCTAAACACTATGCACACGTATTTCAAGCCATACATAAAACACATAATAATGACATAAAAAACATATAAATGTGTGGGACCGGTGGGTCTTTCCCCAACATCACAGGGACTCACCAACATTTCCAGAGACTTCAAACCTACCACTCGTAGAACCATCTCCGTGGCCAACTGCCACATTTCCCTGTATACAAAAGTGCCTCAGAGTGTAAAGCAAACAAGAAAAAATCAATTGAACCATAAGCCAATAGTAAGGTCAACGGCTGGAACCCAGAACTGTCGGTAAAAGGGGGGGGGGGGGGGGTGTATTTGCCAGGCATGCTGCGACAAAACAGGCGCGCAGTACCACCACCAGGCCGGGAGGGGGCGATACCCTGTCCGCGAGACTGTTATCTCCCCTGACGCTGGTTCGACCCCACACAGTTATGCCTCCCTACCAGAGCAGGGCGCTGTGCCGGGGGCCGCCCGCCGCTCCCGCGAGCACATTGTCAGCAGCAAACATTAATGGGAGCCATGCGGGTTGCATGGACCGGTTGAGATTCAAGCAGGTGGCGCAGTCACGAGACCCCATCTCGCTCGACGTGTAATCAACAGTAAATGCATCCCGGTGGCAATGATCAAAAACATGGCCGGGAGCTGGTATATCGCGTAAAAGTCATAAGCGTGGCAGAAATATCCGAAACGGAATAGAATAGGTCCCGCTCCTTCCGAAACGTTAACAGTTAGCAACCCAGCCCGTGGCTATGGTCGTGCATCAGTACAACAGTCATATACAACATACTTGTCCCCCTCCTCCCCTTATGTCAGATAGCGAGAGAAAAATAAAAAGATAACTTTCCAGGCGAGGCCTAATGTCAAGTAGTCATCCATACTCACATATGTAATAAGATACCAAATGCGACCCCTTTCTGTGTGATAGCCGTAGCAGTATGCTAGCGGTCCATCGCTACTACCACGTCAGGATCTGATGAGGCCGGTGTCGGGTCCGCGTTCGGCTCCGGTGGAGCCAGCGTCGGGTCCGCGTCTCGCCCCGGTGAAGCTGGTGTCGGGTCCGTGTCTCGCCCCGGTGGAGCCAGCATCAGGCCCACGTCTCGCCCTGGTGAAGCCGGTGTCGGGTCCACGTCTCGCCCCGGTGGAGCCAGCGTCATGCCCGCGTCTCGCCCTGGTGAAGCCGGTGTCGGGTCTGCGTCTTGCCCTGGCGAAACCGGTGTCGAGGTCCCTCTGGGTCGGGTCCTCAGGAAGTCCACGGCGTCCTTGGGCGACGGTAGATGCAGCCTGCCCTCCTTGGTTCGGATGATTAGCCTCGCAGGGAACTGGAGCGATGGTTTAAATCCGCGCTTGTACAGGGGCCCCATGACATCACGGTATTGTGATCGTTGCTCGACCACCTCGGGGGGATAGTCTTCGAAGATAGCGACCGGTTTCCCTCTGTATGTCAGATTCCCTCTCCTCTTGCGAGCTTCCAGGATAATAGTCTCTTTGATCTTGTAGTGATGTAAGCGGGCAATTACGGCCCTAGGCCTGGAGCCTGGTGCTGGTCTGGGTGTTAGTGTCCTGTGGCAACGGTCAAGCTCCGGTGGTGTAGCGAGGACATCTTTCCCCATGATTTCCACCAGGACCTCCGCGAAAAAGACACTGGGACGGTTGCTGTGCAGGGATTCGTCCAGGCCCAGGATGCGTATGTTAGAGCGCCGATTACGTGACTCAACATCAATTAGCTTGTTTCTTAGCTTGTCGATGACTATATCCTGAGCTGTGCATCTTACTTCTAGCTCCGCCATCCTATCCGACCACCTATCCATGCCGTCCTCCACGGAGGTCAAGCGTTGGGAATGGTCTGCGATCTCCTGCTGGAAGCCGTCGAGTCTAGACTCGAGCGAGGCAGCAAACGTTCTGAACTCCGTGGTGAAGGCCTGTTTGAGCTCCTCCATTAGCTTAGCCATGGTAGCCCCATCCACAGGGGCGGCCTCGCTTCTCAAGACTCGTGCAGTCATCACACTCGTTATTTTTTTTCCTTTTTGGGTCGAATAGTACAGTCTTAGATATGGATGTTGTATATTAGTGGTTCAATCATCTTGAAAATTAAAAGAAAAGGCTTTTTAAAGTAAAATAAAAGTTCGGGAGCGGCAGCGTGGCTCAGAAACGTTCACATCCTTCCGACCCGGAACCGGAAGCCTTTTCATGTGATTCTGACACCAAAATACGAAAAACAGCTTCGTATTTCAGTTTTTCCCCGTTTTTTCGATTTTGGTTTCAAACGGAAATAGGAAAACACCTCGTATTTCCGTTTTTTCCCCTTGTTTCGTATTTCCGTTTGAAACGAAAAACGAACTATCAAAACGTACACGGAATGACGCTGATGACACAGTAGTGGTGGGCCTGATCTCTGCCAACGACGAGAGGGCCTACCTGGAAGAGGTAGAGAATCTGTCACAGTGGTGTCAGGAGAACTGCCTCTCCCTGAACGTCAGCAAAACAAAAGAGATGATTGTGGACTTCAGGAGGTCGGGGGTCAAGGACTACAGCTCCCTCAGCATCGACGGGGCACCGGTTGAGAGAGTGAACAGTTTCAAGTACCTCGGAGCCCACATATCCGAGGACTTGACATGGACCACACACATTGACAGTGTTGTGAAGAAGGCACGACAACGCCTCTACTTCCTCAGGCGCCTAAGGAAGTTCCAAGTCAGTCAGAAGATCCTTAGGAACTTCTACTCATGTACAATCGAGAGCATCCTGACTGGCAACATCACCTCCTGGTTTGGGAATAGCACTGCACAAGACCGTAGCAGACTACAAAGAGTGACACGTTCAGCCGAACGCACAATTGGAGGGGGGCTTCCCACCCTCCAGAACATTTACAACAAGCGGTGCAGGGAGAAGGCTAAGAGAATCATCAAGGACTCCAGCCACCCGAACAACTGCCTCTTTGAACTGCTGCGGTCAGGCAAGCGATACCGGAGTCTTAAGGCGAGCACAGAAAGACTCAGAAGGAGCTTCTATCCCCAGGCCATCAGGCTGCTCAACGAACAATAAACACTATGCAGCAACCATCAAATGCACACAGCACACACATCCACACGCACACACTCACTTTAAACAGGCAACTCACTGCAGCACCCACTTTACACACTTTAGAACACCTAAACACACTTTACACTTTATATTTATATTAGGGCTGTCAGTTTATCACGTTAATTAGATTAATTAATTACACAGCAAATGTTCACTTTATGAAAATTAACTCAAAATTAATTACAATTTTTTTTTTTTATCATTTTTTTTTATCATTTTTTTTTGTATCTCATTCATTCCATGAGAATGTAGAATACACATTTACAGACTTTTTTTTTTAATATGGTCCATTTGCATGTTCTTGGTATCTGATTCTAGGGACATCTATGAATCTCAGGGAATGTATTCCGAGTGTCAGAAATACGGTGCAAGTTGCACCCTTACTTACAATTCATTATGAATTGAAAATGGGGGACCCTGATGTAAACAAGACGAAAGTCTTTCTCTGGTCTGCATGCCCTTAACAATTGTGTGTATTGAGCCGTACTGTATTGTACCCATTCTGCAATCTGTTAATAACATTTTCATTCAATCAATCAATCTGCGCTGTGATTGATTGAATGAAAATCTTATTTTGAGTCAATTGTAATGAACCAAATGAGAATATCAATACATTTTTTTTTTATCTTTGACTGTGAATAACACCATGCTCAAATTGACCAGACCTGAAAAATCTAAGCAAATTAATAGATGGAAGATGATTAAACAGAAGGTTATGTAGATACAGTACTGAATTCTGCTATCTGGACACATGCAATTTGAAATATGATTATAGAATATAGAATATCAGGCATAAAATGGTTATGCGATTAAAATGCGATTAATTAGATTAATTAATTACAAATCCTGTAATTAATTAGATAAAAAAATGTAATCGCCTGACAGCACTAATTTATATTTATTGGTAAAGGATTTGCACTACAACTCGCACACCTTACTGTAAATTGTACCTCATCCCATTTCTGCTCTGCACTATATAGTATTGTATATTAGTACATTGCATAGTATATTGTATGGTAACTCAGTTACTTCTATTCTGCATCGAACATTGTACATATGTCTATACTGAACACTGTGACCTCTATTTTTACTTCTATTTTACATGCTATACTATTTTATTTCATACTATCTTGTCTAACACAGTCTCTGGAGCGAAACAGTAAGAAGCATTTTGTATAAAAGTATTCTGTACTTCTGTATGACAACTATTAAAGAAACTTGAAACTTGAGAAACTTGACCCTTCACTCCCGTCTCGTCCTCCCGTGTGTTCCTCTGCGGCGGCGGCGGGTGTGTTGATTGCTCCGGCGTCGGGTGGAAAGTAGGCACCCGAAGGGTCCGTGTACGTTTTGATAGTTCGTTTTTCGTTTCAAACGGAAAAACGAAAAAAATACGAGGTGTTTTCCTATTTCCGTTTGAAACCAAAATCGAAAAAACTGGGAAAAACTGAAATACGGGGCTGTTTTTCGTATTTTGGTGTCAGAATCCAATGAAAAAAAGGAGTAAATAATGTCCGTGTACGTTTTGATAGTTCGTTTTTTGTTTTTGATGTGAAGAATGGAGAACGGAACCACGTTACAAGTACATTTTTCAATGTAAAAGCCATGCACGATCTAACGTTAACGAATATGTATAACGTTATGAATAAAATACATAAATACATGCATACAGATCTATACCAGGGTAACGTTATGATACATACATTTTTTGTTTTGTGCATTTCATTTAGACATGATATTTTATGTGAAGTAATAGCCTAATAATATGGAAATAGCCTGTGTGGTCTGTCCCAAATAGTGTTGTCTAAACGCACGTTATACAGATATCCTAGTTCAGTGGTCAGCAATAGGCGGCCCGAAGACGAAATAGGTCCGCCAGCAATAATATCTGCCTGTCAGATTATTTTGAGAATATGATTTGTGATGAAGACTCGCTTTATTGTATCGGAATCGGGAGATTTAGGTAAAGTTTTTAAAACACAAAGGACACCTCTTTCCTATCGTATTAAGGTAGACAATTAGGGGTGGGAATCACCAGTTTCATCATGATACGATACGATATCGATTCTTTGGACAACGATACGATATTTGCCGATATCACAAAGTCTCTCACGATACAATACGATTAGATTAGATTCAGGTGCCTGCAATCGATATGAGATGATATCATATGCCCATTTAACACAATCAGTAACATTTAGATCAACTAAAAAAAGGTAACGAAAATATCATTTGACATTTGTATTTTTGAGCTCTTCCAGACATTTAAAGGGAAATCAATCTATTGTTTTTAATACAAATAGACCTCCTGTTCACTGTAAAGTGCCACGTTTTGATATATTGAGCTTTAAACTTTAAGCTCCATTTTTTGGAACTCAAAACTCACAACCTAAAACCCCTCCCTACCTCCCTCTCCCAAACCGTTCCTACAACAATTTGTTGATGTTGCATGATCATGTATAGGCCTACATTTATTATGTATTATATTGTTTATGTTTAAATAACATTTAAACATCAAACTCCTCTGACCTCATCTGGTCTTTCCAAAGACGCGCACACACACACACACACAGAAAGGGAGAATGCTATGCTGTAACGTCTACACACGCGGAGCTACTGCTGTTGTTCTTGGGCGGATATGAGACTCGCCACAGGATTTTCAAAATAAGAGTATCGATATGAATCGATCTTATTACATTGCATCGATCCGATTCGATCGTTGATAATTACATCGATGTATCGATCTGGATCGATGTATCGTCCCACCCCTATAGACAATGAGCTACAACCTTATTTTCACCTAAACGAGGCGAGCCGGCCTCGGAGCTGTTATAATACTAGGCGTGTTCGATTGATTGATTGATTGATTGAAAACTTTATTAACAGATTGCAGAATGGGTACAATACAGTACAGCTCAATACACACAATTGTTAAGGGGATGCAGACCAGAGAAAGACTTGTCTTGTTTACATCAGGGTCCCCCATTTTCAATTCATCAGGACATATATGACATACATGACATACAGATAGTCAGTACTGCTACATCTATACATTTATGACATACCAGATTTGCAAATACACTACTGTTTGTGATACAGAGGGAGTCAAGAAAATGGAGTATATACATTTGACGTAGAAACTGTACATTGGAGGAGGTTGGGTGGGGTTGTGTGGGGGGGGTTGGGTACATTGGGATATTGACAACCATACTGGGTAATTTACATTGGAGGTGGTTGGGGGGGGGGGGGGAGAAACACTGTATAAACAAGCAAAACTGTACATTGAGGGGGGGGGGGGGGGAGACACTGTACAAACAAGCAAAATTGTACATTGGACTATTGACAAAACCATACTAGGTAAATGACTGTACATTGGTGGGGGTTGGGTTAGGACATTTACAGGGGCCAGTTTTGAATTGCAGTCTCCCCTAGGTGTCCCTTGAGAGTGGTTTTGAAAGTGGGTAGTGATCCACATTCCTTTTTTTTTTTTTTTATATTTTTTTTTATTATTGCAAAACAAAAATGATTAAAAGTCAGTACTCAACACATAATGCATAATGAAACTAACAGTCAAGGTGGTTAAAATTACATGCAAGTACAGAAACAAGACAAAAAAAAAGTCTATAATAATATTTTAACCGTATACAGTGTATATCCAGCTAAATTAACAATTATACAAATGCTTATATAGGACATACCCCTAATACCTATTTTCTAAAACCCTACACACATATGCTCCAGCTCGAACCCCCCCCTCCCGGACCCCTCCTTGGATAGTACCCCCATTATCCCTCACTCCTAACCAGACACTACCATTATAAGCTAGCTTTTATTCTCTCCACCACTTCTACCCACATTGACATTTTGGATTCGTTGAGACCCAGAATTCTTGCTGTAGATATTTCTTGATATATCACATCGAGATATGTAAGAGACCAAACTTTCCGGCAAATTTTTTCCGGTTGAAACCAGCGTGATGCGATCAGTTTTTTAGCTACTGTGATACCCGATAAGACCAATCTCTTTAGCTGTGGATTTACTGCAAACTCAAAAACATCATTTAAAAGCAATACAGAGGGGTGTACTGGTATATTCCAAGATACGAGTTTTGATAATTGATGGGTCACATCTTTCCAGAATGCCTTAACTGGTGGGCAGTCCCAATACATGTGCATAAATGTCCCTTCGTCTCCATTTGTACATTGGGAGCATTTTGAGTCCTGTTTCAGGCCCATTCTGTTCAGTCTTATAGGAGTCAAGTATGTCCTGTGAATATAGTTAAGATTGATTTGTTGATGGTCCGGGTTCCTTGATGTAAGACGGACATTTGCCCATGCTTCTTGCCAATCAAAGTCACTTTCCAGGTCTGGAATATCCCTCCTCCAGACAGTGTCTAGTTGAAGGGTTTCATACGAGGACGTTAGTAATTGATAATAAAAACCTGATACAAAACCTCCCAATGTTTCTCTTTCATAGAAAAATTTGTGGTATCTGTGGTGTTCAACTGGTATGTGTAATGGAACACCGTGAGACTTCAAACATAGGCGTAACTGTATGTAAAAAAGCCATGTGGACTCGGTGAGGTTAAACTTTGTGCATATTTCTCCATAACTACAGAAGCCCTGGTTATTAAAAATATCCCTAATGAGTGTATGCCTTGCTCTTCCCATATAGGGAATCTTATAGGACGTTTTCCCATTAAGAGTGCATTGTTATTGAATATGGGAGTGTGATTATGCCATTTTTGAGGGTTAGGGTATTTTTTTTGTGTTTCCCGCCATGTTCGGATTGCATGGGTAATTATGGGGCCAAATTTCCGCTCACAGTGCTTGATTGGAAGTTTAGTGTGTGCTATGTCCTTCAGTCTCTGTGGGGCTACTATGTTTTCTTCCAATTCTCTCCAAGATACCAAAGCCTGGGGATCAAACCATATTGTCAATGGTCTTAATGTGAAAGCCTTAAAATATTGTAAGAAATCTGGAACTGCCATGCCACCGTCTGCTTTATTTCTCTGTGCGGTGGATCTTTTTATGCGAGGTGGTTTGTTATTCCAAATAAATTTGTATGTGGAGGAGTGTAATCTTTTCCAGTAGCCCTCTGGAGGGGGTAACGGTAGCATTGAGCTGATGAAGTTGATTCTTGGTAATACATCCATCTTAACTATTGATACCCTTGCCTGTACTGAGTTTTTAAGTTTTGCCCACCTGTCCAGGTCGTCTTTGATTTTGTTCTGTATTTTTGTGTAATTGTGCTTCACCGTTTGTCTTATGGTGGGAAATATTTCCACACCGAAGCATCTAAAATGTTTTACCATGGGTATCGCACCTGGGAGGGTTGTGTCTTTTTTTGCATGGATGTTAAGTGGAAGGAAAGCCGGCTTCGGCCAATTTATTTTAAATCCCGATAAATCACCAAAGTTCTCTATCAACTTGAGTAGATGAGGCAATGTGGTGTTGGGGCTTTGCATGAACAATATTACGTCGTCCGCATATAAACTAATTTTATGTTGTGTGCCCTTGATTACGATTGGTTCTATGTATTGGGATTGTCTTATATATTGTGCTAAAGGCTCTAATGATAGATCGAATAGTCCGGGACTAAGAGGGCAACCCTGTCTGGCTGAGCGTGATACCGGAAAGATTTCGGAGATGAATGTGCCTGTTGTAATCATGGCCGATGGGTCCTTGTATAATACTTTAATCATATCTGTAACGGCCAAAATGGACTTAATGTGCAATGGATTTATGTGACCAGGGGGTGGCGCTTCTTTTATATAAGCGTCAGGTACACCTGTAGGAGGAGGAGTTTTGACCCGGAAAAGGCAATGGTTTTTGACCGCACGTACGACGCAGGTATCAGGTCGAAATGTTTGTATCCAATTAGGTATCATATTCATTATCATTTAATCAGTTTAAGGAACAAAAAACAAGGATATTCTGTTTGCACGGTGAAGCAAATAAATATCATTTTCCAAGAAAGCTGCCTGCATTGTGTCATTGGGACAAGGACTGTTTGGTATGAGACCAGGAATATAACGGCGCGTCAGCCAGTCTAACTGGGGATCAAGATTTCTCAGTAGCTCCGTATAAGACGGGAGCTCCTTTAATAATATCAATGAATCCTTTTCCTAACCCCATCCTTTCTAATACTGCCCATAGAAACGACCATTCCAGCCTGTCAAATGCTTTCATAGCATCCAGGGATAGCATCGCCTTAGGTGTGGTGTCCTCTTTGTCTGCATCTAGTACGTGCAGTATTCGTCTTATGTTATCATTGATCAGGCGACCTCTTATGAAGCCAGTTTGGTCCGGATGAACTAAAGACGTCATATGCTTTTGCAATCTGATGGCTAATACCTTAGAGTACAGTTTGACATCGGTTCCGAGGAGGCTTAAAGGTCTGTAACTACCGCACTCGGTGGGGTCTTTGTCTTTTTTGAGAAGGACTGAAATGAGTGCGATATTGTGGTGTTTATGGAAGCTCCCCTCCTTGACTGAGTATAAGATCATATTTAGTAATAAGGGTCCAAATATGTCCCAACAAGAAAGGTACATTTCTGATGGGATACCGTCTCTTCCAGGAGCCTTACCATTTTTCATTTCGGATATGGCCTTCTTGAGTTCCTCTAATGTGATCGGTGCTTCTAACTGTTTAGCGTCGTCCTCCGAAAGTTTAGGGAGAATAATTTGATTAAGATATGTGTCCAATTTGTTTTGATCAAAGGTCGTTTCTGAATTATATAAGTCGGAGTAGAATTCTTTGAATGTATCGTTTATTATTTTGGGGTCTGTTACAAGTACTTGTTGTTTTCTAATGGCAGTTATATCTGCAAATTTTGCATTAATTCTTAATCGCATGGCTAATAGGTGACTAGGTTTAGAACCTTGGAAATACTGCTGTTGTCTTGTGCTGCGTATTTGCATTTCCGATTTTTGTCTGTATATTGCATTGATCTCTGTTTTTAGAACGTTAACTTGATTTTCTAGTCTAGTTGAGTTGTTGTATTTTAAAGAATTAAATAACGTTGAGTAAAGCGTTTCCAGTTCAGACAGTTTTGTGCATTGATTTTTGCGCAATATGGAGGAAAATCTATCCGTGAAATCCTTGATCATACCCTTTACCGACATCCATATTATTCTGGGGTCTTGCACCGCGTTTGCATTCTCCCGTAGGAATACTGTGAGAGCTTCTTTGAGTTGTGTAATGAATTCCTTGTTGTTAAGCAGCATAGTATTAAAACGCCATCTTGGGGCCCGGGAAGATAGTATACCAAATGTTGCTTTTAGGATTAAATAACAGTGATCTGAAAGCGCATTGGGAATCATTTCCACTTCATATTTATCAAATAGTCTCGGGGATGCAAAGACATAATCAATTCTGGATAATGTGTTATGTCTCGCCGATCGACAGGAGTACTTTCGGGTCGTGGGATTAAGTGAACGCCATAAATCAATTACCCCTGTAGTCTTTGACCAATCTTTTAATGCTTTAGATGAATTTTTTTGTTCGCTGGAAAAGGCGAGGTAAGATTTGTCCATCCTTGGATTCCAAATGGCATTAAAATCTGCACCTATTATAAATGAGTACTTGGGATGGTTTAACATTTCATCGGTTAGTGAAGTGAAGAAACCCACTTCGTACAAATTTGGGGCATATACCGCTGCCAACGCTATTTTCCTGTTATGTACAATCCTAGCTATAGTTATACGCCCCTCAGCATCCGACCATACCCCTTTTAATTCAATATTTAATTTACGTCTGACGACTATGGCTACACCTCGAGTTCTCGTACCAAAAGAAGAGTGACAAATATTATGGTATGTGTTATCCGCTAACGTATCTATGTCTTCCTCTAAAATGTGCGTTTCGCTTAGTAGAGCCACGTCCACATGTTCTTTTTTCATCAGTGTGAGCACGCTTTTGCGTTTGTGTTGTTTGTTTATCCCACCAGTGTTCCATATCATTATATTCAAACTAGCCATAATCTATGCATGTTTTTGTGTAGTTTTTGGTAATGCTTCTGGAGTGCGAAGCTACAATAGATGTACATCCAATTATTGATGTCCCGTTGAGAGCCGAGCTTAAAAACATATATATATACAAATAAAAATCCCCTATTTTCCCCTCACCCAGAGAGTCGTACAGGCCTGTGTTCCAAAAACACATCCTCCGCGTATGACTTTCTCCCTTAGTCCACCGGATTGCCCAAACTGAGCATTGTAATCCTAATCTTCCTATGCTAATTGCCATAGGATCTAACATTTTCATTCTAATACAATAGAATGTCGCTTTTGGTCTTGCACCTTCCCTTACTGTAATGAAATATTGTGAAAAATGAAAAAAAAGAGAATAAACTTTCATCGACATATTCACTTGAACCCTCTACTAACATATGTAGGAAACATCAGGAAAAAGGAAAAGATTGTAGAGAAATGTTGACACCTTAATGTGAAGAACAATGGAAAAGAACAATGTAAGATAAAAGAAAGAGAGAAAAAATAGAAATAATAAAAAAAAAAGATAAAGATAAGGAGTGAGAGATAGAATAATACTCATCGTGGAGAAGCCACTAGAACCGAATTGAGTGATTAGATAAAATAGAAAAACAGAGCCTTTTAGAGCTTCAATGTGCCAGTCTCTTGATCAGTGGAGTGATTACTTCAATTGTTAGAATAACCTTGTTGTGTTCATACGTTTAGGTGTGGTTGACTTTTTAAAGTATTATTAAGGTCTGATTGAACTTCAGTCAATTGATTATATGCTATGTTTATACACACTGGATGTTTAATGTTAGAGTTGCAAGCCTTCGTTGTCATGGTGCATTATATTCTAGAAGGTTGTAGAATACACTAGTACTAATAGACTGTTGTTGTGTTCCAGAATGATCTAAGTGACCCAGGGCAGTCGAGCGATAAACCCAGAATATTCCAGATTGTTCTTATTGCCAATGATATGTTCTTGTCTCCCCGGAGACCAGAGGTCTGAAATTATAATGTATTACGAATCGTATTATACACAATACGCATTGGTGTAGACGGCCTGCATATCATCTGCTACTTTTGATGAACACAATAAAAGTCATTCTAATACTGATATACACAGAGAAAGAGGGAGATGAATCGGCTTATCTGATTTCAGACAGTGTCGTTCTGTCCTGGGGGATCTGCTCCATATCGACTCCAATATTCCTCAGCCTCTTTAGGTGTGTGTAATCCAATCCTGCGGCCGTCCCTGCCCACGATCGATAACAGCGCCGGGTATGTTAGCCTTGGTCTGTGGCCAGACTTGAACAATTTTTGCATCACCTCCTTGTATGGTAGACGTCGAGCGATGGCGTCTTTGCTTAAATCTTCGTAGATAAATATTGAATGATCACCATGTTTCAGCTTCCCACGTTGGATGCGAGCAATTTTGATGATGTCATCTCTTATTGATGTCTTCCGCAGAGTAACAATGATGACTCTTGGCCCGTTGTTTCTTTGCTCCCGAGAACCGATTCTGTAAGCTTGGTCCACTTTCGGCACTGTGTTTAGAAAGTTGTTACCCAAAATCACTGATAGCACTGTTGGAAAGTTGTCGTCTGCGCTTCATCGAGTCCTACAATGCGGATGTTATTTCGCCTGTGGTAGCATTGGGTTTCGAGTAGCCTCTCCATCGCTTCATCTTTAACCTCTTGTATTTTCCTCCGGCATGCTTCTTCCACCCTTTCTATCTCTTTTGTCACCTCTGTCATGCCAATGCAGATGGTGTTCTCGTTCACTTTGACTGCCCGTGTAATATCTGTCACCGTATTCTCCACTGTCGTGATTCGCTCGGACTGTACAGCGACCGCTTTCTTAACTTCTTCTAATTTAGCATCGATGTGATCGAGTTTTGCATCGACGTGTGCTTTGAATTCATCTTTGAGTTCCTCGATGTGTAATCTGAAAGCGACCATCTGTTCTTTCATCAGGTTAGTCAATGAGTTGAAATCGGGTGGTGTGATTGTACTGCTTGTGTCAGTTGGTGGTATAGGTGCAGTGACGATGCCGATGGATTTGTCTGCTATTATCTTCTCAAAATCAACTGCTATATCTCTCACGGAGCTTGTTCCTGTCGCTCCTGTTATGTTGACAACTATTGTCTCCCTGTCGGGGACAATAGTCGATGGTCTCGGTGTATTCTCCTCTTTATTCTCCTCGTCGGGGCTTGTCGCCAACGGATCTGTATCCGCGTCGCCTTGAACGTTTCTTCTTGATCGTGTTTCAATCTGCGCCGCTGAAGTTGCCGTATCTTGTTTCTTTCCCGTCCTTTCCTTATCCTTAACCATGTTGTCTTTTGATATAGTTAGTAGAAGGTCTTATCAATACATACGATGTGGTCTAATCTCTTTTGGTATTGTCCAAATAAGGTTTTTAAACGAAATTAACGTTAACGGGAGCGGAGCTATTGCCAAATGCGTGCACTACATGTTGCAGCTAAACCGGAAGTCCACATTCCTTTACAGCTTTGGGTAGGGCGTTCCACATTGATGTGGCATAATTGCGAAACGTGTTTATTCCCTTATTTGAGCCGAATCTGGGTTTAACATGATTTGTGGCGCTCCCTCTGGTGTTGTGATCGTGGTATTCACTGACCTTTGGGAAGTATTTTGACATGTACATGGGTACCTTGGTCGTGTAGTGTATCTTGTAGACCAGGCCCATTGCAAGTTGCTGTACTCTGTCGTCTACTCTAAGCCATCCTAGGTTGTCAAAGTGGGCAGGGGTGAGGTGGGTTCTAGGAGTAAGGTCAAGCAGTAGTCTGACCAGTTTGTTTTGAGATGTTTGTAATTTTGTTTTTAGCGCCTTTGAGGTGCTTTGGTACCATGAGGTGCAAGCATAGTCGTAGTACCCTTGAATGAGCGCTCCTGCCAGAGTCTTCAGGGTATTCTTGTTTACCAGAGAGGAGATCCGGTACAAGAATCGAGTTCGTTGGTTGACTTTTTTTATTACATTGGATGCCATTTTGTCACAGGAGAGATTAGCCTCTAGGATGGAACCCAGGTAGGTAATTTCATCTTTCCTTGTGACAATATTGTCACCCACTGTAACTGAGAAGCCGTCGGTCTTGCTGAGTTTGTTATTTGAACCGAAGAGAATGGACTCTGTTTTGCCCATGTGTAATGATAGTTTGTTATCAGCGAGCCATATGCAGATTTTGCCTAGTTCCGAGCTGAGGGTTTTTTCAACCTGTAACTTGTTCTTGTCAGAGACCAGCAGGGCTGAGTCGTCCGCAAACAGGAACAAGTTGCAGTCACAAGCTGACGACATGTCATTTGCATAAATTAGGAACAGTAGCGGTCCTAGTATGCTTCCTTGTGGAACACCACAGCTCACTGTGAGGGGGGGGGGGGGTAGGGTACCGTTTACCTCCGCCATCTGTTCCCTCCCCTCAAGGTAGGATTGCATCTATCCCATCTCGGGATAGGCGGATGCAGATCTGCGCAGGTTTTACTACGGCCTCGCCAAGCGTGTTCCATGACGGTTCGAATGTTGTCCGACTTGCTCTGAAAATCTGACGAGGCGAGGCGCGGAACTCTCGCGGGAGCGAGCCACGCACAGCCTTCAGAGCGAGGCTCCACAGTACCTCTCACTCGGCTGCTCCCGGCTGGGAAGCGACTTGCTACGGTCGCGCAAAGCGCCTATTGGCTCAGAAAAGTTGTCAGTCACCAGCCATGTGACAGCCAGGGAGTTATGAGACGTTTGATTGATTGAAAACTTTATTATGTTATGCGTTATCATCATATCATCATGATAAACTTCAAGCTGTCAGACACACACATACACACATGCGTCGTCTGTTTTGCCTCAATACTGTATATATAATTCTGTTTTGCCTCAATATACACAGTATACATATATATTGATGCAAAACAGAATTATTCAGCAGTGTGTTGTGTGTGTGTGCGGCCAGGAGCGTGCAACAAGATGGTACATACATTATGGTATATGAATAGTATATTCCACTATAGCAGTATATGGTGTGCTGTACATTTGAATCTGATCTAATTTTGCAGACGGCCATCGCATTATAATGAGCTGGACAGGTGTGTAATGTGTGTGTGGTGACGTGAAAGCGTATCTGCCATGCGAGACTAGGCGAGAGGCTCTCGTGAAATCGAAAGTGTCCGCCTTTTTATCTCCTCCCCCGGCTTCACTCGGCTACTCTCGTCTACTAGTCGAGGCAAACCGAAATCCATCTCGAACAAGCCTAAGGTTGTAGCTCATTGTCTACCTTACTACTATAGGAAAGAGGTGTCCTTTGTGTTTTAAAAACATTACCTAAATCTCCCGATTCCGATACAATAAAGCGAATCTTCATCACAAATCATATTCTCAAAATAATCTGACGGGCAGATATTATTGCTGGCAGACCTATTTCGGCCTGCGGGCCGCCTATTGCTGACCACTGAACTAGGATATCTGTATAACGTGCGTTTAGACAACACTATTTCGGACAAACCACACAGGCTATTTCCATATTATTAGGCTATTACTTCACATAAAATATCATGTCTAAATGAAATGCACAAAACAAAAAATGTATGTATCATAACGTTACCCTGGTATAGATCTGTATGCATGTATTTATGTATTTTATTCATAACGTTATACATATTCGTTAACGTTAGATTGTGCATGGCTTTTACATTGAAAATGTACTTGTCACGTGGTTCCGTTCTCCATTCTTCACATCAAAAACAAAAAACGAACTATCAAAACGTACACGGACATTATTTACTCCTTTTTTTCATTGGATTCTGACACCAAAATACGAAAAACAGCTCCGTATTTCAGTTTTTCCCCGTTTTTGGTTTCAAACGGAAATAGGAAAACACCTTGTATTTCCGTTTTATTTCGTTTTTCGTTTTTCCGTTTGAAACTAAATACAAACTATCAAAACGTACACGGACCCCGAAGCCATCGTTGCATCCTGTAGTGCCAGACCCAGTCGTCGCGTCTGGCTGGGTCCGGGGTTTAGCTGCACGTCTCCCGAAAGTAGCAGGATAAGGGACAAAAAAGTATTTCGGTCCATTCTGCCAGTCAGGGAGGGGTCTGTTCTTTCTTTCAGGATTAGCCGAATGTTGCATGAACGGTCGCTGTCCCCACGGCCAGGTGCTTATGCTCCGTGCCGTTTTGAAAATAGAAGTCGCTGTGGACCTCCTTTTCTATTTTTGTTCTTCTCTCCTCTTCTGTCTGGTTGTGCTTCATCGTTGAGTAGAGGTACGAATCCGTTATCCAAAACATAACGAGGAGAAAATGTGCGCAAAATCTATTTTGCTTGCTGTATTGACGATGGCTCCGGGAGCTCAGGAATTTGCGACCGCTCATGGCTGTGCTCTGAGATTATGAACAAAATAACAACTGTACAGTATTTCATCCAAACTCACTCTCTCTCACGAAATATAATGTGAGTCAGGCCACTTTTTAAACGGGGGGTCTGGGGGTCCCCCACCAGGATTTTTTTTGTTACAAAGACTTAATTTCCTGCATTCTGGTGCAGGAATTTTTACACTTTTACCCTTTAAATGCCAGTGTTTGTGATGGGCATCACAAATTATTGTAAAAAAAACACAAAAAGTGAAATATTTTCAATATATCAAATGCAAAGTAGATTTTTCTGGGGTGGATTATTACAGGCATGTGTCAATGATTAGCAACAACACTGATTTTGATGGATTTTTAGTTTTTTGTAATGTCAGATTTAACAACAACTCTTCAGAAAAGTGGGAGTATTTAATTTTGTATCTGACATTACAAAATAAATTTTAATCTGGTGCTGAAGTTGAATAAAAGATTTATGACTGTTTAGACTGCATTACTCTCTGTCACAGTGATCTCCTGGTTGTTCCCCACTTAGGTTATCTAACTATTGCGCCGCCGCAACTAGAAACACTGGCCTGGCCGCGTGTATATCTTCCCTAACGGAGTTGCACTTCCGCGTTCGGTTTGCGCAATCTGATTGGCCACTGAGGTTTTTTTCAGCGCCAATCGCGTTACTCCTAACAATCGCGCCAGCAGGCTGTTACCCTAACCTTAACCAACTAACCCTAACCTTAACCAACTAACCCTAACCTTAACCAACTTCGAAAGAGAGCGAATTCGAAAGAGTCGCCAAGCTTAACCAGTTTGTTAGGAGTAACGCGATTGGCGCTGAAAAAAACGTCAGTGGCCAATCAGATCGTGCAAACCGAACACAGAAGTGCAACTCCGTTAGGGAAAATATACACGCGGCCTGGCCTGCTTCTAAATTCAGTGGCATGACTGCGGACAAATTTTTTTTTTTATATTTATTTTTCTTCTTTTTTTCAAGTACCACCAGCAGGGGGCATAAGTACCACCGGTGGTATGCGTACCACAGGTTGAGAACCACTGTGTTAAACAATTTGTTTAGATCATAGTGAATTGCATTGATACATTATCTGCTGGGTATTAAAAAGTCTTTAAAATTCATAATTGTCAATCATACAGCGATAGACTCACACAGTTATAGACCTAGAATCACACAGCAATATACCTAGAATCACAGTGATGGACCTAAAATCACACAGCAATAGACCTAGAATCACACATTCCTTTCCATATATTCCACCTTGGCCTCCTTTTCTTCTTCACTCTGACAGAATGTCTTCATCCTTACCCCGCCATGTCATCTGGGAGTCTGAGGAGCTGCTAGCCTACCTCCACCCCTACCCGTGGACCGTGGGCGCGGCCATCCTGGAGCAGAAGGCCCCGGGGGAGCCAGGCGGCAGCGTCTTTCACCTGGGAGAGAGGGAGTACCTGGGCATGCTGTTGGGGGCCAGGGCCGTAGGGTGGTTGCTGTGCGAGAGGCTAGGTGTACGCAGGTGTGCCATGGTCACCAGGCCTCACAGAGACCGGCCTGCTCAGGTGTGTGTTCATCTGGTGCTTCTAATAGTTGTGGAGAGACTGGTTGCATCTCATATGATGTCAGGTCGTTTGTGACATTTACAAATGTAGAGCGAATAGTTACGTTCTGGTTGTCTCGCATTACTAGAAGAGAAGTGAGCAGCTGGACTTAGCAAAGGAGAGTGACCAGGATTCAGTCTCATCACCAATATGCTTTTAGATGCACTACATTGGTTCCCTGTCTCTTTTAGAATTGATTCTAAAGTTATTTTACTTGTGTATAAGGCCTTACTGTAGATGACTTAGCACCGTTTTACATCACAGAGTCTCTGCTGTTTTACACCCCTTCAAGAACACTTAAATGCACTGAAGCAATTGTTTAAATTTTCCCTAAAGTGCCCAGCAGAAAAATTGTAGAATCAGCTTTCTTTTATTATGCACTGAAACTGTGGAACACTCTATCTAAAGAAATTAGATAGGTGGGCTCAGTGGAGCTTTTTAAACAGCATTTGAAAACATATTTTTAACTTGGCTTTTAACTGTATTTAGTAACTCCTTTTGTTTCAATCATTTTATAAAAAGAAAAAAATCTTCTTTATTTATTTGATTGCTTATGAAATGCAATTTGTCTACTGAGTCCTGCATTTTATTATTAATTAATATTTATACATTTTATTTTTTGTTTTGTCAAAGCACTCTGGGCTGCTTTTTATTGCATGAAAAGTGCTTTATAAATTAAAGTTTATTATTATTATGCTCTGAATTGTCATCCACAGATCAGTGTTCTCCCGTTGCACGGCCTGGATGCAGAGTGGCGCCCTCATCTGGCGGGAGAGGAGGAGTACAACCCCTACGACCCAGGCTACTGCTCCTCCAAGAGTGGCCCTCGCTGGACCGACCCCGCTCTCTCAGAACTCCAAGGCAGAATCCGGGCCAAGCTCCCTGCCCCTGAAGCGCCGCCCGACCTCACCTTCCTGGGGGACGACGACGCCGACCCCGGCCTGTTTTCCCGTATCGTCCGCGGAGAGGAGCGGCAGTGGCGCTTGTGGGAGGATGACGCCCACGTGGCCTTCCTCACTCCTTTTCCCAACGCCCCCGGCCTCACCGTGCTCGTGCCGCGGCAACCTCTGACCTCGGACATATTCAGGCTGGAGACGGGGGATTACGAAGGACTGGTGTTGGCTACTTTGCACGTGTCGAGGTTACTGACAGAAGCGCTGGGTGCTTACGGCGTGGCACTGATCTTTGAGGGGCTGGAGGTCGACTATGCCCACGGCAAGTTGATACCCCTGCTTCCACCTCCACCTTCGGGGGAGGCGGAAGCTGCCGCTGACCCTCCTCCCGCGCGGTGTTACAGCACCTATCCCGGGTACGTGACCTCAGAAGACGGTCCCGAGGCAGACCCGGCGAGTCTGAGAGAATTACACACGAGGATTACTCGCACATTAATGTAGTTTGACTTGATTGTTTTTCGACGTGTTCTTCAGTGATGTAATCGGAGGACACTGAATTCTTGTGTTGTTAATTAAAGATAAGTAAAACGATGAAGATAAGTAAAATATAGCAGTAGGGATTACAATAAGGATTGATATTCTTTTTTTATCTACATAATTAAATGTATCTGAAATTAATATAACAAAACTCAATAGTCTTTTGGTGAAGTGACTCAATGGCCCACTTTTTTTTTTAATTACCTGTTGTCTTTTATGCCTGAATTCCTTTCACTATAAACTTTTTAAACCTATATTTAAACGGTTTATTTACAACCTTTATTTACCCAGGTTAGGTTTTTAATAACCTTTATTTATCCAGGGTAGGTTCTTTATAACCTTTATTTACCCAGGGTAGGTTCTTTATAACCTTTATTTACCCAGCAAGGTTCTTTATAACCTGTATTTACTCAGGGTATGTTCTTTATAACCTTTATTTACTTAGGGTAGGTTTTTAATAACCTGTATTTACCCAGGGTAGGCTCTTTATAACCTTTATTTACCCAGGGTAGATTCTTTATAACCTGTATTTACCCAGGGTAGGTTCTTTATAACCTGTATTTACCCAGGGTAGGTTATTTATAACCTTTATTTATCCAGGATAGGTTCTTTATAACCTGGGTATGTTCTTTATAACCTTTATTTATCCAGGGTAGGTTCTTTATAACCTTTATTTGCCCAGGGTAGGTTCTTTATAACCTTTATTTATCCAGGGTAGGTTCTTTATAACCTTTATTTACCCAGGGTAGGTTCTTTATAACCTTTATTTACCCAGGGTAGGTTCTTTATAACCTTTATTTACCCAGGGTATAATAATAATAATAATAATGGATTGGATTTATATAGCGCTCTTCGTGACACCCCAGTGACCCCAGAGCGCTTACAGAGTCCATTATTCGTTCATACAGAGTGTAAGATTCTGATCAAACTGGCCAGTATCACGTCTTCGTCTGTTTGGCTCTCCATCCAATTCCTCTGCGTTGTGTACTTTTAATGGTCCTGACGTCTCCGATACTGGTAGATAAGATCCTTATCTTCCCCCGTTAGTGCAATCCATAAACCATAATACTTCTCCACTTCCGTAAGAATTCGACACTTCGACACTGTGAGATACCTTATGAGGAGAAGCATGGTTTTATTTCTCTAAACAGAAACCTCAGCTCAGATGTTATCAGATGTTATCAAATTGTATCGTCCTTGAAGAGTCTATTCTAATGATCTCTCGGTGTGTTCAGAATTGTCCTTTTGTTATTCAGTCCAATAGTGGTCAGGCCTGGTCGTTAGCCTGAAACCCTCCTCGTGTTAGCCGAAGCTACTGTAATGATGATGTGGCATTCTCCCTTTCCCCCCCCCTCCGTGGTGGAGGAGGAAGAGTCTCTCCTCTGTGTGATCTCAGTCCTACTCGCTCTCGGTCAGATTCTCGTCTGCCTTACACCCGGAAACACCGTCCGACTTATAGATGTTCGTCGTCGCAACGACGGCCCCGCCTTCTGGTTGTCATGCGACGTGTTGTCATGACAACTGCATAACCTTTAACACTAATAAACTCACGTTTCATTAAGATGAACCTCTCCCTCCTGGGCCTACAGTACACTCTTATCTGTGTTCTTCCAAGGAATGCAAAACAAAACACCCTCGCTGGCAGTGTATTCAATCCGCTGGTCACCGTTCTATCACCGTCTCCTGCTTCCATGCACATTTCGATCTACCATTTTAGCTGTGGTCATCTCTCCCCAATCTATACATCACATACATTGAAAAAGCACCGTTTTCTCTCAATCCCCCCTTGATTCTTATCACCCCTCAGAATCATAAGACTACTTGGTTTTTCAATTAATTATACACAAAAATAGACTCATAACAATTAGGGCCCCGCCGTCTGCTGTTTTTCCTTTTGTTTTCCATTACCCGCATCACACCCAAACCAGAAAGGATAAACAACGGTCATGGAGGAGAGAGAGAGAGAGAGACAGAGAAAAACACAGATTGCAACTTTCCAAACGACACACCTAAACCCTTCGGCCCCCCTATCAGGTACCCCACGTCCAAATCAGAGCGCTCCCTTCCCTCTCTTACAGTACACCTCCCATCTCGGGCCGGTCCCGTCTTCTAGGCAAGGGCCCCTTTCAGTGACGGCTCCTTTCCTGAGCTGGTCCCCCCTCCAGGGCGCGGTCCCCTAGGCAAAAATGTCTCCCCTGGTCTGCTACTGCTCAGTGTCTCTGGCTGTCCTCTCCACATCTGCTCCTCCACCGCCGCCGTCTCCTCCCTCTCGTCGTGGATCATCTGTGTACCAGGCTGCGGTGCCTGGCCCCTGCGGCTTCCTCCTCCTCCAGTCTGTCCTCCTGGTCATCTCCATCGCTGTCGGTGTCGTTCCCCCCTTGAAAGCAGAAACACAACACCGGCAGTCGTCTGTCCATTCGACTTCCCTTGTTTTGCTATTAGTCTACCATGGCTTTGGGCCTGCAGCTCGTTCTCTATATATTTTTTCTCTGCAAGCCCCTATTTGTTCTCTATTAGTCCCCCACCTTCTCAACACCCATATCTAATCCTACAGGGCTGTTCCCTGTTTTGTTGTCTTCCGGCGTGACACCAGCAGCTAAACGATACCCACTCGGCGCTCTACGTTTGTCCCACGGTTGACCCCCAGCGCGCGCCAGTTCTTTCTGGTGACGTGTCCCCTCAAGACTCTGCCTATTTATTAGGTGTGAGAAGGCCCCACTGGAATTCAAACTCCCTCTTTATTCAATTATTAACCCATTCAAATAACTGCACCATCTTTCTGTGCAATTCTTATTTAATCTCATTAGATTCACTATTGAATCACTCCCCCACTCCGCCACTAGATGGTAGTACAGGCCTCTATCTAAATATTCCCCTATGGGTAATGAAAACTCCCCAGCACTACCCCCCCTCCGCCACTAGGTGGCGACCTACTCCTCCTCCATGGTGTTTTAGTTGACGTGTCACTTCCTGGTTCTTTATCTGTTGTTATCTCCTCGTGGTGCTCACGGCCATTTTGACTCGCTCATAATGGCTACTCTCTCACAAACAAAACGAACGCTGCCCCTCCTTCCAAGGCCTAAAAACACCACTGTTTTCCTCTCTTTCCTATCAGGGGACGCTTCTCCCGGACTAAACTCTTGCTTATCGGACATAATACACAGTTTAAGGTAAACACCCGATCGACTTTCCTCCCGCTATGACAAATTCCGGCCGTCTTGAGACCACAGCGACCAGTTTAAGGTGGGCCGTCTCAGGCGACAGTCTTGTCATAACAATCCCGCCATAACAGATTTCAGTCTGGTTCAGCATTCCCCCCCCCCCTTTCTCCTCCTGCATTTACACTCCCAACACCAGAAACCGTGCAGCCTGCCCCGTTTGTTTTTCATTCTATCCTGTTGATAACACCCTCGATTTTCAAAACACCATGGCTCTCTGTTCATATTATTACAGCTGGCATTCTCTCTATCGAACTAGAAATGTTTACGTTTACGGATTCACTATCTGTTCGTTTCTATTTGGCTTAAAATCAAAACAACCGTGTGCACAGTGAACTCACATTTTTGATCGGAGCGCTGTTTCCCCTACAGCGCTGGTTCGCCTCCTGACCGCTCGACTCGCCGTTCTCCCAGGGCTGGCCGGCCTTGCTTCGATCATGATTCTCCCACACATTGATGACTGTTGTCCACTGTCGCCCCATTATTGACAAAGTCTTTATCCGTTGTTCTTATCTCTTGCTCTGTCCGGCTGTCATCAACAACCAACTGTTCCCGTTGTTTTAATCTCTTGCAAATCCGGGTCCCAACGGCATCAACTGTAAGATTCTGATCAAACTGGCCAGTATCACGTCTTCGTCTGTTTGGCTCTCCATCCAATTCCTCTGCGTTGTGTACTTTTAATGGTCCTGACGTCTCCGATACTGGTAGATAAGATCCTTATCTTCCCCCGTTAGTGCAATCCATAAACCATAATACTTCTCCACTTCCGTAAGAATTCGACACTTCGACACTGTGAGATACCTTATGAGGAGAAGCATGGTTTTATTTCTCTAAACAGAAACCTCAGCTCAGATGTTATCAGATGTTATCAAATTGTATCGTCCTTGAAGAGTCTATTCTAATGATCTCTCGGTGTGTTCAGAATTGTCCTTTTGTTATTCAGTCCAATAGTGGTCAGGCCTGGTCGTTAGCCTGAAACCCTCCTCGTGTTAGCCGAAGCTACTGTAATGATGATGTGGCATTCTCCCTTTCCCCCCCCCTCCGTGGTGGAGGAGGAAGAGTCTCTCCTCTGTGTGATCTCAGTCCTACTCGCTCTCGGTCAGATTCTCGTCTGCCTTACACCCGGAAACACCGTCCGACTTATAGATGTTCGTCGTCGCAACGACGGCCCCGCCTTCTGGTTGTCATGCGACGTGTTGTCATGACAACTGCATAACCTTTAACACTAATAAACTCACGTTTCATTAAGATGAACCTCTCCCTCCTGGGCCTACAGTACACTCTTATCTGTGTTCTTCCAAGGAATGCAAAACAAAACACCCTCGCTGGCAGTGTATTCAATCCGCTGGTCACCGTTCTATCACCGTCTCCTGCTTCCATGCACATTTCGATCTACCATTTTAGCTGTGGTCATCTCTCCCCAATCTATACATCACATACATTGAAAAAGCACCGTTTTCTCTCAAGAGTCATACCGGTGGTGGTAAGCTACAATTGCAGCCAGAGCTGCCCTGAGGCAGACTCACGGAAGCGTGGCGAATAATCATCGCCTACGGCCAGGGGTGCAGTGCTGGGCAAACGCGGTCAAATGGCGTTTGGCCTTCGTCACTGAGGCCGAAGTGCGCGCATCCTATTATTATGCAAAGTATAGGTGATAAAATGACTCGTCGCGCCACTTATCACCTAGACTTTGCATAATAATAGGATACCGACAACCAAATACAAGCCCTGTAGGTGTGGTGGGGGGTTGCCTGATCTCCCGACTTCACTGGAAGGATGAGACAAGGTGTATCATCTGTTTTGTGCGCAACAGAGGGAACATGTATGCGCTTGCGCGGGCGTTTGGCCTTCGCCCATATTACGACTGCACCCCTGCCTACGGCCCCTCCGACCACCACCAACATTCATTCACATGCATACACATTCATACGAGGCAAGTAGGTTAAGTGTCTTGCCCAAGGACACAACGGCAGTGGAATGGACATGGGCTTGAGCGGGATTCGAACTACCAACCCTTCGATCATTGGATGACCCACTCTACCCCTGAGCCACGCCGCCCCACAAGGGTATGTTCTTTATAACCTTTATTTATCCAGGGTATGTTCTTTATCACTTTTATTTACCCAGGGGTGGGTTCTTTATAACCTTTATTTACCCAGGGTAGGTTCTTTATAACCTTTATTTACCCAGGGTAGGTTCTTTATAACCTTTATTTATCCAGGGTATGTTCTTTATAACCTTTATTTATCCAGGGTATGTTCTTTATCACTTTTATTTACCCAGGGTAGGTTCTTTATAACCTTTATTTACCCAGGGTAGGTTCTTTATAACCTTTATTTACCCAGGGTAGGTTCTTTATAACCTTTATTTATCCAGGGTATGTTCTTTATCACTTTTATTTACCCAGGGTAGGTTCTTTATAACCTTTATTTACCCAGGGTAGGTTCTTTATAAACTTTATTTACCCAGGGTAGGTTTTTAATAACCTTTATGTACCCAGGGTAGGTTCTTTATAACCTTTTTACCCAGGGTGGGTTATTTACAACCTTTATTTACCCAGGGTAGGTTCTTTATAACCTTTATTTACCCAGGGTAGGTTCTTTATAACCTTTATTTACCCAGGGTAGGTTCTTTATAACCTTTATTTATCCAGGGTAGGTTCTTTATAACCTTTATTTACCCAGGGTAGGTTCTTTATAACCTTTATTTACCCAGGGTATGTTCTTTATAACCTTTATTTATCCAGGGTATGTTCTTTATAACCTTTATTTACCCAGGGTAGGTTCTTTATAACCTTTATTTACCCAGGGTAGGTTCTTTATAACCTTTATTTATCCAGGGTAGGTTCTTTATAACCTTTATTTACCCAGGGTAGGTTCTTTATAACCTTTATTTACCCAGCAAGGTTCTTTATAACCTGTATTTACCCAGCAAGGTTCTTTATAAACTTTATTTACCCAGGGTAGGTTTTTAATAACCTTTATTTATCCAGGGTATGTTCTTTATAACCTTTATTTACCCAGGGTAGGTTTTTAATAACCTTTATTTACCCAGGGTAGATTCTTTATAACCTGTATTTACCCAGGGTAGGTTATTTATAACCTTTATTTACCCAGGGTAGGTTCTTTATAACCTTTATTTACCCAGGGTATGTTCTTTATAACATTTATTTATCCAGGGTAGGTTCTTTATAACCTTTATTTACCCAGGGTAGGTTCTTTATAACCTTTATTTACCCAGGGTATGTTCTTTATAACCTTTATTTATCCAGGGTAGGTTCTTTATAACCTGTATTTATCCAGGGTAGGTTCTTTAGAACCTGTATTTACCCAGGGTATGTTCTTTATAACCTTTATTTATCCAGGGTAGGTTCTTTATAACCTTTATTTATCCAGGGTAGGTTATTTATAAACTGTATTTACCCAGGGTAGGTTATTTATAACCTGTATTTACCCAGGGTAGGTTATTTATAAACTGTATTTACCCAGGGTAGGTTATTTATAACCTGTATTTACCCAGGGTAGGTTCTTTATAACCTGTATTTACCCAGGGTAGGTTATTTATAACCTGTATTTACCCAGGGTAGGTTCTTTATAACCTTTTTACCCAGGGTGGGTTATTTATAACCTTTATTTACCCAGGGTAGGTTCTTTATAACCTTTATTTACCCAGGGTAGGTTCTTTATAACCTTTATTTATCCAGGGTAGGTTCTTTATAACCATTATTTACCCAGGGTAGGTTCTTTATAACCTTTATTTTCCCAGGGTAGGTTCTTTATAACCTTTATTTACCCAGGGTAGGTTCTTTATAACCTTTATTTACCCAGGGTAGGTTCTTTATTTTTAATTTTTTTATTGGTCTTTTTCCCCCTCCATTTTTCCTCCGATTTTCTCCCATCCCAATGTTAGTCGTATGCCAATTCCCAGTCCCTTCCTGGTCGCTGCGCTTTACCCCCCACAGTCAGATCATTTGGGAGAGTGGAGGCTACCATGTGCTTCCTCCGACACACGTCCAGCCAATCACCGCTTCTTTTCACCTGGCAGCGCGGATTCTCATTGAGAGGGCGTAGTGTGTGGGAGGACCACACTATCCCCCTCACGTCCAATCCGCGCTTAGCAGGCGCCCCGACCGAACTGTAGGAGTCGCTGTTTACAACGACCCGGACCCACCCCGCCAGCTTCTCCCACCCTCTGATACAGCCAATTGTATCAGTGCAGACGGCCAGCCAAGCTGGTGACAACCCCGGAGCTGTGAGCTGGATTCGAACAGGCGAACCAAGCTCACAGCTCCGGGGCTGGTGACGAACGCAATCTCCGCTCGACCACCTAACCGCCCCAGGGTAGGTTCTTTATAACCTTTATTTACCCAGGGTAGGTTCTTTATAACCTTTATTTACCCAGGGTAGGTTCTTTATAACCTTTATTTACCCAGGGTATGTTCTTTATAACCTTTATTTATCCAGGGTATGTTCTTTATAACCTTTATTTACCCAGGGTAGGTTCTTTATAACCTTTATTTACCCAGGGTAGGTTCTTTATAACCTTTATTTATCCAGGGTAGGTTCTAGGGATGCTCGATATTGGCTTTTTTACCGATACCGATATTCCGATATTGTCCAACTCTTAATTTCCGATACCGATATCAACCGATATCAACCGATACCGATATATGCAGGGTTTCCCCGTCCAAAAAACAGAATAATTTCAGGTAACTAATAATTTCACTGGATATATATATAACAAATATTGTTATTGTTTTTTTTTGTATTTAAACCGATACCGATATTTTCCGATATCACATTTTACTGCCGATATCGGCCGATAATATCGGTCGGCCGATAATATCGGACATCCCTAGTAGGTTCTTTATAACCTTTATTTACCCAGGGTAGGTTCTTTATAACCTTTATTTACCCAGCAAGGTTCTTTATAACCTGTATTTACCCAGCAAGGTTCTTTATAAACTTTATTTACCCAGGGTAGGTTTTTAATAACCTTTATTTATCCAGGGTATGTTCTTTATAACCTTTATTTACCCAGGGTAGGTTTTTAATAACCTTTATTTACCCAGGGTAGATTCTTTATAACCTGTATTTACCCAGGGTAGGTTATTTATAACCTTTATTTACCCAGGGTAGGTTCTTTATAACCTTTATTTACCCAGGGTATGTTCTTTATAACCTTTATTTATCCAGGGTAGGTTCTTTATAACCTTTATTTACCCAGGGTAGGTTCTTTATAACCTTTATTTACCCAGGGTATGTTCTTTATAACCTTTATTTATCCAGGGTAGGTTCTTTATAACCTGTATTTATCCAGGGTAGGTTCTTTAGAACCTGTATTTACCCAGGGTATGTTCTTTATAACCTTTATTTATCCAGGGTAGGTTCTTTATAACCTTTATTTATCCAGGGTAGGTTATTTATAAACTGTATTTACCCAGGGTAGGTTATTTATAACCTGTATTTACCCAGGGTAGGTTCTTTATAACCTGTATTTACCCAGGGTAGGTTATTTATAACCTGTATTTACCCAGGGTAGGTTCTTTATAACCTTTTTACCCAGGGTGGGTTATTTATAACCTTTATTTACCCAGGGTAGGTTCTTTATAACCTTTATTTACCCAGGGTAGGTTCTTTATAACCTTTATTTATCCAGGGTAGGTTCTTTATAACCTTTATTTACCCAGGGTAGGTTCTTTATAACCTTTATTTTCCCAGGGTAGATTCTTTATAACCTTTATTTACCCAGGGTAGGTTCTTTATAACCTTTATTTACCCAGGGTAGGTTCTTTATAACCTTTATTTACCCAGGGTAGGTTCTTTATAACCTTTATTTACCCAGGGTAGGTTCTTTATAACCTTTATTTATCCAGGGTAGGTTCTTTATAACCTTTATTTACCCAGGGTAGGTTCTTTATAACCTTTATTTACCCAGGGTATGTTCTTTATAACCGTTATTTATCCAGGATATGTTCTTTATAACCTTTATTTACCCAGGGTAGGTTCTTTATAACCTTTATTTACCCAGGGTAGGTTCTTTATAACCTTTATTTATCCAGGGTAGGTTCTTTATAACCTTTATTTACCCAGGGTAGGTTCTTTATAACCTTTATTTATCCAGGGTAGGTTCTTTATAACCTGTATTTACCCAGCAAGGTTCTTTATAAACTTTATTTACCCAGGGTAGGTTTTTAATAACCTTTATTTATCCAGGGTATGTTCTTTATAACCTTTATTTACCCAGGGTAGGTTTTTAATAACCTTTATTTACACAGGGTAGATTCTTTATAACCTGTATTTACCCAGGGTAGGTTATTTATAACCTTTATTTACCCAGGGTAGGTTCTTTATAACCTTTATTTACCCAGGGTATGTTCTTTATAACCTTTATTTATCCAGGGTAGGTTCTTTATAACCTTTATTTACCCAGGGTAGGTTCTTTATAACCTTTATTTACCCAGGGTATGTTCTTTATAACCTTTATTTATCCAGGGTAGGTTCTTTATAACCTGTATTTATCCAGGGTAGGTTCTTTAGAACCTGTATTTACCCAGGGTATGTTCTTTATAATCTTTATTTATCCAGGGTAGGTTCTTTATAACCTTTATTTACCCAGCAAGGTTCTTTATAACCTTTATTTACCCAGGGTAGGTTCTTTATAACCTTTATTTACCCAGGGTATGTTCTTTATAACCTTTATTTATCCAGGGTAGGTTCTTTATAACCTTTATTTACCCAGGGTAGGTTCTTTATAACCTTTATTTACCCAGGGTATGTTCTTTATAACCTTTATTTATCCAGGGTAGGTTCTTTATAACCTGTATTTATCCAGGGTAGGTTATTTATAAACTGTATTTACCCAGGGTAGGTTATTTATAACCTGTATTTACCCAGTGTAGGTTCTTTATAACCTGTATTTACCCAGGGTATGTTCTTTATAACCTTTATTTATCCAGGGTAGGTTCTTTATAACCTGTATTTATCCAGGGTAGGTTCTTTAGAACCTGTATTTACCCAGGGTATGTTCTTTATAACCTTTATTTATCCAGGGTAGGTTCTTTATAACCTTTATTTATCCAGGGTAGGTTATTTATAAACTGTATTTACCCAGGGTAGGTTATTTATAACCTGTATTTACCCAGGGTAGGTTCTTTATAACCTGTATTTACCCAGAGTAGGTTATTTATAACCTGTATTTACCCAGGGTGGGTTCTTTATAACCTTTTTACCCAGGGTGGGTTATTTATAACCTTTATTTACCCAGGGTAGGTTCTTTATAACCTTTATTTACCCAGGGTAGGTTCTTTATAACCTTTATTTATCCAGGGTAGGTTCTTTATAACCTTTATTTACCCAGGGTATGTTCTTTATAACCTTTATTTACCCAGGGTAGGTTCTTTATAACCTTTATTTATCCAGGGTAGGTTCTTTATAACCTTTATTTACCCAGGGTAGGTTCTTTATAACCTTTATTTACCCAGCAAGGTTCTTTATAACCTGTATTTACCCAGCAAGGTTCTTTATAAACTTTATTTACCCAGGGTATGTTCTTTATAACCTTTATTTATCCAGGGTAGGTTCTTTATAACCTGTATTTATCCAGGGTAGGTTCTTTAGAACCTGTATTTACCCAGGGTATGTTCTTTATAACCTTTATTTATCCAGGGTAGGTTCTTTATAACCTTTATTTATCCAGGGTAGGTTATTTATAAACTGTATTTACCCAGGGTAGGTTATTTATAACCTGTATTTACCCAGGGTAGGTTCTTTATAACCTGTATTTACTCAGGGTAGGTTATTTATAACCTGTATTTACCCAGGGTAGGTTCTTTATAACCTTTTTACCCAGGGTGGGTTATTTATAACCTTTATTTACCCAGGATAGGTTCTTTATAACCTTTATTTACCCAGGGTAGGTTCTTTATAACCTTTATTTATCCAGGGTAGGTTCTTTATAATCTTTATTTACCCAGGGTAGGTTCTTTATAACCTTTATTTTCCCAGGGTAGGTTCTTTATAACCTTTATTTACCCAGGGTAGGTTCTTTATAACCTTTATTTACCCAGGGTAGGTTCTTTATAACCTTTATTTACCCAGGGTAGGTTCTTTATAACCTTTATTTATCCAGGGTAGGTTCTTTATAACCTTTATTTACCCAGGGTAGGTTCTTTATAACCTTTATTTACCCAGGGTATGTTCTTTATAACCGTTATTTATCCAGGATATGTTCTTTATAACCTTTATTTACCCAGGGTAGGTTCTTTATAACCTTTATTTACCCAGGGTAGGTTCTTTATAACCTTTATTTATCCAGGGTAGGTTCTTTATAACCTGTATTTACCCAGCAAGGTTCTTTATAAACTTTATTTACCCAGGGTAGGTTTTTAATAACCTTTATTTATCCAGGGTATGTTCTTTATAACCTTTATTTACCCAGGGTAGGTTTTTAATAACCTTTATTTACCCAGGGTAGATTCTTTATAACCTGTATTTACCCAGGGTAGGTTATTTATAACCTTTATTTACCCAGGGTAGGTTCTTTATAACCTTTATTTACCCAGGGTATGTTCTTTATAACCTTTATTTATCCAGGGTAGGTTCTTTATAACCTTTATTTACCCAGGGTAGGTTCTTTATAACCTTTATTTACCCAGGGTATGTTCTTTATAACCTTTATTTATCCAGGGTAGGTTCTTTATAACCTGTATTTATCCAGGGTAGGTTCTTTAGAACCTGTATTTACCCAGGGTATGTTCTTTATAACCTTTATTTATCCAGGGTAGGTTCTTTATAACCTTTATTTACCCAGCAAGGTTCTTTATAACCTTTATTTACCCAGGGTAGGTTCTTTATAACCTTTATTTACCCAGGGTATGTTCTTTATAACCTTTATTTATCCAGGGTAGGTTCTTTATAACCTTTATTTACCCAGGGTAGGTTCTTTATAACCTTTATTTACCCAGGGTATGTTCTTTATAACCTTTATTTATCCAGGGTAGGTTCTTTATAACCTGTATTTATCCAGGGTAGGTTCTTTAGAACCTGTATTTACCCAGGGTATGTTCTTTATAACCTTTATTTATCCAGGGTAGGTTCTTTATAACCTTTATTTATCCAGGGTAGGTTATTTATAAACTGTATTTACCCAGGGTATGAATGAATGAATGAATGAATGAATGAATGAATGAATGAATGAATGAATGAAAACTTTATTTAACAGATTGCAGAATGGGTACAATACAGTACGGCTCAATACATACAATTGTTAAGGGGATGCAGACCTGAGAAAGACGTTTGTCTTGTTTCCATCAGGGTCCCCCATTTTCAATTCATATAGACATATATGACATACATGACATACAGATAGTCAGTACTGCTACATCTATACATTTATGACATACCAGATTTGCAAATACAGTACTTTTTGTGATACAGAAGGAGTCAAGAAAAGGGAGTATATACATTTGACGTAGAAACTGTACATTGGAGGAGGTTGGGTGGGGGGGGTTGGGTACATTGGGATATTGACAACCATACTGGGTAATTTACATTGGAGGTGGTTGGGGGGGGGGGGGGCGGGGGGCACACTGTATAAACAAGTAACACTGTACATTGAGGGGGGGGGGGGAGGAGACACTGTACAAACAAACACAATTGTACATTGAACTATTGACAAAACCATACTAGGTAAATGACTGTACATTGGAGGGGGTTGGGTTAGGATATTTACAGGGGCCAGTGTTGAATTGCAGTCTCCCGTAGGTGTCCCTTGAGAGAGGTTTTGAAAGTGGGTAGTGATCCACATTCCTTTACAGCTTTGGGTAGGGCGTTCCACATTGATGTGGCATAATTGCGAAACGTGTTTAGTCCCTTATTTGAGCCGAATCTGGGTTTAACATGATTTGTGGAGCTCCCTCTGGTGTTGTGATCGTGGTATTCACTGACCTTTGGGAAGTATTTTGACATGTACATGGGTACCTTGGTCGTGTAGTGTATCTTGTAGACCAGGCCCATTGCAAGTTGTTGTACTCTGTCGTCTACTCTAAGCCATCCTAGGTTGTCAAAGTGGGCAGGGGTGAGGTGGGTTCTAGGAGTAAGGTCAAGCAGTAGTCTGACCAGTTTGTTTTGAGATGTTTGTAATTTTGTTTTTAGCGCCTTTGAGGTGCTTTGGTACCATGAGGTGCAAGCATAGTCGTAGTACCCCTGAATGAGTGCTCCTGCCAGAGTCTTCAGGGTGTTCTTGTTTACCAGAGAGGAGATCCGGTACAAGAATCGAGTTCGTTGGTTGACTTTTTTTATTACATTGGATGCCATTTTGTCACAGGAGAGATTAGCCTCTAGGATGGAACCCAGGTAGGTAATTTCATCTTTCCTTGTGACAATATTGTCACCCACTGTAACTGAGAAGCCGTCGGTCTTGCTGAGTTTGTTATTTGAACCGAAGAGAATGGACTCTGTTTTGCCCATGTGTAATGATAGTTTGTTATCAGCGAGCCATATGCAGATTCTGCCTAGTTCCGAGCTGAGGGTTTTTTCAACCTGTAACTTGTTCTTGTCAGAGACCAGCAGGGCTGAGTCGTCCGCAAACAGGAACAAGTTGCAGTCACAAGCTGACGACATGTCATTTGCATAAATTAGGAACAGTAGCGGTCCTAGTATGCTTCCTTGTGGAACACCACAGCTCACTGTGAGGGGGGGGGGGATAGAGTACCGTTTACCTCCACCATCTGTTCCCTCCCCTCAAGGTAGGATTGCATCCAGCTCACTGATAGACTATCAAAACCAATTGCTTTTAGCTTGTCAATCAGAATGGAGTGATTGACCGTGTCAAAGGCCTTTTGTAGGTCCAGCATGACCATGCCGCAGTATTTGCCTGCGTCCACCTCTTGTTTGATGTGGTCATTCAAATAGAGTTATAGGTTATTTATAACCTGTATTTACCCAGTGTAGGTTCTTTATAACCTGTATTTACCCAGGGTATGTTCTTTATAACCTTTATTTATCCAGGGTAGGTTCTTTATAACCTGTATTTATCCAGGGTAGGTTCTTTAGAACCTGTATTTACCCAGGGTATGTTCTTTATAACCTTTATTTATCCAGGGTAGGTTCTTTATAACCTTTATTTATCCAGGGTAGGTTATTTATAAACTGTATTTACCCAGGGTAGGTTATTTATAACCTGTATTTACCCAGGGTAGGTTCTTTATAACCTGTATTTACCCAGGGTAGGTTATTTATAACCTGTATTTACCCAGGGTGGGTTCTTTATAACCTTTTTACCCAGGGTGGGTTATTTATAACCTTTATTTACCCATGGTAGGTTCTTTATAACCTTTATTTACCCAGGGTAGGTTATTTATAACCTTTATTTATCCAGGGTAGGTTCTTTATAACCTTTATTTACCCAGGGTAGGTTCTTTATAACCTTTATTTATCCAGGGTAGGTTCTTTATAACCTTTATTTACCCAGGGTAGGTTCTTTATAACCTTTATTTTCCCAGGGTAGGTTCTTTATAACCTTTATTTACACAGGGTAGGTTCTTTATAACCTTTATTTATCCAGGGTAGGTTCTTTATAACCTTTATTTACCCAGGGTAGGTTCTTTATAACCTTTATTTACCCAGGGTATGTTCTTTATAACCTTTATTTACCCAGGGTAGGTTCTTTATAACCTTTATTTACCCAGGGTAGGTTCTTTATAACCTTTATTTATCCAGGGTAGGTTCTTTATACCCTTTATTTACCCAGGGTAGGTTCTTTATAACCTTTATTTACCCAGCAAGGTTCTTTATAACCTGTATTTACCCAGCAAGGTTCTTTATAACCTTTATTTACCCAGGGTAGGTTTTTAATAACCTTTATTTACCCAGGGTAGATTTTTTATAACCTGTATTTACCCAGGGTAGGTTATTTATAACCTTTATTTACCCAGGGTAGGTTCTTTATAACCTTTATTTACCCAGGGTATGTTCTTTATAACCTTTATTTATCCAGGGTAGGTTCTTTATAACCTTTATTTACCCAGGGTAGGTTCTTTATAACCTTTATTTACCCAGGGTAGGTTCTTTATAACCTTTATTTATCCAGGGTAGGTTCTTTATAACCTGTATTTATCCAGGGTAGGTTCTTTAGAACCTGTATTTATCCAGGGTATGTTCTTTATAACCTTTATTTATCCAGGGTAGGTTCTTTATAACCTTTATTTATCCAGGGTAGGTTATTTATAAACTGTATTTACCCAGGGTAGGTTATTTATAACCTGTATTTACCCAGGGTAGGTTCTTTATAACCTGTATTTACTCAGGGTAGGTTATTTATAACCTGTATTTACCCAGGGTAGGTTCTTTATAACCTTTTTACCCAGGGTGGGTTATTTATAACCTTTATTTACCCAGGATAGGTTCTTTATAACCTTTATTTACCCAGGGTAGGTTCTTTATAACCTTTATTTATCCAGGGTAGGTTCTTTATAACCTTTATTTACCCAGGGTAGGTTCTTTATAACCTTTATTTTCCCAGGGTAGGTTCTTTATAACCTTTATTTACCCAGGGTAGGTTCTTTATAACCTTTATTTACCCAGGGTAGGTTCTTTATAACCTTTATTTACCCAGGGTAGGTTCTTTATAACCTTTATTTACCCAGGGTAGGTTCTTTATAACCTTTATTTATCCAGGGTAGGTTCTTTATAACCTTTATTTACCCAGGGTAGGTTCTTTATAACCTTTATTTACCCAGGGTATGTTCTTTATAACCTTTATTTATCCAGGGTATGTTCTTTATAACCTTTATTTACCCAGGGTAGGTTCTTTATAACCTTTATTTACCCAGGGTAGGTTCTTTATAACCTTTATTTATCCAGGGTAGGTTCTTTATAACCTTTATTTACCCAGGGTAGGTTCTTTATAACCTTTATTTATCCAGGGTAGGTTCTTTATAACCTGTATTTACCCAGCAAGGTTCTTTATAAACTTTATTTACCCAGGGTAGGTTTTTAATAACCTTTATTTATCCAGGGTATGTTCTTTATAACCTTTATTTACCCAGGGTAGGTTTTTAATAACCTTTATTTACCCAGGGTAGATTCTTTATAACCTGTATTTACCCAGGGTAGGTTATTTATAACCTTTATTTACCCAGGGTAGGTTCTTTATAACCTTTATTTACCCAGGGTATGTTCTTTATAACCTTTATTTATCCAGGGTAGGTTCTTTATAACCTTTATTTACCCAGGGTAGGTTCTTTATAACCTTTATTTACCCAGGGTATGTTCTTTATAACCTTTATTTATCCAGGGTAGGTTCTTTATAACCTGTATTTATCCAGGGTAGGTTCTTTAGAACCTGTATTTACCCAGGGTATGTTCTTTATAACCTTTATTTACCCAGGGTATGTTCTTTATAACCTTTATTTACCCAGCAAGGTTCTTTATAACCTTTATTTACCCAGGGCAGGTTCTTTATAACCTTTATTTACCCAGGGTATGTTCTTTATAACCTTTATTTATCCAGGGTAGGTTCTTTATAACCTTTATTTACCCAGGGTAGGTTCTTTATAACATTTATTTACCCAGGGTATGTTCTTTATAACCTTTATTTATCCAGGGTAGGTTCTTTATAACCTGTATTTATCCAGGGTAGGTTCTTTAGAACCTGTATTTACCCAGGGTATGTTCTTTATAACCTTTATTTATCCAGGGTAGGTTCTTTATAACCTTTATTTATCCAGTGTAGGTTATTTATAAACTGTATTTACCCAGGGTAGGTTATTTATAACCTGTATTTACCCAGGGTAGGTTCTTTATAACCTGTATTTATGCAGGGTAGGTTCGCTGAGCACGGATGCTCTTTTTCAGCAACACGCCACACAGTTCCACACATTCACACCTGGGAGCCGCCCAGTACAACCACAGTCTGACACTGTTGGCGACTGAGAACTTCACTGGAGCATTTGGGGGGGGGGGGGGTTAAGTGCCTTGCTCAAGGGCACTTCAGCGGTTGGTAATGTGAATGGTGTTATTCATTCACATTAAATGTTCCTGCCGGTCTGGGGGATTTGAATCTGCAACCTTTGGTCACAAGCGTGCTCCTCTAAACTTTAGGCCCCCGCTGCCCCCAATGATGACCTCTAGAACCGTGGCACTGATGGAGGCCATGGTTGTTGTGCTCATGCCAGTGATGACTAAAGCCATGTTAGTTTGGCCTGAATCATTGCTCTTTGCAGGGACGTGCACAGACATTTGAAGGATCTATTGCTCTATTCAGGGCACATGGTCAAGTTTAGACCATTGGAAGATAAGATAAGATACTCCTTTATTGATCCCCTTGGGGAAATTCAGGAAGGGCACCAATGGGGCACGTTTTCACCACTCAAAGTCAAAAGGGCACTTTAGCGTGACGTTTTTCAATCATGGGGGCACCAGGGGAGCAGCAGTGTCGCTGCACCTTCTTGCCCCTCCCTGTATTTGCAGCGAAGCTGCTTGTTCATTTTTTATAAGAAAAAAAGCCTCTCCAGAGGGGCAACTCAGCCAATCAGAGTAAACGGGCTGTTGCCCTGGCAACAATAGCCCGTACCTGTGCACATCCCTTTCTCTTTGTACCACCCAGGCACAATGCCAAATTTGATTAAAGCCACAATATGCTTTTTTCCCCCACACACTAGTTTGCTGATTATTACCATTATTCATAATCTTACATTTACAAAGTGAGAGACTGCTTGTACATGTACACTGACAAAATAAAACATTTTATATGTAAAATATCAATTTATTTAATTCATTTAACATTTGATTTGTCAAAAATAAAGGCAAAACTCTACATTTTTATACACAGGTATGTAATGTCTTAACATTACATTTGTGTGTCTTCATAAATTGGAGGACATTATTCATGTTGTGACTTCACTGCTCGCCCCATCTGTGTGTCTTCTAATTACCACTCTGCTAATTAATTCCGTCGTGTTTTAATTAAGAGGTTCAATTAATGAATGGTAATAAATTGTCTTTAATTAGTCCTAAACTAGGCATTGCCTGAGGCCATCATTTAGCGGTGGAGGGAGAAAAATACCCGAGGGTTCACAGAGGGGTTTTCAAGGAGCGGTTGTCTTGGCACCAGACTATTACAACTCTAAAGAACAGACTCCTCCATTAGGGCTTTTGTTTCTCTTAACTCGTTGGACGCCAACCACGAGTATAGTCGGGTTAACTTGCCATCGCTTGAGCGCCAATCACGAGTATAGTCGGGTTTTAATCGTTATTTCTTTTATTAGCGATATCCATTCATTTTCATCCATCCAACTTGATATTATCGTTGGGAATGGGTCTGAGCTCGCAAAAGGGCAAATACCGCCGCCTATCGTCTCCCGGATGGTATTGCACATCATTGGATTGGATTGGCTGGGGATGTGCATCAAAAAAAAAGTCCGGTCCGGGTTTTGCTTTTCGGGCATGCAGTATCGTTGTACCTGTACCACGTTGACTGGGGGGACTGGGAGCAGCGTGGATTATGTGTTTTGGACTATAACGTTGGATCAATGGACGTGATCGATATTTGGAATGGCGATCAGGAATTGGATTAATCTTTTTGCAGAACATCTGATGTGAGGTAAGGACTCTATGTTACCAGTCTTGGGTTAACACTTTGGCTGCCATGGGTTAAATTCATTATCAACCGTAGGTTGCCAGCGCTATTTGTCTATGGAGAAAGTCCCCTTCTTTGCAGGGCTATAACTTTTTAAATTCTATTGCTACATTGCCATTATTAGGGCCCATTCAAAGTCCTATATGTATTGTTCATTGTGTAGCAACGTTAAACTTTTTCATTCACATATTCATAGTAAAGTATGGTCTAATGTATAAGTATGTTTTCATCTCTTTCTGCAGCTTTCTCCAGAACGTGATCTATAGCCCCAAATGCATTATATTGATGATGAAATACAGTTTGATGGCAATCGGCGCGATATAAAAAATTCCAACTGGACATGGTTCTAGAAGTTACTACACGTCATCTGATGTTGACCGGATGGCCGAGGGGGCATTTATAATTCCGTGGGCAGCGTTATACCATTCATCTAATGTGGGTCATATGTTCATCAGATCAGTTAGTATAGAAGACATTGAAAAATAACGCTGAATCTTACCGTATCTTCCTCGCGCCGTTGGGCGATGAGCGTGGAGTATACATTTTCCTATTATGGGATATATTTTTACCCGGTCCATCTCCAGCTTGTATAATGGTATATACGTCCAAATCATGTTGTTTATCGAGTTATTGCCAATCGATCACTGTGTAGCGTGACGAGCCAGAGTCACATGAACTATAGCGAGCGCCCGGAAGTACTACGGTCGCCATGACAACCTCTATTCAACATCCTGTTTGGCGATTGCGCCGATCGGCCACCAGATGGCGCTCCTGAACCGCCAGAGAGCTCAGTGGGTCCTGCTGGTGGATCTCAGGCCAGCGGAGGGGGAAAATGAATCCGATCGCAGATTTTTGAAATGTTGATATAAGGACGCTGTACAGCGTCCCCCGGCAACTTTAGCATGGCCAGCAAAGACGTGAAAAGACGTGTCCCGGCACTCAAAGTGTTAATCAGATGTTTTTTTCATAGCGATCACAACGTGTCTGTGTGTGTGTGCGTGCCGTTGGCGCTGAGCAAGGCACGGATAAGCGATTTTTCAGGCCGCTTTTGTATCGTGCATAAGGACACATATACTATCGATAATCTAGCGTTTATTTGAAAACGATTCATAAATCAGCCGAAAAATTACAACGTGTTTTGTGTATTCCACTAAAGGGCTATTATCGCGTATTTCTCTGGAATTACTAGAAATCTCCAAAACTATACTCGTATTCAAAACGGTATAAAACGGAAATGTACCGATGAAAAAACAATCCTGCAAGCAAGTCATTGATAAGCAACAGGTGTATTAGACCCATAGCCATCATTTAAGATATATTTTAAGCACTCGCAAATTTCCCCGTCCTCCCATTGATTAAAGCGCCGGCGTGCTAGCCCTAATTTGGTCATAGGCCCGGCGCTGAATGTGTTAAAGGAACACGTCAACATTATGGGGAAATGTTACCGTCTTCTCCAGAGTCAAACAAGAAAATAAATACCAATTTCCTCTCTGTACATTCAGTAGAAAGCTAGCCTAGCTTTTATGCTTGTGAAATTGGTATCTATCTTCTTGTCCGATTCTGGAGAAGACGGTAAGCACATTTCCCATAATGTTGGCACATTCCTTTGCACAGAAATTAGTTACCCCACATCCTCTTCTTTCTGCTTGCAAATATGTTAGAGAATTGTAATGGTCTTAAGGCAATACAGTTCTAACAGTTGTAGCCTTGTCCTTCATGGGAATTGGACAGCAGGTCGTGTCTTTTCAGGCGTACACGAGGTATAAGTCTCCACGGGGTAGGACAGAAGGGTTAAGGGTTTCTTGAAATAAGTTTAAAAAAAAAAAAAAAATATATATATATATATATATATATATATATATATATATAGGATTCTCTCTCCTGATTGGATAAAGTGAGAACGGGATACCAGAAAATGTATTTTCTGTTTACTGCAGAGCGGAGGGACTGGGAGACCCATGTTACTGACCAGACACTCTATATCAGTGATGACTGTCGGAATGTAGAGCTATCTAACACGCATTTGAACAGAAAATACACTTTAAGACTGATGGTATTGTAGAATGTAATACATTTTCACTGTTAACAAGATCATCGTATGATAGACTCAGGCCAGCCTAGGTATAGAGCATAGGGAGCAAATAGGACCCTTGGCAAATAACACCTGTACATACAAACCAATAACCATAACACACTGTACATACAAACCAATAACTAACACTGTGTACATACAAACCAATAACTAACACTGTGTACATACAAACCAATAACTAGCACTGTGTACATACAAACCAATAACTAACACTGTGTACATACAAACCAATAACTAACACACTGTACATACAAACCAATAACTAACACTGTGTACATACAAACCAATAACTAACACTGTACATACAAACCAATAACTAACACTGTGTACATACAAACCAATAACTAACACACTGTACATACAAACCAATAACTAACACTGTGTACATACAAACCAATAACTAACACACTGTACATACAAACCAATAACTAACACTGTACATACAAACCAATAACTATCACTGTGTACATACAAACCAATAACTAACACTGTACATACAAACCAATAACTAACACTGTACATACAAACCAATAACTAACACACTGTACATACAAACCAATAACTAACACACTGTACATACAAACCAATAACTAACACTGTGTACATACAAACCAATAACTAACACACTGTACATACAAACCAATAACCATAAAACTACATACAAAGTAAACCAATAACTAACACACTGTACATACAAACCAATAACTATAAAACTACATACAAACCAATAACAATAACACACTGTACATACAAACCAATAACCATAACACACTGTACATACAAACCAATAACAATAACACTGTACGTACAAACCAAGTCAAGGTCATTATTTATTTTTGCATGTCAAATAATAAAGAAACTTGAAACTTGAACTTGAACTTGATTATGATGTATTTGAACAAAACAAAAAAAGACCACTTACAACATCTTCTAAGATCTTGACAAAGTTGACAAAAAAATTCTCGCACACTTGATTCGCATTCATCTACACTCATTGCACACACATCCACATGCACACACTTTAACACTACACCACATTTATTAAAGAGATTTTCACTACATCCATACCTCATTGTCTGCATTTGTGTACCTCATCGCCCGCATTTTTACTTTATTGTACTTAGGTTGTACTTTAGTTTGTTATATTGTATATTTGTATAGTGTCGGGACTTTACATTTAGTCACTTTATTCCTCTTTTACTTCCTCTTTAGTTTACGGTATGAAGCGCATTCTCAGGGGGCTCATACAGAACCAAGCATCTCACTGTAATGTACATGTACTTTATACGTGACAAACAAAAGCAAACTTGAAACGTATAAAAAATATATATAAGAAAGAAAAGAATGGCACCGGTTGAAGGTCTAGTGGTGACTGAAAGGTGTTTTTTTTATTAAAGTTATTCAAGTGAAGATAGCATGCGGGAACTCTTTTGTTCAACTGTGTGGATCACACCTTGACGTCGTGCGGCCTCTCAGAGGCGCTCCTCCCCCAGCAGCCGCTTGTCCGCTCCATCTTGGTGATGTAGAGCAGCGGCTCGATGCTGCAAGTTCAAGTTCTTTATTTGTCAAATACACAACAATACAGGGGGCATTGCAGGCAATGGAATTCTTGTGTTTCTAGCTCAGACTCAACAGTGCACAACATCAATGAATACAAGAATGGTAACAATAGGTAATAGTAGTAACATCAAATAAAATATAAAAGAGGTAAGATAAAATAGTCAATTATTTACAGAAAGTGTCTTGCGTGTGGTGTATGTGCATGTTAAGATGCAGGGTGTGCGCGTGTTTGTGTGTACAATAACAATAAGTCGTAGTAGTACGATAAATAAAACAAGATATCAGAATGAGGTAAGATCAAATAAAATAGTCAATTTCTACAGAAAGTGTCTTGTGTAAAAGTGTATGTGCATCTTAAGGTGCAGTGTATTTGTGTGTGTGTGTGTGTTCAAGAGTTTTTAAGAGGTGTCTGTTCAAGAGCTTTTTAATACCTGCAGCTCAGGTCCATGATGGAGAACACGCTGATGCTGATCTGGCAGCGGAACTGCACGAACGTGTAGTACGGCACGAAGGGCATGAGCGCCACGGGCGGGAGGTAGTTGGCCACGATGATGCCCAGGATGATGAGCACCATCCGGAAGGCTTTCTTCTTCACCGGGTGCATCGTCTCCTTGCCCGCCACAGAGCGCCGCAGCGCCCACATGACGGAGACGTTGCAGAAGAGCATGATCGCGAAGGCGGAGAGGATGATGCCGCTGAAGATCTCGTTGACACTCATGACTCCCAGGATGGACTTAGTGAGGCCGTACGCCAGGACGAGGCCCCAGACGAACGCGGAGATGCCGATGCGGATCTTGTTGTCGCGGATGCCGGTGAAAACCACCGGGTGGACCACGGCCAAGTAGCGGTCCAGACAGATACACACCTGGGGGCAGGAGGACCATACAGTATACATCACTTCTCTGTCTCTCTCTGTCAGGTTTTAAAGGAACATCCCAACATTTTGATGATGGCCAAGATTGCAGTGACTGTTTATACCACCACATTACATTGGTTATGTGCACCACTGAGATCATGGATCAGCTTCATAACTCCTTCTGTCTGACCTGCATCGTCGAACCATACCTGCTCTGCCTTGACCTATTCTGAGTGTTTTCTCCTGCCCCCCTGTGCAGATGGCCCTGAACTATCGTCTTGTATCCCATCCTGTTTACATACGCTTGCAGTTGTTCTTAGTTATATTCATTACTTAATTTCACAATTATCTTTAACTTTATGGCACCTATGGCACTTCTCTCTTCAATCAGAGAAATTTCATTTGTTTTATTGAATTAAATCAGTTTTATTGAATTAGACTAGTTTTTATCTGAATCTTTCTTTTTTTATCTACTTTTTCTCCCCATTTTTAAATTTTTTCTCCCATCCCAATTTTGTATTATCCAATTCTTCCCTCCCCTGTCTCGAATGTTGCTAGACCATGCCTCCCACTGGCCGGCTGCAATGTGGACGAAGCCTTGCATCACGTGTCCCCTCCGGTACACGAGGAGGCAGCCGTTGCATATTTTCACCTGTACAGCGCGATCTCTCAGTGGCGAGGAGTAACGCGTGGGAGGCTCACGCTGCCCCAGATACTTTCCTGATTCTGCTGTACAGGCGCACCAACCGACCTGTAGGAGTCGCTGTCCACAACGTCCGATCCCCACCCACCGGCTTCCCCACCCCCTAATACTGCCAATTGTATTAGTATGAACGACCAGCCAAGCCGGAAGCAACGCCGAGAGCTGGGCTCGAACCCAGCATCTCCTGCGTTAGTGGCGAGCGCCTTGCCCCCTGCGCCACTTAGCCGCCCCAATGATTCGTTTTTTCATTGAATGATTCGTTTTAATTGAATCAGTTTGCATGTTTATCATGAGGATCAGTATTTGTTTTAGTATTCATTTAGTTATTTTACTATTTAATGGCTATAACCGAGACCTGAGTACTGTATTTCGTGCTTCCATGTCCCATGGAAAAATTACAATAAACATGACTTTGACTTTTTTTTTACTTTACCTTAATCCTAACCCTAACCTTAACCACACTGTTACCTTAAACTAATCATAACCTTAACCTTAACCCTAACATGCAAAGGAGGCTGAAGTGTGTGCGTTCACCATTGACATTTAACCCACCAGGAAGAGCGGAGCCGTGTCCTTGACCCCATAGGCAAACCTCTGGAAGTACCAGATGCGGTCGTCCCCCAGCAGCAGACGGTTAACCAAGTCTATGGGACCCATGAGGCAGAAGTAGGCGTCCAGGACGGCCAGGTTTATGATGAAGACATCGCAGGTGGACACGTCGCTCTTCTTGGAGGCGATCTGCCACAGGACCAACACGTTACAGGGGGTCCCCACCACCAGGTTGAACACCTTGACCCCGTGGTAGAAGATGAAGCCATAGGGGGCCACGGCGCAGACGTAGAACTGGTACCACGGCATAGGGCCACCGGGGGCGGTGGAGTTCAAATGGAGGTCAGCGGTGGGGGTCAGAGTGCCGTTGAACATGGTGGAACAGAGAGGGTGATGTCAGAGAGCAGCCTGGGATGTTGCGGAAAAGAGAAGGGAGAAATTGGGAATGGGTGAAGTTACAAGATGGTTTTGTTTCTCCACAATTCAAATTCTATGTCCGGGAAACACATTTGTGTGTATATGCAGGCTATATAATGCATTATTAGCAGGCGTTTTAGGTCTAAATGGGTTAAGTCAGTGTTCATCAGCTTTCATCACCCTTCATATTACCGGTGTCTACTCTCGTCTGACTCAGTGTTCCTTTAACCCTTTCACTGCCACACTACAGAAGGTTAACCCTTTCACTACCACACTGCAGACGGTTAACCCTTGCACTACCACACTACAGACAGTTAACCCTTGCACTACCACACTACAGACGGTTAACCCTTTCACTACCACACTACACTGTTGACCCTTTCACTACCACACTGCAGACGGTTAACCCTTTCACTACCACACTGCAGACGGTTAACCCTTGCACAGTTGCACTACCACACTACAGACGGTTAACCCTTGCACTACCACACTACACTGTTGACCCTTTCACTACCACACTACAGACGGTTAACCCTTTCACTACCACACTACAGAAGGTTAACCCTTTCACTACCACACTACAGACGGTTAATCCTTTCACTACCACACTACACTGTTGACCCTTTCACTACCACACTACAGAAGGTTAACCCTTTCACTACCACACTACAGACGGTTAACCCTTTCACTACCACACTACAGAAGGTTAACCCTTTCACTACCACACTACAGACGGTTAATCCTTTCACTACTACACTACAGAAGGTTAACCTTTCACTACCACACTACACTGTTGACCCTTTCACTACCACACTACATACGGTTAACCCTTTCACTACCACACTACAGACGGTTAATCCTTTCACTACCACACTACAGAAAGTTAACACTTTCACACTAGATGGTTAACCATTTCACTACCACTACAGATGGTTAACCGTATGTAGTGTGGTAGTGAAAGGTTAAATACAGCAGTGTCTTAAATAATTGTACGACTGATTATCTTCTAATCAAAAAGCCCCACATCTCTCTAGGCTCCTGTGCCAACATCATGTTGCCGTGACAACTATACACTGTAACATAAAGGTCAAATATCAAATAAAATACTCTTACCTTAGCAAAGTGTCCTGTCAGTTGACCCTGTACGTTCCCAGGCAGCGGCGTGACTCACCAGTTCCCCCAAGAAACCAGTGCTCTAAACCAGGTCCTTACTCCATATAGCTCCAGTGCACTGGGGCCAGGAGTTAATAAAGATGGTCCAAAGGGACTAATGTCAACCTGGGTTTCAGTGAAAAAATAGCCATCCCTTAATGCAGTCTCAATCGCAGGATGTGATTGGTTGGTGTTGCAAAATGCGAGTTTGCAGTCTTTCGTGATTGGATGATGGGTAAACATCTTGAAGAACATGCACAGGTTGAATTGGATACGGTTGGCAATGTGCACAGGGCCTATTATACGCTCTCTTACAAAGGGCAGAGCTCAGTTCAGTTTCGCTTCCCCTCATTTAGTATTGATAATTAGGAATTGAGACTGTGAGCTGATCCTAGACCTGTGCCTACAGGTATTTCTTTGCTCCACAGCATCAACTGCACATTTGATCTCACTGATGCAATTACAAGCCAGGCAATAAACAGGTGATGCAACGTAAGCGGCGGAGCACAAACGAGAAATCCAATGCAAGGTGTTACGGTGTTCTTTGGAATGGCCCTGTTGGGAATAGATTCTAGCCAAGTCATAACAAGCACAGTACATACTGTACATTATGCCGTGCATTTCATAACATTTGTTATGTAACACACTGTGGCAGTACGGTGGTGCTGTATTTGCATTCAATGTGTGTGTGTCTGAGACAGAGGATGATGTTGAGGAGGACCCTGATTATGAGGCATCCTCCTCTGATGAGAACGAGACCCTTAGACCCTGTTGTCTCTCAACCACCAGCAGACACGTTACTTTCCAAAACCAGAAAGTTAGCATGGTCCCGCTCCCCACTTGAACAACAAAGTAGGCTTAGTGCTTCTAATATCATAGAAATGGTTCCAGGCCCCACCTGATACGCTGTCAGATCAAGCTCTTTCAACACAGGTAACAAGGAGGAGGTCAAAAGAGTTCAGGGGCATCTGAGAATCAACAAATACAGGAGGAAGTTGGAAAGTCAGCTGGAGAACAATAACATCAACCAAGTGTGGACTGGAATGCAGACCATAACCGGCATCAAACCAGCGGGGGGAAGGGGAGTGGATGGAGATGTGGACCGGGCTAATGAGCTAAACCTGTTTTACAATAGGTTTGATACAGCGGCCCCGGCCAGTCTGGCCCCCCTCCCCCCGACACTACTCCAGTTGCCCTGCCCACCCCCACACCTCTCAGCCCTTCAACTCGAGCAACCCCCTCCCTCCCCCCAACTGCCCACGCCCCCTCATCTCTGGTGCAGCCTGTCTGCCCCCCCACGGCTTGAAGACCCGCTCCTCCCCCCAACACCTGAGACCCCCACAGTATGGCTCTCTGCAGACCAGGTTAGTACACAGCTGAGCAAGTTACACGCAGGCAAGGCTGCAGGTCCTGATGGGGTGAGCCCAAAGGTACTCAAAACCTGTGCCTCTCAGCTGTGTGATGTGCTCCAGCTCATATTCAACATGAGCCTGAGGCTGCAGAGAGTCCCGACACTGTGGAAAACCTCCTGTGTGGTCCCTGTCCCTAAGTGCCCGCGTCCCAGCACGTCCAAGGACTACAGGCCGGTGGCTCTAACCTCTCACATAATGAAGACCATGGAGAGGTTAGTCCTGGAGCAACTCCGCCCGGTGACCAAACCCCACCTAGACCCACTCCAGTTCGCCTACCAGCCCCGACTGGGGGTAGAGGATGCTGTCATCTACCTGCTGAACCGAGCCTACACTCACCTAGACAAGCCGGGGAGCACTGTGAGAGTCATGTTCTTTGACTTCTCCAGTACTTTACCATAAGGCCTGGGCTACTGGGTGAGAAGTTGGAGGCGATGCAAGTAGAGGCCCCCCGGCCCCCTGGTGTCCTGGGTTGTGAACTATCTGACGGGCAGACCACAGTACGTGCGCCTACGGAGATGTGTGTCAAACAGACTGGTCAGCAACACCGGGGCCCCGCAGGGGACAGTCCTCTCTCCCTTCCTCTTCACTGTCTACACCAACGACTTCCACTATCGGTCAGAGTCCTGCCACCTTCAGAAGTTTTCTGATGACTCTGCGATAGTGGGATGTATAAAGGACGGTGACGAGAGGGAATACCGGGAACTGGTAGTGGACTTCGTCACATGGTGCGATAAAAACCACCTGCAGCTAAATGTGGCGAAGACCAAGGAACTGGTTTTGGAGCTGGGGAGGAGGAGGAGTGCACCTGTGACCCCCATTTCCATCAGGGGAGTTGATGTGGACATGGTTGAGGTGTACAAATACCTCGGTGTGCACATCGACAACAAACTGAACGGGTCAAAACATGCAGAGGCACTGTACAAGAAGGGCCAGAGCCGACTCTACTTCCTCAGAAGGCAGAGATCCTTCAATGTCTGTACAAGGATGTTGAGGATGTTCTATGAGTCGGTGGTGGCGGGCGCCTTCTTGTACGCTGTGACCTGCTGGGGCAGCGGACTGAGAGCAGGGGACACAACCAGGCTGGATAAACTGGTCAGGAAGGCCAGCAGCGTGGTTGGGGTGGAGCTGGACTCTCTAGCGAGGGTGGTGGAGAGGAGGAGCCTTGCTAAGCTCCAGGCCATCAGGGAAAACCCCACCCACCCACTATACACAGACTTGGCTGACAGGAGGAGCATGTTCAGTGCTATGCTCACTCTACCCAAATGCAGCACTGAACGGCACAGGAAGTCCTTCATTCCAACAGCCATCAGACTATACAATGCATCACTGTGCCTCACTGCATCACTGAGCACAGAGCGGCAGCTCAATAGTGGCAGGAGGCCGCGACTAGCGGCCTCCAGGCTCCACAACAGGGGGCAGCGACGGCTGCCAGACATTGACCTAGGACTAATAGGAACCCAAGGAGGACAATAACACTACCTGATGCATACTGCACCTTATGTGACACTGTGAATACTGTGAATATATATATATATTTCAGTTAGTTAGATAGTTAATTATATTGACCAATTTGATTACACTGCTGTGTTGTTTTTTACTACCTGTACCCCCCCTTCCCCCATGCTCAGTATATTTTTACTGTATTTATTTACTGTATATTTTATTTCATTTTTTTTATTCTATTTTACTCTACTCTTATCCTAGGCAACTTGATTTGATTTGTGTTATTATTCTAATTCGTGACCTGTCCTGTCTAAATGTTTAAATGTTGAGCGATTTGCAGTGTCAAATTTCCCACAGGATAATAAAAGTATTTCTATTCTATTCTATCTATTCTATAACGCCATCAATTGAGAAGGATATTTCATTTCAACCTTTATTTAAAATCGTAAGCCTCTGAGGTTTTCCTCATTTACAGTAACGACGATTGTACAAGTGTAAACAGTACATAATACAAACAATATTCACAGACATTTTAACACCAGAGTAAAAATTTTAAACTTTTCAAATAATTTAAAAAAGATCAGCTAAAACAGTTACAGGTAGTCACACAATGGTCTGAAATCATACGTTTAAACATACCAAGGGAAGGGAGAACCTCCAATTTCAGAGAGAGTTGAAGGACATTCCATGAGTTAGAGGCATCAAAGGAAAAAGCTGACTTCCCTAGATCAGAACAAGCTTGAGGAACCCTAAGAACCATCCAGTCATTCGATCGAGTTGAATAGGTTCCAATATTCCAATCTAACAATGAAGAGATATAAACAGGTTGTTTACCAATAAGTAAATAAGTATTGAAATAAATAAATACCAGTGTTTGTTGCGCCTGTCTGTAAGAGAAGGCCAACCCACCCTATCATACAGGACACAATGGTGAGTATCATATCTGTCACCAGTCATAAATCTAAGAGCTGAGTGATATATACCTGAGATGATTAATTTAGAGGGGAGTGTGTGGCGACAGTTGGAAGGAGTTGGATGCGACCCACTTGCAAGCCTACACTGGGTTGCTCATTTTAGCAGAAGTGTACAAATCAAAGGGAGAGGCAACATCAAGCCTTTGGAATGCTGACACTGGAAGGGAAATATTTCCAGCCGCAATGTCTCTAAAGACATTCCATATAATATTATTATATCTTGTGTCGTACACATTGATGACAGAGAAAGGAGACAGGGCCGATGAGAGTGTGACAAACTCGCAGCAAAGATCTTTCTTTAAAATTGTATGTCAATCAGTGGGATTTTATGGTGATTTATATATTTTTCGGTAGTCACATAATAGGTAGCTATCCCGGATGTACAATGGGGTGTGTGGGGGGAGAGTGGGAGTAATGTTTTATTTAAATAGTTATTTCGGTAGTCAACAAAGAAACATAAAGCATCTGAAACATACATTTGGGTAACAGTTTTACATTTTCCAGAGGTTTAAACTGCTGGAGTCAAAATGACCCCGAGCACTACGGTGCAACACGGCCGACCCGGGTTCGACTCCCGGACCCGGTGATCTTTGCCGAACGAATGTCTTCCCCGGTCCATCTCCCATTCCTCCTCTCTCTCTCTCTCTCTCTCTCTCTACCGGACTGCCCGGTAGCAGAAATCAATAAAAACCTACAAAAACACGTGTCAAGTCAAGTCAAGTCAAGAGTTTTAATTGTCACGGCATACAGGTATACAATGAAATGCGGGTGGTCTTGCCCGCAATGATGTGCAATACAGTGGTACATATAATAGAATCAAAAGAAGAAAACAACATTGTGCAGTAACAGGTAGCAGGTAACATGGAGTGACATCTCGGTATCTGTACATAGTTATTTACAGAGCATATGGGACATGCTAGTTAGCTTTGGTAGTGCAATACACTGTTCCTGTTATTCTAATTTAAAGTGTCCTTTCCTTTGGCCATAAGTGCGACATGAGTGTGTGCCCGCTCATGTTAAAGTGTTAAGTGGCTGCTCGTGTGTGAGCGTGCACAGTGTGCGTGTCGTGTGTGTGTTCATGTGTGCTTGTGTGTGGACAGTTCAATGTTCTGAGCACTCAATGTTCATTGTTCATGGCTCTGATGGCCTGGGGGAAGAAGCTGAGCCTAAGCCGCTCTGTCCTAGTAGCTGGGGTTCGCAGGCGTCTGCCTGACCTGGGCGGCTATGTGGCGTAGTGGGCAAGGCGCTCGCCACGAATGACGGAGACGCTGGGCTTGCCTGTTCGAGCCCAGCGCTCAACATTGCTTTCAGTTTAGCTGGTCGTTCATACTAATACACATTGGCCGTATTAGGGGGTGGGAAACTGATGGGTGGGGATCGGGCGTTGTGGACAGCGACTCCTACAGGTCGGTTGGTGCGCCTGCGCAGTAGAATCAGGAAGTGTCGGGGGCAGCGTGAGCCTCCCACGTGTTACTCCTCGCCACTGAGAGATCGAGCTGCGCAGGTGAAAAGATGCGACTGCTGTTACCTCAAGTACCGGAGGGGACTTGTGCTATGTATTGTGGTGTTATGTTAATGTGGTGCGCTATACGCGAGTGTACGGGCCACCGTACTAGGGGTGAGGGAAGTTCGAGAGGAACCTAGGATGGACACCCGTGTAACGTAGCGAGGCTAAGCTAATAAAGATACTTACAACCAAAGCAGAGGACTCACGTATTTGTTACCGTGCAAAGTAACACGACATGGTGTCAGAAGTCCTGCTAGAGTTGTGTATGAGTTCGGTCGGACGTTAAAGTGCCATTTGAGACTCGTTGATGACGAAGAAAAGCAGAAGGAGGAAAAAAAAGATGGTGGATAACGCTAATAACGCTGTAGCTCCGGTAGCGGCAGCGGTTTCAAGTGCTACGTTTAGCATCCAGCCTCCCGAGTCCTTCGACTTCTCAAAGCCGCAAGAGTGGGCCAAGTGGATACGCAGGTTCGAAAGATTTCGCCTGGCAAGTAACCTAAATGCTAGCTCTGAAGATAATCAAGTCAACACGCTAATATATTGTATGGGCGATGAGGCGGACGATATTTTACATGGATTGAATCTGGCTGTTGATCTACGACGTACGTACCAAGGAGTGCGGGATGGATTGCAAGGTTTCTTCGTGGTCAAGAAGAACGTGATATATGAACGAGCCAAGTTTAACATGCGCAAACAGGGAGAATGTGAAACAGTCGACTCCTTTGTGAAGTCATTGTATGCGCTGGCGGAGCATTGTACATACGGAGTGTTACATAATGAACTTATACGTGACAGGCTTGTCGTCGGTCTGATGGATAAGCGGCTGTCAGAACGCATGCAGCTGGACCCAGACTTAACCTTGGAGAGGGCATTGAACATGGCGAGGCAGAGTGAGGAGGTGAAACGACAGCAATCCTCTCTGCGAGGGGATGCCAGGACAGAGGCAAGTGACATTAAATCGGTGGACAGGGTGTTTAAGAGCAGTAGCAAGAATTATGCTAAGAACAGCCCCCAACAGGCTAACAGCTACCCAGCCAAACCACTCAGTACCCAGTACTCGAGGGGGAGAAGTGTCCAGTGTCATAAATGTGGCAGTTCTCAGCTCCACCCACAGCACGATTGCCCTGCTAACGAGGTGAAGTGCCATTCATGTGGGAAGATGGGCCATTATAAACGTCTGTGTAAATCCTCCAAAAATGTACATGAGGTTGAAGAAGACTATTCCTGCTCCTGTGATGGGGAGGAGGAGCACATGTTCTTGGGCAGCATCACAACTGATGGGGAGCCATGGATGGTCGACATAGACATCAATGGCAGACGTGTGCCGTTCAAAATAGACACTGGCGCTGATGTTACTGTGATGCCTCACACTGTATTCAGAGAGATCTACAGACACAAGGATCCACCTACCCTGCAGAAAGCAACAAAACCACTGATGGGACCTGGGAGGAGTCCACTAGATGTTGTGGGCGTCGCCAAGCTGTTGCTGAGGAGAGGAGAGAGAGAGGTGTTGGAGGATGTGTACGTCGCTCGACACCTACACTCAGCGTTGCTGGGGAGACCTGCTATCAGCAAGATGGAGCTTGTGGCACGTCTAGACAGTATCACGATGCTGACCCGAGTAAGACGGATGCCGTGAGGAGGATGGAGGAGCCGACAAATGTCAGTGAGCTGAGAAGCTTTCTCGGCATGGTAAACCAGCTGGGGAAGTTTATCCCGCGGCTGGCGGAGAGAGACAAGCCCCTGCGAGACCTTCTGTCAAAGAAGAACTGCTGGCTGTGGGGCATCGAGCAGGCCAGAGCCTTTCAAGATTTAAAAGATGCACTAATATCTCCACCAGTGTTGGCCATGTACGATAACCACAGGGAGTGCAAGGTCTCAGCGGATGCATCGTCGTACGGCTTGGGGAGTGTGCTTCTCCAAGAATGGGATGGAGTGTGGAGACCAGTAGCCTATGTGTCGCGGTCTCTCACACAGACTGAGCAGAGATACGCACAGGTTGAGAAGGAGGCCCTGGGCTTGACCTGGGCTTGCGAGAGGTTTAGAAATGTTCTCATCGGCAGACACTTCCAGCTGGAGACGGACCACAAGCCTCTCCTGAGTCTCCTGGGGTCTCAGGCGTTGGATGATCTCCCTCCACGGATTCTGCGCTTCCGGATGCGCCTGATGCGCTATTCCTATTCCATTGCACATGTGCCAGGGAAGAGCCTGTGGACTGCTGATACGCTCTCACGTGCTCCTGTGAAGAGGAGAGAGACACCAGAGGAGGAGGAGTTATTTGAGAATACAAATATCTATGTGGACATGGTAATAGAGAACCTGCCAGCGAGCACTGCCTACCTGGACGAGCTGAGAGAGCAGTTGGAGGGGGACAGTGTGTGCGCACAGGTGAAGCAGCGGTGTGCAGAGAGATGGCCAACACACAACAGTGAACCGGCTCTCAGGCTGTACTGGGCAGAACAGGCGTCACTCACAGTAGAGGATGGACTGTTGCTGAGGGGAAGCAGGCTTGTAATCCCTTCAACAATGAGAAACGACGTGCTTGCCAGGCTGCATGAAGGCCACCAGGGGGTGGTAAAGTGCAGGGAGCGAGCACGGCAGTCTGTATGGTGGCCCGGGCTCAGCCAGCAGCTGAATGAGCTGGTCCTCAACTGCCGTACATGCAGCAAAGAGAGGGAGAACCAAAGGGAGCCCCTGATGCCATCTCAATACCCGGGGCGACCGTGGCAGAAGTTGGGAGCAGACCTGTTCATGCTGGAGAGCAAGACTTACCTGCTGGTCGTGGATTATGCATCAAGGTACGTGGAGATCGCTCTGCTGACTCCCACGAAATCAACAGACGTCATCCACCACCTGAAGTCAATCTTCGCACGCCATGGTATCCCGGAGGAACTGGTGACGGATAACGGGCCGCAATTCTCCGGAATGGCCTTTGCAGCGTTTGCAACATCATATGGGTTTCGCCATGTCACAAGCAGCCCGAGATATCCCCAAAGTAATGGGGAGGCAGAACGTGCTGTCAAGACGATAAAAGGCCTCCTGAAAAAGGCAGCCGACCCATACCGTGCTCTGCTGGCATACAGAGCCACCCCGTTGCATAACGGATACAGTCCAGCCCAGCTTCTTATGGGGAGGAGACTCCGCACAACGGTGCCAACGCTTCCTGCTCTACTGGTCCCTACTCTTCCTGACAGTAAGGCGGTGGTTCAGAAGGAAGAGGAGAGGAGAATGAGAGATGCACAAAGCTACAACCGGCGTCATCGTACGCGAAGTCTCGACAGGCTCACTCCAGGAAAGGAGGTGTGGGTCACAGATCAAAGTGCAACTGGAGTTGTGGTCAGCAGTCACCCCACTCCACGTTCGTACATCATAGATGGACCCCATGGAACATTAAGGCGAAACCGTCGCCATCTCGTCCCCATGGAGCCCTCACCGGAGCAGAGTGCAGCAGAACCTACGGAGCAGGAGGTCCTGGAACCACCAGCTACTCCCAGAACCAGGTCTGGGAGATGTGTGGTGAAACCAACTAGGTTGGACTTGTAAGAGACAGTAGAGAGAGAGTAAAGAAAAGTGACATTCATGCGATAGAATGAAAGAGAGTATGGTTAAGCTAGACATTGTTTTCATTTTATATATATATATTCGTTTAGATATAATGTTCAAAGGAAAGCAATTGCTATGTTTAATATAGCCTATGTTTATTGGCGTTAAAGAAATTGTTTAGATCAGTTCAGATCGGAACAGACCTTTTAGATATAGAGGCAGAATAATCCTCTAAGGTCTGGGGAATCAATGGCAGTCTACCCATTGATTCTAGAAAGGGAGATGTGGTGTTATGTTAATGTGGTGCGCTATACGCGAGTGTACGGGCCACCGTACTAGGGGTGAGGGAAGTTCGAGAGGAACCTAGGATGGACACCCGTGTAACGTAGCGAGGCTAAGCTAATAAAGATACTTACAACCAAAGCAGAGGACTCACGTATTTGTTACCGTGCAAAGTAACACGACATGTATGACTTAGTCCACATTGCAGCCGGCTTGTGGGAGGCAAGAAACAGCGTTCGTGACAGGGGAGGGTTAAATTGGATGATACGAAATTGGGATGGGAGAAAATATAGAAAAATGGGAGAAAAGGTGGATTAAAAAAAAAAAGAAAACCTACAAAAACACAACTTGTCCGAAAGGACAAATAACATTTTAAAATGACCTCAAGGATAAAGGATGCAAAAGTATTTTGAACTACTTTGTCTAGGTAGCAGTTAACCAAACTATATTTCTCTTGAGGGTAACTTTGCTGTAGTTCAACTCCTTCCAATGTGAAGTGAAGTTGTTTGCACAACTATGCTTTCAGAGTAGCTTGATGCTTAATCTTCACCAAATAAATAAATATACATATACTGTATTCATAATGTAAAATGTCAATTTGTACCCCCAACACACCAAATAAAATGCCTGAATGAAGCTGGGTCATAATAATCCCATCGAATTGTTGAACAAAACTGTATAATAATGATCTTTAAGGACAGTTCAAAGTTCTACCATTTACCCAAGAACAGTTTTTCCCCCAAGCCATCAGACTCGTCAAGAGCCCCCCCCCCACTACACTTGAGAAACACTGTTGCTGCTGATAAAACTGTATTGCTCATTACACATCACACAACATACTTATTTTTTTCTAGTTGGAACTGTACATAGCCATTTTGTTATTTACATTTTATATAGTATAATATCTACATCCTGTTATCTGCTGTATATAGTCATCTTTATTTGTCATATTTTATCTTATTTTATTTTTATTCTATTCTTATTTTATTTATATTATTGGATGCTGCTATGATTGAGGAACCACAACAAAGTGAATTTCACTCTTTGTTTGCTGTAAGGTACTGAATGATGTGACAATAAAGGAATCTGAATATGAATCCTGTCACCATCCTGCCCCTCTATTGTTAGTTCACACAAGCGTCCAGTTGGTGGCGCTACTGTCCAATAAGAGAGAGTGCCTTCAAGGGAAAATCCCCCCTAACACAGCTTGTGCATGTTGTGTCCAAGCCCGATCCTACCAGAGCCTGTCCATGTTCTATCCAAGCCCGACCCTACCAGAGCCTGTGTTCTGTCCAAGCCAGACCCCACCAGAGCCTGTGCATGTTGTGTCCAAGCCCGACCCCACCAGAGCCTGTGCATGTTGTGTCCAAGCCCAACCCTACCAGAGCCTGTGCATGTTGTGTCCAAGCCCGACCCTACCAGAGCTTGTGCATGTTTTGTCCAAGCCCGACCCTACCAGAGCCCGTGCATGTTGTGTCCAAGCCCGATCCTACCAGAGCCTGTGCATGTTCTGTCCAAGCCTGACCCTACCAGAGCCCCGTTCATGTTCTGTCCAAGCCCGACCCTACCAGAGCCCTGTGCATGTTGTGTCCAAGCCCGACCCTACCAGAGCCTGTGCATGTTCTGTCCAAGCCCGACCCTACCAGAGCCTGTGCATGTTGTGTCCAAGCCCGACCCTACCAGAGCCTGTGCATGTTGTGTCCAAGCCCGATCCTACCAGAGCCTGTGCATGTTCTGTCCAAGCCCGACCCTACCAGAGCCCCGTTCATGTTCTGTCCAAGCCCGACCCTACCAGAGCCCCGTTCATGTTCTGTCCAAGCCCGACCCCACCAGAGCCTGTGCATGTTCTGTCCAAGCCCGGCAGGGCCCGAGGACATGGAATGAAATTCTCAGGTCCGGGCAGATAATCAAACTTTTACTTGTTGTGAACCGCTGTATGTATTATAACATAACTTCATTATGTATCAATCACACTGTGTAAAAGGACTCCTTTTGTGATGTTTGCTGATGCAATAGTTGACAGGAAATACGTTTGGCTCCATACAAAATCCCTATAAGACATATAACATTCTGATGAACACAACAGATGATATTTACAATTATATTATAGTTTTGTCAATCTAAATTTAATTGTACATTTCAACATTTTCATATGCTGTTATTGCTGTATGACGTTATTGTGGAGAGTCACAGCCACGTGACCCCGCAATTGCCATCTCGTCCCCCCGTACAGACGCTATTAAGACAGTGGAAAGTGACCGACCAGGATGACAGAGGCGGTGTTGAAGTGCCACAAACAACTAGTGACACTTTTTATTATGACATCCAACACCCTGTCACTTGTAAGATATAAAGGATTAAGCATATGTTTATTATATATATCTGTTTTAAATCTAAGCATATGTTAAGAGATGACTTAAGCGTCAGTAATTATGAAGAATGTCTTTGTATTCTTCCTCCTACTTGTGTAAAACTGTTAAATATATTGTGTAGTCCTGCAGAATGGAAAGACTTACTCACAGACTTACTGTTCTGTTAAGTTAAGTTTATTTGGATCCCCATTAGCCACAGCAGTGCTGGGGCTATTCTTCCTGGGGTCCATAACACATAAAATACAGTTACAGACTTATACACTCACAACATTTACATGTCATACAGACAATTAAAACAACAATAAAAACCCTAATCAAATTGATAATACAATACAACAATATATACGCCTTATGAATTCATAATACAATACAATAATACCTACTCATAATTAATTCATAATACAATACAGCATAATATACTATTTAGCTTTTACATACATTATCTATGTTCATATCAGCCAATTATACAATATTTTAATATTGTAGCCAGGAATGTGACCTTGACAGAGAATCGCTGCCTGCAGGGTTGGCCCTTGCAGTTATGGGGCAGAGAACTATTATATACTTTAAACTACTATGATGTGTGGGCATATCCACCAATGTTAAGTATATGAGTATTGAATTGTACATGTATATCCACGGCGCAATTGCACGTCTCCAGACGAAACACCCTGAAGGCTTTAATCCTCATCTCAGGGGATTTTAACCATGTAAAACTGGACAAATCACTACCAAACTTCAAACAATATGTCAGCTGCCACACCAGGGAGAACAGGACCCTGGACCTGCTTTATGCTAACATCAGGGAGGCATACAGCTCCTCACCACTACCACAGCTGGGCCGGTCGGACCACAACCTGGTTCACCTTCACCTTATGTGCCTCTGGTCAGAAGACAGCCTGCGACCAAAATAACTGTAAGAAGGTGGTCGGAGGAGGCTCAAGAGGCACTACAATAACAGCTGGAGAACAATAACATCAAACAAGTGTGGTCTGGAATGCAGACAATAACCGGCATCAAACCAGCGGGGGGGAAGGTGAGTGGATGGAGACGTGGACCGGGCTAATGAGCTAAACCTGTTTTACAACAGGTTTGACACAGCGGCCCCGGCCAGTCTGCCGCACCCCCCCCCCCCCAACCGACACTTCAGCTGCCCTGCCCACCCCCACACCTCTCAGCCCTTCAACTCGAGCTACCCCCCCCCCCCCCCTCCATCCCCCCAACTGCCCACACCTCCTCATCTCTGGTGCAGCCTGTCTGCCCCCCGCGGCTTGAAGACCCGCTCCCCCCCCCCCCCCCCCCCCCCCCCCCCCCCCCAACACCTGCGATTCCCACAGTATGGCTCTCTGCAGACCGGGGCCCTCATTCATCAACGTGTGCGTAGAACATGTTCTATTTCCACACGTAAGCACAGAATTTAGAATGAGTGTACGCACAGGGAAGTCGGGATTCATCACACGTGCGTACGCAGGTTCTACGCACACCTGTCATGATGAATATGACTTTGATCCTACGTTTGAGCTCGTGCACTGTTTTAAGTATTTGCATACCAGAAACGCCCCGATTAACCATATACAGTAATGGAATACACCCATGAAATGTGGAAAAATGGACTAAGCCGAGGGAAGCGTGTCATGAGACAGGCTGACAGACGTGTACACTTACGGTGATGTCGGATATGATATCTATTAACCATTGCTGCCTGGGCAGCGCAAACACTAATAAATACCGCGCTGGAATATGACTGCCTTTTCCCGTGTTGTTTGATTAATACCCAGGGATTAAAGTTCTCCTCAATTTTATTCCAAATCGCGATGGATCTCCCGTCAATTCTCTACCTGCTGCATATGATTTCTAGAGGCATACTACAATCTATTTTGATGTCAGTATTGGGTAGCCTATATAAACAATAATACGAGAGCATATACAAGAACAATGAATCTTACTGCCATGTATGATGTAGCAGATACGCCATGTGTAGCCTGCCTATATGTGATCAATACAAACATGAACTTGAATTCCATCATGTCTGTGTGCGGGTCACTGCGGGAACTCACAAGGCTGTTGTCACAATGTAAATAAGAACGTGCACTGAAAAGTTACAGTATGTAGTTGGTTGATTATTTGTATGACAGTCAGTAAACCCTTGCAAAAAGTATCCGTTTTATTTAATGAATTGAAAACATTCAGCATCGCCTTCCTCCCGGCATCCAGCAATAACATGTATCAGGCAAATGCGCATCGCAACATTGACTGAGTGGAATCCCTTTCTATTCACATAACTGCATTTGTGATGGAGCTTTGACAGCTACAGTAACAGTCTATTGCTCGATCCATCTCCAATATCACGATGGACCGTGCCGGTGGCAAAGACCCGAGGGTAGAGAGGATCTTGAATGAATTCCATCATCATATATATATGTTGTGTGTCTGTCCACTATGTTTGTTACTTTGTTATTCCCCCCCCCCCTATCTATGTAAAGCGACCTTGGGTCTCTTGAAAGGCGCTATATAAAATGAAGCTATTATTATTATTGTTATTATTATTATCATCACATCTGTGCGGGAGCTCACAAATAGACTGTTAGTCTCAGTGAAGTTTCAACGGAGGTCATCTATTCTAACCAACAAATTGAAGTAGAAAGCATTTCGTGACCAATCTTATTTGGAAACATGACACACAAAATAATTAGCTTTTTATTTGAAACAATATCTAATCGCGTTTGGAGGTTGGTGTTTTGCGTCTGCCCCCCCATGCCAAACAAGCAGGCCAACCTCTTGTTCGCGTGTGAGCCCGTTATAATTACACTACTGTCGCTATTTTACAATGAACTATAATGAATTACGGGTCATACAGAAGTTGAACACTAATGCACGGAAGCTTATTTCCGCCTTGAAACTAATGCAGAACTGAGGAGTGCTTATGCGTAGTAACGATATTCTACCACTGGGCGTCAGCTAAGTGTGCTCTGACCTGTGCGTAGACGTAAGCACGGAGTCAAGTTCAAGTTGAAATTGATGAATCCCACTCTTTGCTTAGAAATGATCGTACGCACAGGGTAAGCACAAATCTGTGCGTAGAACACGTTGATGAATGAGGGCCCTGGTGAGCACACAGCTGAGCAAGTTACACGCAGGCAAGGCTGCGGGTCCTGATGGGGTGAGCCCAAAGGTACTCAAAACCTGTGCCTCTCAGCTGTGTGATGTGCTCAGGTTCATATTCAATATGAGCCTGAGGCTGCAGAGAGTCCCGACACTGTGGAAAACCTCCTGTGTGGTCCCTGTCCCCAAGTGCCCGCGTCCCAGCACGCCCAAGGACTACAGGCCGGTGGCTCTAACCTCTCATATAATGAAGACCATGGAGAGGTTAGTCCTGGAGCAACTCCGCTTGGTGACCAAACCCCACCTAGACCCACTCCAGTTCGCCTACCAGCCCAGACTGGGGGTAGAGGATGCTGTCATGTTCTTTGACTTCTCCAGTGCTTTTGATACCATAAGGCCTGGGCTACTGGGTGAGAAGTTGGAGGCGATGCAAGTAGAGGCCCCCCTGGTGTCCTGGGTTGTGGACTATCTGACGGGAAGACCACAGTACGTGCGCCTACGGAGCTGTGTGTCAGACAGACTGGTCAGCAACACCGGGGCCCCGCAGGGGACAGTCCTCTCTCCCTTCCTCTTCACTGTCTACACCAATGACTTCCACTATCGGTCAGAGTCCTGCCACCTTCAGAAGTTTTCTGATGACTCTGCGATAGTGGGATGTATAAAGGACGGTGACGAGAGGGAATACCGGGAACTGGTAGTGGACTTTGTCACATGGTGCGATAAAAACCACCTGCAGCTAAATGTGGTGTCGTGGAATATATTATCATGTCATTATGGATCTGTGTTGTTTTATCATGTTATACAGCTTGAGTTTCAATATGACCAGATTGACTGGTTAATGTGTGTATGTCTCTTTAAGATCACTCTGACATTCTACCAGTCATAACAAAGTTGCTGTTGATCCCAGTTACTGAGAAACCATTTTGTTTGCCTTCGTCATCATATCTGCTGTATGTTCTGCCATATAGGCCATAGAGCCATAACCCAAGGTTATGGGAACTGTTAGACGGAGCTGTTTTCCTTCCAGGCTATAGCCATAACATAGTTGTAACTGAGGGGTACAATTCCCTGACTGTATTGATAAGTATGGTATTATTAAACCACTACCGCTTGTACTTTAACTTCTGGCCATCCAGTACATGATATAGATATGATGAACACTTTCCCACCTGATGAAACGAAGTCCACACAAATGTATAAATCGAATATTTTATATAGCAAAGGGTATATACAACGTTCACTTAATGACATTTATGATTTGAAATGCACTTGTAAGGCAAATGAGTATTCGTAGGTAAATCAACATTGAATGTCCAATCTCTGGTTACGCAGGGAGCAAATATACAACCTGGTTCTTTAGGGAACTATAGCGATGGTACTTAAATGATTATAGCTGGATACACTAAGGGGGGGGGGGGTCCCGCTGGTTGTAAGACAGTAGGGGGGGGTTAGAAGAGCCGCTGGCGGTATCCCATCTGGCCGACGATTTCTTGGGAGAATTCAGAGTCCTGAACACGATGCCCACAGAACCTCGGTCCGCAGATGAATACAGCTGGACCCTCTGGTGGACGGTAGCTGCCGGTCCACAACGAAGAGACGTGAGGCGACCTCACTCGGGGTAGAGCGCCGTCTCACCTGGACTCCTCTCCGGGGGGTAGTTCCAACACTCAGCAGTGTTGGCCGTTATCCATGGAATAATCAAAGCACCCAAAGCATGTAGATAATCCAAGCCGTGGAAGGCTCGCCGTCGTCCGGGTAAAGTAATCCAATGTACAGGTCCACTCGTCCTGGCCCGGAGCTCCTCGGATGCAAGCACCACACGTGGTCTGCCCAGCCTGGTTAAGACTCCAGATAACGTCAGGAACGATGGGGGTACTGCTCACTTTATAACTCTAACCGAACGATGCACCATACATAAATAGACTATTATTAACTTAATAGAAATACGTCCAACTCGACGGTATAGTGCCAAACTATGACAATTCAACTATTAATCCACACGATGTCTCAATGCCTATTCTGAGGCCAAGTAAGCCTTACTACACCACACGTGCATCGTGGGTGAGGCTTCGCGTCTGTTACTAGGTTGGAGGGTAAAGAACTAATGGACTAAAAGAAAGTTCTACTTTACTTGCGCCATATATATATGCGCTGTGAACAAATAGTACCATTCGTATTTTGCCAGACGTATTCCTACGCGGAACCGGGCTTGCCACGACATGTTGGTCGGCACGATTGAACTTGAACCAAGGGGCATGGCTGCTGGCGCCAGGTTCTCGTCCAATGGTAGAATGAAACTATTATGGGCTGTTAGTAGACTAAAGGGATATTCAGTGCATATTGTACAAGGAATATACAGGGGATATCAAACGATATACAAATACTATTAAATATATATCCATAAATAAATATATATATTCGGTTTAATCTGATCCTTCACAACAGCCGCCCCCTAATTAGTCCCACCTAATTAGCTAAGCAGAGACAGATTAACCGCACTGTCTACCACTCAAGGTCCGCTGTAAGGGTCAGTCAACTCACAAAGTCATGGGGTCATGGTCATCATCGATAGTGTCTGGGAGTCTGGGCAGTTCTATTAGCCTCGCCACGGGTCGTGTGTAAGTTCGCCCTTGGACGAGCACTTCAGCTGCTCGGACCTTGCCATCGGCACCGGTGATCACTTTGCTTACGCGGCCAGCCGGCCACATAGCTCTGGGTAGTGACTGGTCGATAATCATGACGACTGTTCCTTCTGTCAAATTGTCTCTCTCTTTTACCCACTTCTGGCGGGTCTGTAGAGACGGTAGGTAGTGGAGTAGGAAGCTGCTCCAAAACTTGTCAGCTAGTACTTGACTGTACCTCCACATTCTTCGGCCGTTCGCTTCTTCAGGCCTGTACATTGTCTGGGGTAGCGCGGGGTCCAGCCGCCCCATTAAGAGTGTGTTGGGGGTGACTGGGTCGACATCTGCTACATCACTGGAGACGTAGCCGAGGGGCTTGGAGTTCAATACTCCCTCGATCTCCGTGAGGACTGTCATTAGGACTTCCTCCGCCACAGTCTGGGCCCCAAGCACGGCGTACAGGGCTGTCTTTATAGAACGTACTTCTCGTTCCCAGGTTCCACCGAAGTGGGGTGCGTTCGGGGGATTAAACTGGAAGTCAATCTGGGATGGAGCGAGGTGGGTCTTAAGTTCTGGGCCCATAGCTTGGAAGCTCTCTCTCAGCTCTCTTTCTCCGCCTTTGAAGTTTGTCCCGTGATCAGACAACAATGTAGACGGTTTTCCTTTCCGTGATGTGAATCTTCGGAAGGCCAGGAATGAGTCTGTGCTCATGGTCGGAAGGAGTTCGATATGTATCGCTCTGGTGGTCATGCATTTGAATACAATACCCCACCGCTTCTCGGTTCCTCTTCCTCTCTTTATATACAACGGGCCAAAACAGTCCATGCCTGTGGAGTGGAATGGCTTGTCGCCGAGTCGGAGGCGACAGGGAGGTATGTCAGCCATCCGGGGTATGCTGGGCTGCGCGCGCCACTTTCGGCAGTCTAGACAGGTTCGCTGGAAGCGTCGCACCGCTTCTCTTCCTTGAAGTATCCAATAGCGACGTCTGATCTCCGCGAAGACTCTCTCTGCTCCTGCGTGGTGTACATCCTCGTCGTATTTCTTTATGATCAGCTCTGTGACCTTGTGTCGGCTGTTCAAGACTATCGGGTACTTAATGTCATCCGGTAGATCGGGGGCTCTCCGCAGGTGACCACCCACTCTGATGAGATTATGGGCGTCACTCTCGGGTGCCAGGTGGAGCAGTCTGCTGTCTGATGGGACGGGCTTTCCTCCCTGTAGACAGTCTAGCTCGTCGGGGAACGAGTCTCTCTGGGCTCGTTGTAGTAGACGAAGTTCTGCTTCTTCGTAGTCAGCTGCTGAAATGTCAGTAGTGGACTGAATCTCTGGGTGGTGCCACAGGAATGTCTTTAGCTGCGCACTCTGTAGGGTAATGCAGTCATCTATGTTGGGGTCTGTGGAGGCAACTGTGCTCAGTCCACAGAACATAGGTTTCTTGTTCTCAGCCTCCTCTTTACTTGCTTCCTGTGGGGTGGGCGTAGGCCACTCTTCTTCCGGGAGCTTGAGGAATTCTGGTCCGTCACTGTAGATGTTGCGACGGGTGAGGTCATCCAGGGACATTCCCCGGGTGATGACGTCAGCTGGGTTGTGTTTGGTGTCCACATACCGCCAGCTCGCTGCTTCTGTTAACTCTTGAATCTCGGTGACTCTGACTCCCACGAAGACTTTGTATCTGCATGAATCAGACTTGATCCATGTGAGTACTGTCATGGAATCTGACCACAAGATTGTTCTGTGCACCGGAATGGTGAGTTCACGTTGGATTAACGTGGCTAGATGCGCTCCTGCTAGGGCTGCGCAGAGCTCTAGACGCGGGATAGATTGTTGCTTTCGTGGGGCTATTCTTGAGCGAGCCAGGATGAAAGCGGTGTGTATCTCTCCTCCCTTCTCTTGGGCACGCAAGTAGGCCACCGATCCATAGGCTACTTCGGAGGCGTCGCTGAAGACGTGTAGATCCATCTTGCATGTCTCTGGCCTCACCGTGGGTGGGAAGTAGCTGCGGCGTATATTGACGCCTGGGAGTGAGCGGAGTTCCGTCTCCCACTCTCTCCATGTGGAGGCAAGGTGTGCGGGTATTGGGTCGTCCCAGCCCTGGTCCTTGTCCCATAGTGCTCGTACAATCATCTTTGCCCTGGTGGTGTAAGGTAGAATACATCCCAACGGGTCATATTGTCTGGCGAGTGTTCTGTACACACTCCGTCTTGTGGTCGGTATCGCCGTCGACCTTCCCTGCTCCGTGGTCAGGGGTTTGTGTCTATAGTGGAGCGAGTCTGTTTTGAAGCGCCAGACTAATCCTAGTGTCATTTCTTGGGCTTCTCCTGGGATGGTCGCCATCCAGGTCTCGCTGCTGGCAGCCTTGTCCGCGGGGGAGAGGCTGCGCAATACGTGCGGGTCACTGCTGGCCCACTGCCTGAGATCAACGCCGCCTTTGATCAGGGAGGCGCGTAGCTTGATTAGGAGAGCCTCGGCTTCTTCTTGAGTCGAAACGCTTTGTAAACAGTTGTCCACGTAGAAACTGTTCTTCACACTGTGTCGGACCTCTTCATCTGCTGCTGGGTCCTCTGCGACGTGTTTCTGTAGTGCAAATAATACTGGGGGGTCGCTGCTGGCCTGCTGCCGGAGATCAAAGCCGTCTTTGATCAGGGAGGCGCGGAGCAGCGCACGACGTCGCCAGTCAATTTTCTTCTCGACATGCTGCAGGAGTGTGGTGTCTCCTTCTGTTGCTCTGGAGTGGAGGCAGCTAGTGGCTGCTGTTCGGTTGAGAGATTTAGCGAGGGGGCCTTGTAGTGTCCACCCTAGGCGGGTCTCGACTGCTGCAGGACAGCCTCGGGGTCCTGTATGGACCCGGTCAATCGGGACTATGAGTTCTGCATGGTCGGAGCCTATCAGCAGGGTCGGGGTGGCGCCGTCTATGAGCGGGATAGGTAGTTGACGCAGGTGCACATATTTATCCATCAGCTTGGCGATGGGGTAGGTGTACTGCGATAGTCCTATTTCTTGGCTGGTGAAAGCATTTGTAATCCTATACCGTCGCTCTGGCTGCCCGCTTGCTGCGATAGTGAAGGAGACATTCTCGCCCTTTATCGTCTTTAAATCTCTTCTTATTGTCCGAATCGTCATTTGGTTCTCGCTCCCCCGCAGTCCCAGCTGGGCCGCAGCGGACGCGAGCAGAAGGGTCTTCTCTGACCCGTCATCAAGGACGGCGTAAGTGTCCATGACTTTATCTTGGTAGCTCAATGTCACACGGACTACCTTTAAGAGCACTTGGGCGCCGCTGCTGCTGGCGGGGTCAATGTACATGACACTTGCCTTGGTGCCGCTCGATGGTGCAGGTGAAGGCCGTCTTCTGTTACTGTCGTGTAGTATATCTAGATGGGCTCCGTCACACCGACTGCACCTTTTCTTTAGGCGGCATTCGGCTGCCATGTGACTGCGCGCACATCGGTAACAGCGCCTGTTGGACTTTATCCATTGACTCACTTCTTCTGCATTCATCTTTGTGAACAGGTCACATTGTGACAGCCAGTGTTCTTTCTCACAGTAGGGGCACACCATCTTCCACTTCTCTTTTCTCGAGGGGGTACTGTGGCTCTTACTGCTCGGTACTGACTCTGATTGGTGCATGACAGTCACCGATCTTCTTCCATCGTTTATTCTCCTGGGTCCCTCTCTGGAGCTTGGCGTGCTCCACACGAACGTATCCAGTCGTAAGCTGCTGACTTCTCTCGCCAGGAAGTCGGCTAGATCAAGGAGGGATGGTTCGGGACCGTTAGGATCACGGTGGTCTCTCTGCCGCCTAAAACGCTCTTGTCTTGCGGGTGGCAGCTTCTCTAGAATCCTCTCGACGTTAGAGTTGGCGTATAGCTCGTGCATGCCCTTTTCCCGTTGCGCTCCCAGCATCCCTACCAGGGACTGCACTTTGATTGACAGGTCGTCTAATGAGCGATTGTCTGTTGCTGGGGGTAGGCGATCAATATGCCTTATCTCTTGGATTACGTAATCCCATATACGTCCATATCTCTGGTCCAGCGCTGCTAGGGCCGCGGTGTATGGGGTCGTAGAGGTGGCATAGGCTAGCGCTATATTGTGCGCTCGCGGTACTTTCAGGTGCTTCAGTAATATTGCATACTTGTGGCGTTCATCAGCGACATCCACCATCATTGTCTCTAAGCACATCCGGAGCTCCGTGTACTGTGCTCGATTCTCATAGGTGAAGTCTGGAAACGACGGCGTGGCAATGTATGACGCCGTGGATGGCTGATACATCGGCGAGCGTTGGGGGAGAGACCTCCTAGGCGAGTCTCCTCTTGCGCCTCTCTGTGGGCTGGTACCGACAGGGTACCATGGCCCGCTGGTCCAGGTGCTATTCCTCGGGGCTGGTCGTGCGTCGTGCTCACCCGTGAATAGAGTCGGGGGTCTGTAGCGCAGCGCCACGGGGGTATAGCCTGGGCTGTACTGGACCTCCTGGTCCGGTGGAGTACTGTGCTGTCGTCGGGCTTGGTTCTCCTCCTCTCCCTCTTCTTCTTCTATCAGGTCCTCTAGATCCTGTAGTCGTTTATTTAGCTTCTCCGCAGTGTATGCCGCTCCTTCCTTGTAGCTGGGTCTCGCTTGGACCGGTCTGGGAAGGGGGTCTGCGGGGGGTATAGGCTTGGTCTGTTGGTCAAGTTCAGGGTCGCTTGCTCGGTTAGGAGACGCTGCCCTTGACTGTTGTCTCGACGAGTTCCTTGAACCCCTGGCGGAGGGAGAGGGTGTTGCCTTGAGGATCAGCTGCTCCATTAGTTGCGCTTGTAACTTGTCGCGCTCGGCTTCGCGCTTGGTGAGATCTGCTTCTCTTTGGGCACCGGCAGCGGCGCGCTGTGCGTCGGCCCGGTCTCTTGCCATATTCTCTTCCGTCTGAAGGCGTCTCATCTCCAGGCGTATGTGCTCTTCTTCGCTCCGTTGCTGTGCTTGGAGTCGATCGCGTTCGCCCTGAAGTCGATCGCGTTCACCCTGAAGTCGATCGCGTTCGGTAGGGGCTGTCAGGCTGACGAGGAACGCCTGTTGTAGCATCCTCTCCGCTTCGCTGGGGGAAGACGGTTGTAGAGGTGAGCCGCTCCTGGGTGAGCCGCTCGTTGGGGAGTCCTGGAGCTCTATTTCCTCGGCGCTCTCCTCCTCTTCTTCCGTGCAGAGTTCTCTCTCTGTAGGGTTGTCTTCCTCCCGGGGCTGGTCGGGGACTACTTCTTCGGTATTGGCGGGGGGTTGTTGGGGAAAATGTGTATATGAGGTGAACTAGTTTAATATGGGTCAACTAAGCAGTACTGAAAGACGGTCTGGCTGATGTTCTTAAAACAACTTGGAGATAGGCAGATGGACATTTCAGTACATCATATCGTGTGCTCTAATCTTGTGTACATCATATCTTGTTCTTTTCTCTCTTTCATACATACACATATACACACACACATTTAATCTTTTCTCTCTTTAATCTTTTCTCTCTTTTACACACATACATATACACACACACATTTAATCTTTTCTCTCTTTAATCTTTTCTCTCTTTTACACACATACATATACACACACACATCTAATCTTTTCTCTCTTTAATCTTTTCTCTCTTTCATACATACACATATACACACACACATCTCACTAATCTTGCATCTCTCTTCGATGTTAAATCTATGTTCTTCTTAATGTCTTTATCTCTCTTCGATGTTCTTAATGTTTTTATCTCTCTTCGATGTTAAATCTATGTTCTTCTTAATGTTTTTATCTCTCTTCGATGTTAAATCTACGTGTCATCTTAATGTACGTCATGTCATATCTGATATGATATGACACGTCATCATATCTGTCATGTGGGGGCAGGACTGAGAGGGGATTTATGGGACAAGCAGAGGGATTGAGAAGTTAGAGTGTTTTTCTTCAACTGTGGTGACCGTCTGATGATCCATAGCTTCTGCTGTTAAAACTTTCTTTCATTAAACAAATTGCCTGTTGAAATTGGAAATATCGTCTCCTGCTGTGTTAAACAACCATCAGCCACAACATTTGGTAACCCTTGACCTGTAGACGCCCAGCCGGGCCTTTCATACGGCCAGTTCCTGGAATCTCCCGTAGACATTCTGGCGGTTGTCGACAAAAAAAAAAGGTGAGCGTTGTGCTTGTTATTATAATATCCGTCAGAGATTCTGCGGGAGGAAAAAGTGCGCTGGCTGTGTGACTGGTTTTGGATGGACGGCTATAAAACGAACACGAGTGGTGAGGTGTTGACACTAGGGCGAATCCTCTTTTAACAGGCTATAAGTGCGCCACTAATCAATTTTAATTGCATGTTTTCGACCTATCTGGTTAAACTTTTCTCTCTGGTCAAATTTTTCTCTGACCCTTTACAAAACACTCTCCCTATTCCCCACTTCCTTGTTATAACTGTGGTAGGCTGGTCATGGTTGACACCGACACATGTACACACATAACTCTCTCAGAGATAGTGGTGGGTAGCTACAGAGAGGCCAGCTGTGATAATATGAGCAGAGAGTGAAAAACAATTTGGGCAGCATTTGACGAGACTCTAGTTGTTTCCACTGTTGGGCCTAGACACACACACACACATTCCTGTGTCACAATACACACATACAATACACACACACGTCTGTGCAAAGACACAGACACACACAGACACACACAGACATACACACACACTCACCACACACACACACAGACACACACACACACACACACACACAAACACACACACACACACACCGACACACACACACACACACACAGTCACACACACACACAGTCACACAGACACACACACCGACACACACACACACACACACATTCCTGTGTACACACATACAATACACACATACAATACACACACACGTCTGTGCAAAGGCACACAGACACACACAGACACACACACACTCACCACACACAGACACAGACACACACACCGACACACACACACACACACACACATTCCTGTGTACACACATACAATACACACATACAATACACACACACGTCTGTGCAAAGGCACACAGACACACACAGACACACACACACTCACCACACACAGACACAGACACACACACCGACACACACACACACACACACACATTCCTGTGTACACACATACAATACACACATACAATACACACACACGTCTGTGCAAAGGCACACAGACACACACAGACACACACACTCACCACACACAGACACAGACACACACACCGACACACACACACACACACACACACATTCCTGTGTACACACATACAATACACACATACAATACACACACGTCTGTGACACACAGACACACACAGACACACACACACTCACCACACACAGACACACACAAACAGACACACACACAGTCACACACACACACACACAGTCAGACGGACACACACACACACACACACACACACACAGACACACACACACACACACACACCGACACACACACATACACAGCACACACACACAGTCACACACACACACACACACAGTCACAAACAGACGCACACACACACACACACACACAGACACACACACACACACACCGACATACACACATACACACACACACACACACACACACACACAGACACACACACACACACACCGACATACACACATACACACACACACACACACACACACACACACAGTCACACACACACACACACAGTCACACACAGACACAAACAGACGCACACACACACAGTCACACACAGACACACACACCGCATTGTAGAACCAGGTTAACTGTGTCCTGGCTGTAGTAGTAGAACCAGGTTAACTGTGTCCTGGCTGTAGTAGTAGAACCAGGTTAACTGTGTCCTGGCTGTAGTAGTAGAACCAGGTTAACTGTGTCCTGGCTGTAGTAGCATTGTAGAACCAGGTTAACTGTGTCCTGGCTGTAGCATTGCTGTAGAGTAGTAGAACCAGGTTAACCGTGTCCTGGCTGTGGTACAACCACACACACACACACACAACACAATAAACACACATACACACTAAACAACAATGCATACAGCAGAAGACATACTGTTAGATCGGAACCCGCTCCTAAAAAATATAATTCTCAAGGTAGGTGTCCGTTGGCAGAGGCGTACAAAGGCCGGGGACACAAAATGGCCTTCCGGAGGTACTTTTGATCTCGACGTATGCAAAGAGATGAATGTAATGATTCGTAACCACAAGCCAGGCGACAACAGCAAAAAGAGGTTGAAAAAGAGGACAGAAGAGTTGGGGGTAATGAAGCTCTACGCCCAGAAGGGGAGAGCATACAGGCAGGAAGCTTTAGCGCTAAATCAGAGAGAGACGGATATAGGGAAACCAACATCCCCACCTTATGTCACGCAATTGCCGGTGGGCACTGTGACAATAAGAGGAGAATATGAGGAGACGGAATTAGGGACCCCCGCTAGGTCAGAAACCTCCGCTAGATCAGAGACCTCCCTTAGGCGAGATACCCCCCCCAAACTGACCCCGCAGGATCTCTATCCGAAAGCCCTGGCGGCATATGGCGAGACAGTACGTCGGAAGTTGTATACTGCAGAGGAAGAGGAGGTAGAGAACCTGGGCAGGCAGAGGGAGGGAGTCGGGAGGAAGATAGAGGAAGAGCCCCGTCAGAGTGTGGCACAGCAGACATCAGAGAAACACGGAGCGTGTGGCCACACTAAACTGTTGACTGAGGAGGAAGATGAGAATGACACAAAACCAGGACAGGAGAAAGGAAACATTACAGGAACCCTGACTTTCGCCCCTACATTCGTGGGAAGTGTGACAAGCACAGGCCAGTTTCCCCTGCTAATAAAGGGGAACGATATCTTTCACATGCCATGGTCACCTCTAGACATCGATGGTTTAATAGTAAGACTACCGGACCTTTCAGAAGGAGCCTCCAGGTGGATCACGCAGTTTGAGGAAAATACGTCATCTTTTCTGCTAGCAGTGGGTGACGTCAAATCCCTGTTGACGCGTTTGCTAGGAGTTGGTGCCTGCCGGGACATCATGGGTGATACATCGATGCGAGTGGCATGCGACACGCAGGCCCATGATGGAGACATATTCAACGCGCATAGAGCGGCGTTGTGGTACAAACTCAGGAATCAATATCCATCACGTATTAATCCGGCAAAACTGGCAGGCAACCCCATAATGGAGACGGAAGGGCCTGGCGCCTATGTGAACAAAGTACTGAAGGAGTGGAGAGGTGAGCTAGGACACAACCCAGAAATTGACCCGTTGCAGAGAGCGATGTTTAGAGAAAGTGTGATGAGAGGGCTTCCAGAGGTGGTTAAGAATAGACTGGAAGACGTGGTGGGGTTAATGGACATGACTTATCCTTTGTTCTGTGCACATGTAACACATAGTGTGGAGAAGCAAAGGGCTCAGGAGCAGAAAGTCAGGGATCAGGATAGAAATGACGCAAGGAAGTTAACTCAGCAACAACTGCAGCCCCAAAGGAGGCTGCAGGCAGTAATGGTGTCATCTGCTACCTCTCCACCCATGCAGGACCAGGGACCCCCGCCTGCACCTCAGGTAGTGAGAAGCTATGGCTATAGTTCACAGAACCAGGCGTCCAGGCGGCAGGCAGGGAATGGGCAATCAGGCCCACGGTTTACACAGAGACCGGGGAACGAACAACAGTTTCCCCGTTTCCACTGTTGGAACTGCGGCATGCAGGGACACAGGGAAATGAGATGTAGGCAACCATACCGTCCCGGCTCGGAGTATGGAAGACCCGTGCACCAGGGGGAGTCACAAGGGCCCCACAACCAGGGGGAGACAGGAGGGCCCCGAAACCAGGGGGGTAATCACTAGGGGTGCCCAGAGAATGCGACAGGGGGAAATCAAATGATTGTGGTTTCCAAGGGAGCTGAGCAAGAACCTATTCTGCAGGTCCTAGTGGAGGGCAAATTAACAGAGATGATGGCAGACACTGGAGCAGGTTTTTCCTGCATAGAGCAAAAATACGCCGCTCACTTACCCCAGTCTGGACAGTATGTTCGGACGGTCGGATTCTCGGGAAAAACACAATTAATACCCACATCAGATCCAATCTCTATGACGTATAACAACAAGACCATAACAATACCTGTATTAATTTCGGACAGCACCCCGCGCAATCTCTTGGGACGAGATGCAATGTGTAAACTAGGCTGTAAAATCCTATGTACGCCTGAGGGGATTCAAATTGAACAAGACGTGTACCAAATGATGCTACAAGGGACGGGGGAGAAAGAGGCCACTGTGTTCTGGCTGGGCAACATAGATGCAGAGCTGCAAAGGGTCTGTGACCCCTGGGAGCCATTTCTGAAAACCCAACTGCCTCAGTCTAGACAAACAAACATGGAGGCACATTGCACACTACAGTATTTGACGAATAGTGACCTAGTTAGGAACAAGGCATGGTTGCAGGGACAGCCCGAGCAGGTGCAGATTAACTCATCTACGATAATTGTAGGGAGACAGGGCGCAGCGTTGAGGGTTAACACGAGTAAGTATCTACGGGAACAACATAGACTAAGAGACGCCGCCCCACACATCACTCTGAGAATAAATCCTGGTTACGAATCCGAACATCTAGGTTCAATGATACAGGAATCCGAGACTCAAAGGTGGGTCTCCACGGAATCTCCGCTAATTTGAAACAGCGCAGATGGGAGTTTCATAAAAATAATGATTTCCTTTTCAGTTTTGGCAAAACCGCAAGTAATCAGATTACCAGGAGACCCTTGCGTTATTCCAGAGGCGGATGCTTTGCTGGAACAGGACATGTTGGCGCGCACCCCAGAACGGTTGTGGTCAAAACACGACACAGATGTGGGTCTAATATTGTCGGCACAGCCAGTGAAGGTCAGGTTAAAGAAGGGTTGTAGACCACCCTTTATCAGACAGTATACAATGAAGCCAGAGTCGGAGGAAGCTATATCACATCAGATTGAGGGACTGTTAAAGGGGGGAGTGCTCGTCCCTTTCAAATCCGGATGTAATACACCTATCCACCCAGTGCTAAAGGCGGACAGGGCTAGGTACAGACTGGTACACGATTTGAGGGCGGTGAACGACGTGGTGTCTGGACCAGAGGCGGAAGTCGCTAATCCACACACCCTCCTGACAAACATCCCGAGTAGCTTGCAGTACTATACGGTCATTGATCTCACGCAGGCATTCTTCAGTGTTCCATTGGAAAAAGAGTCTCAGTATCTGTTTGCTTTTACCCACAGGGGGAAACAATACTCTTACACCCGGTTGCCACAAGGGTTCGCGCACTCGCCGCATTACTTCTCGAAGGCGCTCAAGGAAGACTTGCAAGGAGTGTGCGACACACTACTCAGCACGGTTTTACTGTATGCAGATGACATTCTAATCTGCTCGGATACACGTCAGCAGTGCCATGAGGACTCCATCAAAGTTTTGAGTGGATTGGCCGTGGGAGGCCACAAGGCATCCCGTTCAAAACTGCAGTACTGCCAGCCAAAAGTTGAGTACTTGTCTCGCGTCATTCAAAAGGGCATAAAAAACATCTCACCCACGCAACTCGAAGCTGTATCCAAGGCACCTAGGCCATTGACGGTCCGACAGATGATGACGTTTTTAGGGATGACTGGGTACAGCTCTGAGTGGGTGGAGGACTATACGATAGCGACAGCGCCGTTGAGGATGATGATAAAAGAGGCGGGTACAGACAAGCTTCGCGCTCCCTTGATATGGACCGAGGAGGGGGAGGACGCGTTCATAAACATTAAGCGTCTGTTGTTACAGGCCCCTGCCCTGGCGCTGCCGGATTATGAGAAGTGTTTCCACCTATTCGTCTCACATAGAGCGCAGCATGCGACAGCTGTCCTGACTCAAACACAGGGGGGGAGTGGGAAAAAACAACCGATAGCATATTACTCTAGAGCTCTTTCGCCGGTAGAGCAGGGTCTGCCACCTTGTTATCAGGCCCTGGCCGCAGCACATTTGATGTATGAGAAAGCAACGGCCGTGACAATGGGATATGACATTTGCATTTGGACACATCACAAATTGGCAAACTTGATTGAAAGAGGCAAATTTGTTCTGACCAGCCAACGGCAACAGGCTTACATGAGGCTCCTGCAGTACTCGGACGTTACGATAAAAACATGCCACGGCAGTAACCCGGCGGATCTGGTACCACTCCCGAGCGAGGGTCAACCGCATGAGTGTGAGGTGGAGGTACAGGCTTTCGTGAAACTCCGTCCTGATTTGGGAGTCGACCCGCTCGCGATAGCAGAACTCTCACTTTTTGTGGATGGGTCCTGCTATCGGGAGGGGGAAAATTTAAGGTCAGGATACGCCGTCGTACAGTGCAAACCTAACGGAGAAACACTAACAAGAAAGGCCGGACAATGCATGCAACCATGTTCGGCCCAGCTTGCAGAACTAATAGCACTAACAGAAGCATGCATAATAGCTAAAGATTGCACGGTTAACATCTTTACAGACTCTGCTTATGCGCATGGCGTATGCCACCTATTCGCGGCCATTTGGAAGGCAAGAGGCTTTAAGAAATCGGACGGCTCACCGATCCTTCACCACAAGCAGGTTGTGGCGCTTATTCAGGCTGTAAAGTTGCCCAAAAGCATTGCTATCGTAAAGTGCCAGGCACACAGAAAAGACCTGTCTTTTGTGACGACGGGAAACAACGCGGCGGACGAGGCCGCGAAGGCGGCGGCTGCGGTGCCGTCCACGGCTGTTCTGATGTTTGCGGCCGAACTGACGACTGAGGTAACTGAGGATAATTTGAGTGATCTTCAGGACTCAGCCACGCAGGCCGAGAAACAGTCGTGGACGGAGAGGGGGGCTGTAAGGGGGGCAGATGGTCTGTGGAGGAGTCATAACGGTTTGATAGTCGCCTCCATCGATCTTCTGTCCTTGGTGATACCTGAGGCTCATGGTGTTGATCACTGTGGAAGAGCAGAGACCCTGAAACGAATCACGAAAATGGGATTTTGGTCCCCAAAGCTTCAGGCACAAATTGACGTTACACTAGCCAGGTGTTTAACATGCTTACAGGGCAATGTGCGCAAAGGAGTACCGACAGTGGCGGCTTACACACCCCTCCCTGAGGGACCATTCAGACATCTGATTATGGACTACACGGATATGATAACGCCAGTGCAGGGCAAACGATACCTCCTGGTAGTAGAGGACTGCTTTAGTCGATGGATTGAGGCCATTCCATCTAAACACAAGAACGCGGACACAGTGATCAAGTTCCTGTGTCGCAAGGTCATTCCGAGATTTGGAATTCCCACGATATTACAAAGCGATAATGGCCGCGAGTTCATCGACAAGGTGGTTAAAGGGCTGATGCAGAAATTAGGTATAAGACAGCGCCTTTCCTGTGTCTATAGTCCCGGGTCGCAGGGAAAGGTGGAAAGGGCCAATCTGGTCATTAAAAACAAACTGTTGAAAATCTGTATGCAAACTAAGCTTAACTGGATTGATGCTTTGCCACTTGCTCTGATGGCTATTAGAAGCAGCGTAAACCGCCAAACACAGCTAACACCGCATGAAATGCTTACAGGCCGCAGCATGCCAGCACCGCCATTTAGACACCTGGCTAGGGGCCCGGCATTAGATATTTTTGAGCAAGATCTGAAAAAATATCTTCAGCAAGTGACTAAAATACATGAAGCTGTGTTTCGACAGGAGCAGATAAAGGAGAAAAAGGGGGTGAAGGAGGCGGAGAAGGAAGCCACCAAACCGAGGCTGATCCCTGGGGACCTGGTCTTCGTAAAGGTCCACAAGAGAAAGTGGTCATCACCCCGGAGAGAGGGCCCGTACGAGGTGATCCGATCGACTGGAACGGCAGTCCAAGTCAAAGGATCAACGACCTGGTTCCACTTCAATCACTGCATAAAGGCCAGCGGCGATCTCTTGGGGGATACAATCGATCGCAGTTATGCAGAACCCGACATGGAGGGCCCGAGACGGCAACTGGAAGGTGCAGTGCCTGCTGATGCTCCCGCAGATGTTGGCAGCAGTGTGCGGACGGTCGGCCGGGCGCAACGACGTCATTGAGAACCGTCACGGTCGACCCGTCCTTGAGGATGACGGGTTTGAGTGGGTAGGAGTCCCACGGGGTCCCGCTCAGGCTCAAGTACCGGCAGGCTTTCATGACCAGGCTCAGAATCAGGCGCCCCCTCTGCCCTCCATCGAGGAAGGGGGGGAGAAGATAAGACTACAACCAAAAGGGGTGTTTCCCGGAGGACCGCAAGGGCATGTTTTTGATTTTGACCATTCCCCCGTTACAGGCGGGGATACTTACCATTATACTAACGAGGATCGGGTTGTGGGGGTAGATAGGAGGGTTGAGCCTGTCCCGAACCAAGCACAGGGGACAGGGGTGAGGGGAAAAAGGGAGGTCAAGGACGCTGAGTCGGAAGAGGTGGGGGGACAGGATATGTTCCAGAGGACAGCCGGAACGTTGAGGGACTCAGTGGGCTCACTCTGGGCCAGGTTGAGGGGTTTGCTTCCTGCCGGGGAACAAGATGGGGGCGACTATGACTATGACGAGGAAGACCCGGAGGCTGACCCGATGTATAGGGCGGCTTTAGGGAATGAGTGGTTTAAGTGGGTCCAGTACACAAGCGCGCAGAATCAGATAGAGGATTGTTATGTCTGCTCCAAGGCACGTCCGGATAGGCTGCTGGTGAAGGGCACGAAGTTCAGTTGGGCTCAGTGTGACAGGGACGCAGAGGCATGGGAGGGGCCCCATAATAGTCGCCCTTGGTGCGAGGCAGAGTGTTTGGGGTTTCTCGGCTCTAGTCGTTTTAAGGCGGCAGGAAACGTCACGGATTTCAAGGATGTCACTATGCGGGAACGTTGTAGGAAATTGGATGTACGTGTGCAGGGGGTAGCGACGGGGTTGCCAATACCCAGAGGTGTCAAACTATGGCTGACCAAGGATTTCGAGTGCTTGCAAAAGGAGGGGACCCGGGACGTAGGGGAGGTGGCAGAGGGGCGGTGCACTACTATTTGGAGCATCACGACTAACTGCACGAAAGAAGGAAAGTGTGGACACGGGGTCGTGTTAAAGGGAGTGGATACCAACCCACGGCCTGTAGCTTGCCCTTTTCATGTCCAGGATATAGCACTGGCGGACCAATACTGGCTCTGCGGCGGTAGGAGGTTGAGGAATACACTTCCTTTAGATTGGTCAGGTAGATGTGCCCGGGTTCAGGCGATCATGCCAATGGTGGTCCTACCATTATCAGTGACGGAAGGACCTTCTGAGTCTCCTATCTCTCGAACGAAGCGTAGCTACAAGGCAGACCCAAGGGTGTATCTGGACAGCATAGGACAGCCAAGGGGCATTCCAGCCGAGTTCATGGCTAAGAATGAGATTGCGGCAGGGTTTGAGTCTATTCTGCCATGGATATCGGTCAATACGAACACCGGGTGGATCAACTATTTGTTTTACAATCAGCAGCGGTATCTCAACTACACCGAGGAGGCGTTGGATGCAATGGGGGACCAGATGCACGCGACCAGTACGGTGGCGTGGCAGAATAGACAGGCTCTGAACTGGTTAATGGCGGAGAAGGGTGGAGTCTGTTCCATGTTTGGACAGTACTGCTGCACATTCATTCCGACGAATGTGGGGCCAGGGGGAAAGTTCTCCGAGGCCATGGCTAAGCTGAAGGATTTGAGGAAGGAGTTGAGGGGGAATTCTGGCCGGAATGAAGAATGGTGGGGGAGTGGGGTGTTGGAAAGATTGGGACAGTGGGGAAGCATAGTGATGCAGACGGGGATATCCATTGGGGTGGCAGGGTTGATATTGGTTCTCCTTTTGTGTTATGCCTCTCTTGGGTAGGCTGGTAACTTCACACGTAACGAGCCGAATGCTGATGGTGGGACAGAAAGAGATTGAGCCACAAATCGGGCCATGCCCTCAGCTTTATGCTGCCTTAGAGGGAGACGAGGGGATAGAGGATTAGGGGTATGGTGAGGTAGGGACATTTTCTTTCTGTTTGGTTCAGTTTTGTTTGTTTTATTCCTTTAACTAGGCGTATGGTGAGGAAGGGACATTTTCTTTCTGTTTGGTTCAGTTTTGTTTGTTTTATTCCTTTTAGAGTGACGGGGGATGGTCTGAGTGATGGTTTATTTTTTATTATTTTTGTTTATTTTACTCATGGTCCTGGTCAAACCGGAATGGAAGAGGCATCGGTATGGAATGGTACAGAGTGTCGGTTCTGAGCCTGAGGAAGCATTGAGAAGAAGTGTTCTGGGGATCGGTTCTGGGGACTGAAGGGACAAAGGGGGGGGCTAACGCAGTGGGCAAGATGGGCACCTCCCGTCGAAGATGGGGGGACACGTGGTGAGGTCGGGACCAGCGCCTCCCGTCCAGGCATGGGGACATGCTTCTACGGGGACTGGAGGTGTGGCGTGGTGGTTGCTGTATTGGCAAAATGTGACTTTTGGCAATACGGTGAGGAGACTATGGCGTGGGCATGGAAGGGGGGCTGAGCGATGGACACTAGGATTCAATGTTATGGAAGAGACAATGTCATTTTTTTTGGGGGAGGGATGTTCTATGTTTAGTTCTGACGGTCAACTTCTCCTTTCCCTGATGAGAGTCGCGGTTTCCGGCCGGAACTGTGGCTCATTTGGTAAGTGGTGGAGGTTGGGGGGATTTGTCTGTCAGGTTAGGATTATAAATTGGGGTATTTTTTTTTTGATGTTTTGTTATTACTCTTGTTTTGAGCGGTTTTGTGTTTATTGTGAGAACGGTAGTCAGCCTTTGTTGGTCCGTTAGGGGTCCAGTGAATGAAGTAAGCGTTCTTGTTTATTTAGACATTTAAAATGTATTAGGTTTCTTGTTTAGATTAGGCATTTAAACTTTTATTATGTAAATATGGTTTCTCGTTTAGTTAGACGTTCACATTTTCTTGGTTATATGATTTGGGTGGGACTAGGGATAGCCCCAAATGGGGGAATGTTGGGGAAAATGTGTATATGAGGTGAACTAGTTTAATATGGGTCAACTAAGCAGTACTGAAAGACGGTCTGGCTGATGTTCTTAAAACAACTTGGAGATAGGCAGATGGACATTTCAGTACATCATATCGTGTGCTCTAATCTTGTGTACATCATATCTTGTTCTTTTCTCTCTTTCATACATACACATATACACACACACATTTAATCTTTTCTCTCTTTAATCTTTTCTCTCTTTTACACACATACATATACACACACACATTTAATCTTTTCTCTCTTTAATCTTTTCTCTCTTTTACACATATACATATACACACACACATCTAATCTTTTCTCTCTTTAATCTTTTCTCTCTTTCATACATACACATATACACACACACATCTCACTAATCTTGCATCTCTCTTCGATGTTAAATCTATGTTCTTCTTAATGTCTTTATCTCTCTTCGATGTTCTTAATGTTTTTATCTCTCTTCGATGTTAAATCTATGTTCTTCTTAATGTTTTTATCTCTCTTCGATGTTAAATCTACGTGTCATCTTAATGTACGTCATGTCATATCTGATATGATATGACACGTCATCATATCTGTCATGTGGGGGCAGGACTGAGAGGGGATGTATGGGACAAGCAGAGGGATTGAGAAGTTAGAGTGTTTTTCTTCAACTGTGGTGACCGTCTGATGATCCATAGCTTCTGCTGTTAAAACTTTCTTTCATTAAACAAATTGCCTGTTGAAATTGGAAATATCGTCTCCTGCTGTGTTAAACAACCATCAGCCACAACAGGGTAAAGGCATGTCAGCTCCCTCCTGGTCCCCACCGTGAGCTTGGTCAGTTACATTAGAACCCACTAGGGCCTCTGTGGTCGGGGAAACCTGGTCGTTAAGGTCAGACATAATTTTACTTTCTACTTTTACCGCGTTTACCGTTTGTCGAAGGCTAGGTAGTTGACTGACAGCGTAATCCTCTAAGTACTGAGGTGGCTGTCGTCTGCGCTGCGGGCGTTCTACGTTAGGAGGACCATTTCGTGGAGTGTTCATCATAGGCCATTTCAATATTAATAACACTATATTAATATTACACTAGTTACCCTCCGGCTCGAAGGACCAATTGTAACTGAGGGGTACAATTCCCTGACTGTATTGATAAGTATGGTATTATTAAACCACTACCGCTTGTACTTTAACTTCTGGCCATCCAGTACATGATATAGATATGATGAACACTTTCCCACCTGATGAAACGAAGTCCACACAAATGTATAAATCGAATATTTTATATAGCAAAGGGTATATACAACGTTCACTTAATGACATTTATGATTTGAAATGCACTTGTAAGGCAAATGAGTATTCGTAGGTAAATCAACATTGAATGTCCAATCTCTGGTTACGCAGGGAGCAAATATACAACCTGGTTCTTTAGGGAACTATAGCGATGGTACTTAAATGATTATAGCTGGATACACTAAGGGGGGGGGGGGGTCCCGCTGGTTGTAAGACAGTAGGGGGGGGTTAGAAGAGCTGCTGGCGGTATCCCATCTGGCCGACGATTTCTTGGGAGAATTCAGAGTCCTGAACACGATGCCCACAGAACCTCGGTCCGCAGATGAATACAGCTGGACCCTCTGGTGGACGGTAGCTGCCGGTCCACAACGAAGAGACGTGAGGCGACCTCACTCGGGGTAGAGCGCCGTCTCACCTGGACTCCTCTCCGGGGGGTAGTTCCAACACTCAGCAGTGTTGGCCGTTATCCATGGAATAATCAAAGCACCCAAAGCATGTAGATAATCCAAGCCGTGGAAGGCTCGCCGTCGTCCGGGTAAAGTAATCCAATGTACAGGTCCACTCGTCCTGGCCCGGAGCTCCTCGGATGCAAGCACCACACGTGGTCTGCCCAGCCTGGTTAAGACTCCAGATAACGTCAGGAACGATGGGGGTACTGCTCACTTTATAACTCTAACCGAACGATGCACCATACATAAATAGACTATTATTAACTTAATAGAAATACGTCCAACTCGACGGTATAGTGCCAAACTATGACAATTCAACTATTAATCCACACGATGTCTCAATGCCTATTCTGAGGCCAAGTAGGCCTTACTACACCACACGTGCGTCGTGGGTGAGGCTTCGCGTCTGTTACTAGGTTGGAGGGTAAAGAACTAATGGACTAAAAGAAAGTTCTACTTTACTTGCGCCATATATATATGCGCTGTGAACAAATAGTACCATTCGTATTTCGCCAGACGTATTCCTACGCGGAACCGGGCTTGCCACGACATGTTGGTCGGCACGATTGAACTTGAACCAAGGGGCATGGCTGCTGGCGCCAGGTTCTCGTCCAATGGTAGAATGAAACTATTATGGGCTGTTAGTAGACTAAAGGGATATTCAGTGCATATTGTACTAGGAATATACAGGGGATATCAAACGATATACAAATACTATTAAATATATATCCATAAATAAATATATATATTCGGTTTAATCTGATCCTTCACAACAATAGTCGTATTATTAATTTCTCTAACCAGCCATTTTGTTTTCTTCTACGTCATGTCATGTATTTAATTGTATGTCTGACCAAGGCTCGAGGTCAGTCCTCGGCCAGACGCTAGTGGGTTAACATATCTGTCTCTGGCTGTTGACTGCCCTTTCAACGTGGCCACGGTGAAATAAACTTTCTTATTATTGTTAATAAACCTTTCTATTATTATTAATAATGACTCAGAATGATTTGTAAACGGCTCATCGTTTAATCCTTAGATATTTCCCATTACAGATGGCGACGAGAAAAATTATGGGATATTTTTTGTTTTAACTAGTTTATTAAGATTTTAAAGCGATGGGAGTCGAGGTGGCCGCGGAGCGGGCTCTGCAGACAGGGTGAATCTTGAGTTTCCAGGGAAGCGCTTTCCTGTCTCATACTCCTCCACGCATTGTGAGGGGGAGAGAACCACCTGCGTTGTCCGTTTTGCTGTCAACTCCGGCTTGAACCTTGGGAACGCGTGGGGAATATTCAGTGAGCTGTTGCCATTCTGTTTAAAGCGGTTTTGTTTTGCATCTATAAAGTAGTTAGGTTACGTTTAGATTAGGACGTCTGGTTGACCAGATAGCGTAGGACAGAGTGGTGATTGCCGACGAGCAGTCCAGGGGTGAATTAATATCTCCTGCCTCAAAGCCTCCGAGATAATACGGGAGAAGGGGGACGCCTGTCTACGACTGTCTTGTCAACTCTGACAGGTAAACCTGTGGGGATGCGAGTGGGGTATTGAAGTTATTTTTGGGGTTCTCGGTCAAGTGGGTGTCTAACATTAGAACATAGTTTTTTTTTCTGTGTGTAACCCCCTTGTGTTCCATGTGCAAAGTGCAAAGTGTGCAAAGTGTACTGTGAAGTATGTTAGGAATTACAGGAGTTCATGCGATGGGTCCCACTATTTAGCGTGGGTTATCTTTTAAGCACTGATTGTTTTTTTTGGGTTATTATCTCACAAGGAGGCGGGAAGAGGGTCCATGCGTGGAGAATACCAAGAGGGGAGCAGGTGCTGTGTGTGTGTGATTAGTTTCTATCACCTATCTGGTCAAAAACTGCAGTTTTTCTGAAAGGAAATAGGATAGGGCGTTGTTGATACGCTGTTTTCACAGAGCTTTTTATCTCCGAGTGCTTATAGGAACCTAATTTTTTGGGGGCCACATATTATATTTTTGTGTTGTTTTGTCTGTTAAGGGAAAAAAGAAGCGTGTTAGAAAATGGAGAATGTGGACAGTTTAGAGGAGCAGGGGGCGGCCGGTGGGGTTGTGACGGGAGAAGCTAATACTCTGTTCTCTTTCTCTTCTCCCACCGTGTGCCCGGGGCTGGATTTTGGGCTCGGTGCCTTTCCGTGTGCGTCACCAGCTGTCCCGCCTCCTGTCCGCTGGTCTCGCCGGCGACCATCAACTCCGGTGCGAGGAGACAGGCCTCATATGCCACCCGCCGCAGCGGCCACACATGAGGCTGGATCAATAACAGCAGATGAATTGGCCAGACAATTAGAGATGCTGAGGTTGTATGCTCAAGAGCTGACGCAGCGTTCACACCTGTCATTGATAGCAGCGGTCGGACAGTCACAGTTAGCCCTGGTGAAAACGGTCTCACAGCTTGGGCAGGGCAGCCAGAGGAAGGTCCCGGGAAAGAGGCAGCGCAAAGCTGCTGGTTTTTGCTTTGTATGCGGCGGGGCTGGTCATTGGCATAAAGATTGTACCTATAAGGAGGTGTTTGAGAGGAAAAAAGCACAATGGCGAGCGCAGTTGCAAGGCGGGACAGCCCCTCAGCGCATTGACTGGACACACGGCGGGGAGGCATCGACCTGAGGACAGGATGATGGCAGGCATAGTATAGCGCACACTCACACATGCTTACATGCACGCACGCTATGAGAAGGGTAGAAAACAATTCTAGTTGAAATGCAATTTGTCATTAGATATTTCCACTGAAAAAACCCTATCAGATTTATAACAGAGTATTAAGGCCGGCCATGTAAACAAATCACTGACAATGGCCCTTCTGAAATGTTACATCATTGAGAAAACAAATCTTTCTTAATCAATTATCTGATAATTGAAAGTAGTTTGCAAATGCATGTTCCTAGTTGGACCCGCTAGGTGACGTTATTTTTTATAAACGCAGGGGTTGTTATATGTATATATATATATATGAATATGTGTTATATATATATATATGGGGGGTAGAGAGGCGACACTAGGTCTAAAGGGACCTACTGGAATTATGTGCGCTATCATACAATAAGTAAATCGATTAATTACATATAGCTTAACTACATTTCTCAATAGTGTTTCCTTTTAACCAAGTAGGTTATGGGTGGTGTGCGTGCAGTGATAACAACATTAGCTAAATAGCTAACAAAATGAATAAACGGGTGGCTACGACACAGAATAACGTTAACACAATTACATGCATCATTGTTTACAATAAGCGGGTGGTCAAAGGACTGACAGCGAGGACAAGTTAAACATGAATCAATTTATTATAACGGGTAGATTGCCTACACACCACAGGGCTACTGTTGTGAAGGGCCAGATTAAACCGAATATATATATTTATTTATATATATATATTTAATTGTATTTGTATATTCTCTAATATTCCCTGATATCCCTTGTATATTCCTTGTACAATATGCATTGAATATCCATTCTAGCCTACTGAACATCCCATAATAGTCTCCATTCTACTATTGGTCGAGACCTTGGTGCCAGGCTGCCATACCCCCCAGACCCAGTTCAAACGTACCGCTCAACATGTACGAACAAGTCCTAGTTCCGCGTAGGAATCTGGCTACCGCACCACTAACGGTACTATTTGTTCATAGTGCGTATATATACTGCGCTACTAAAGTAGGACTTCTTTTTTCAGTCCAGTTTCTTACCCTCCAATAGAGTGACAGACGTAAAGCCTCCCCGCGACGCCACGTGTGGGAGTAAGGCCAAGTTCGGCCTACCATCGGTATTGAGACATCGTGTATATTAATATTTGAATAGTCATATTTGGCACTATATCGTCGAGTTGGACGTAGTCTATTAAGCTAATAATAGTCTATTCATATGTAGTGCTTCGTGCGGTGAGAATACTATCGTAGTCAGTACCCCATCGTTTCGGGCAGAGAACTGGCTGCTTATCCAGGATGGTCGACCCCATGTGAGACTGCATCCGAGGAGCCCCAGAGCCGACGAGCGAGTGGACCTGTATACCGGATTATTCTACCGACGACAGCCCGCCTTCCCAGGCACGGATTATGCTTTGTGTACAGTGATTATTCCATGGATAAAGACCCCCGACACTGCCGTGTGTTGGAACCCCCCCCCCTGGAGAGGACGCAAGGTGAGGAGACGCTCTGCAAGACGAGGTCGCTTCACGTCTCTCCCCCGTGGACCGGAGAGAGCCGGCTCACAGAGAGTCCAACTGCTTTCATCTGTGGTCCAAGGATCGCTGGCGCACCGAACTGCACAACTGTGGGTTCACCCAGGATACCCTTGGCCGGACGAGGCAGCCAGACTCTACCCCTCCCCCCCCCTCCTACTCCTGTTGTCTTACAAGCGACCGGATTACCCCCCTTAGTGTATCCAGTCTTATAATCATTAAAGTATCATTGCTGTTATTCCTTAACTATTCCAGGTCGTATATTTACCACCTGCGCCATCAGAGATTGGACATTCTCTATTGATATACCGACGAATACTCTTTGCCATAAAAGTGCATACTATTTCAATTCATAAATGTAATTAAGTGATTAAGTGCTTGCTCTACACACCATTGCTGTGTAGGAATAAATACATACTTCGACTTCGTACATTTGTGTTGGATCCGTTTCATCTACGTGAGAGTGTTTATCATAATATATTTATGCCGAGTACTGGGTGGCCGAATATTAAGTACAAAGGTAGTGGTAGTAAGTATCATATCTAGTAATACAGTCAGGGAATTGTACCCCTCAGTTACAGCTACTGTTCTGGGATATAGGGATTTGACGTTTCCTTGGTGTCTTCATCGTTGATTGCCTGTAGTAGCTGCATCTAACGTTAGGAGCTAACGTTAAATCGAACCTAAAGTTAGTTGTTTACCAACAAGGGCAACATTTGTTTTATCATTAGCGTATCATTGGTTCAAAAACACAGAACCGGATGAGACGAGTTGTTCGCGCATAGGATAATCACACAACAATACTTCCGGTCCGGTGGGTGGGTTTAAAAAATAAAAGTCTAGAACACCGGAAAAGACGGAGCGGTGGCAGCATGGCAAAATGCGCAAATACAAAAATAAAAATTACAGTGCTGTCCAGTGATTAACCACATTAATGTTAAACTCCTCACATTCATTTATCAACTGAATGTGATAATCATTTTTCCTTTTAGCAGCCTAAACCTATTTATCCTTGCTTAAATTTCACAGTAGATGCCGAGCGGCAGGTGCTTGTGCAGCATCTCAACCACCTCTGTGGAGGGTGTTGTTCACCTCAAAAACTAATAATCAGCCAACTTGGCCCAGCGTAGAACAAACGGAAAATAACTAAAAGCACAACTAACTACTCTAACACTACACAACAGGGACCGCGGAACTCATAGGGCCAACAAGTTATAGGCCTACAGACAGGTGGCGTTTCCCCCTTTCCAAATACGGGGAGGCAGAAAACAAATCTATTTAGGGGATTGGGAGAAAATGAACTTTGGACTAAGTGGGGCAAATCTGCTCATTGTAGTGGGTTTTTCATAGCAATAGGGACCAATAACCTACATCTGCAAATCTGAAAGACAATTATTTAGTTCAAAGTTCCAAAGTTCACAATGACCTCAGCCCTTACCTAACATAATATGTACTGTGTTTTGCATTTACACGGGTCAAAGGTTTTTGGCATGGCATTCCCTAGACACGTCAGACCAATGGAGAGCTAGTTTGCATTAAGGCCAAGAGTTCCCAGAAGTTGCCCAGAATTTACTCGCATTCAAAGCGTGCACATGGTTGCGTTTTGGCTTGCGAGCCGCACCGAGCTGGTAAAACAACCGGTGGTGCTTTTCTCTTTGTATAGTGAAGACATGCTTGTAGCGCAGCAATTTGGATAAGAGAACATGGCGACTTTCAAGAGACTCATGCCAGGGCAGTGCACAGAAGAAACATGGCTACAGTTTGAAGAGATATCATTCCTTTCCATGTATGATAGCAGCATAATCAAACTATTCTCATAATCAAAAAGGAAGAACAAAAGTTGCATGTAAATGTTGCTAGTGTATATGATCCGAATAATGATCTCTTACTCACATTTCTTCTGAAACAAGAACACAGCGCTGCTTTCTTTAATCCATGTATAGGCTAGATGTCTTAATCCTTCAATACATTTTTGCTGTCATTTATGACATCAGCCAGCTGCCTAAAATAAAGTCCCCTCAACAGAAATGAAAAACATAAAGATGTCCTCAAGTCTAACATCATTTTGACTGCACAATGCACCCGTGTTATCCACATTCATGTATTCTTTGCAAATTTACCTATTTCAACTACATGTTTTAGCGCAATTGGGGGAGGGGGCATTTTGGGGCAAAATTATGGTAGGGACATTAATTGTATTAATTAATTAATTTACCAGGGCATATTTATGATCTGCCAGTTGATCAAGTAGGCGGCGTTTCGTACGACCAACATAAAAAGAGTCACATTTGGAACAAGACAGACAGACAGTATATAAATAACATGTGTCGTTTGACAATTAATGAAGCCCCAGAAGTATATGTCTGTTTTGTAACTAGGGGCGGGTGAAACAGAGTTTTTCTATGTATATTTTGGTTCATAAACTAATATAAAGCAATATGCTCTAAAGTTTACTAAAACAGACAGTAGCAAATTAATGGTCACATGTGAGGCAGAGACTAGGGATGAAAATGAACTGGCAAACTCCAGTACATTTATGTGGAAACTGAAAATGTTGATTAATGTGCATTGTCCCTGGTAAATTAATAGTGTCTTTTATGTTCCTGTTTATATATTAGATTGGATTCAAATGTATTGTCATTATACAGCACAAGTACAATACAGTAGGGCTCAATACACACGATGATCGAAATGTGTTTGCCTTAGCAAAGGGTGATATATGGTGGTTTCGAAGCGAGCAGGGGGTGAGTGTGAGTACCAGAAATGTGTTATGATTTGAATTGTTTGAGTTTGTTTATTAGATGTTGCTTGATTTTTTGGTCCACTATGTGTTATGATTTGAATTGTTTGAGTTTGTTTATTAGATGTTGCTTGATTTTTTGGTCCACTATGTGTTATGATTTGTTTGTTTGAGTTTGGTTATTGGTAAAACATCTAAGTACACAATACAATACACACATGTACAGCAGCGTTTCCGTTAGCCGGTAATTACCGGTATTTGACCGGCAAAATCTGTTGAAGTCCGGCATATTTAATCTCTCCGGTCATAGTGTCCGGTGAAAATAGTTCCCTCTGGGCACAGTTTGATTATTTGAATTGTATTTGGATGGGCTGGAGTTGGGTGGCCTATGCGATGAACGAAACAATCATTGCGTTTGTTGTCGTTGCTTCGCTCAGCGAGAGCTTGCTGCTGGATTTGCGGAAGGCATGCAGCTGCAGACCCACAGAACCCACCAGCTTTGCTGGCACAGTGCGGTCCCCAGACCTGGAAAGCTGCTCTGCGGGTCTGCAGCTGGATGCTTCTTGCAAACTAACTGCGGCCGGCTCGCGCTGATAACAGCTTTCATTGTTGGACCGGCTGCTTGGTGGAGCAACGATGAAACGAATGTAATGAATCGTTCGTCGCATGGGCTATTTAATTTTGGCCTGTTTTGGTACGGTTCGGGTGGTCAAGTTATGCTTGGAGGGAGTTGTTTTCACCGGACATTATGACCAACACCAAGTCGTTGGGAGGTGGAGATATACATCACGCAAACCCACGATAATGTTGCCGTCTCTCTCTGCAAAATTTCTCAGTTCTTCGCTTGATATAATTAATACAAATGTCCAATATAACGGAATTCGTTAGCTCATAAAAATGTGATTATAACAGACTGCTGTTTAGTGTCGGACCGACTGCCCACATACGCGGTCTATTTTATTTCAAGTCAGCACCAGCACGGAGTATCGAGGGACTTATTTTATTTGGAATATATTAATGACTGTATACGCAAAAGTAGCCTATAGTTTTAAGTAATAATATTATAAATCTACATGCCTTGAGGATGACATTCTTTATTCAATTGTTTTAAAGCTCAATAAACTATGACCGGAATTAATCTCATTTGTCCGGTAGATTGAAATCTTGCAGGTCACGGAGACCGGCAACAATTTTTTCTAACGGAAACCCTGATGTACAGATACGGTTACTGTAGCCTGCTCACTCTCTCTGTGCCACCCACACCCCCATTCACCAACTTATTTTAAAATAAAGAGGTCAAGTAATATAGTACAATGACCTATAAGGGAAAAATACAGAACTTTGAAGGCGTTTTCCAAAAAAAAAGGGAAAAAATGTGTTTTAAGAGTTTTTCCTCATACTCTGGGCCAGAAATCTCCACTTCAGTAGTACTCACATACACCAAACCTTCCAGTTCTATTCATATCTATGTTCTGAAGGTATTGCAGAGGGGTTTGTTGATATCGCATTCATACCCTGATTTATATCACATTTTATTCCTAAAAACATGGCGTAGTATGGAATTTTACGATAACAATGGACTGAATGGAGTATTTTCTGATTTATGGAGTGATAAAAAGAGATATCCAAAATCCCCTCTGTAATAGCCTTTGGCTCTAATATGTCAACAAAATGAAACTATAATTTGGCTTTATCCAATGTTCAGATTTCTGTCCTGGAATTATATGCAAATTAGTGCATATTTAGGTAGATCAGGCCTCATTTGCATATTTGAAATTACAATTGTAATACAAAAAAAGTATTGTCTTAATATAAGTAATCAACTGGGGAAGTTTCATTGTGTTATATATTAGTTAATTTTTTACCCTGTTCACCTGCAGTATCTCCCCTTAAGTTCAATTCAGTCTGTTTTGACCTGTTCAGTACTTGCATGTTTAGTAGCTGCTGGCAACGGCGATCATCTAATTTCATGTTACCTGCAGAAATCATTATGACCTGTTTGCCGACGAGACTCTTAGAGACGTTGTTTTTTGTTGTCATGACTTAGGGAATCTGCCCTGCTCGTTGGAGCTGATCGAGGTACTATAGAATGTCCTAACTTCAAGCCTGGAGTGGACCCTTTCTACCGTTTTAGTGTGTAACTGTCTATAATGTGTGATAACGGGCAAATATTTTTTTAAGCGTGGCTGAGAAGGAGAAAAAAGAACGAAAAAGAGATTGGAATAGTGAGATATACAGCCAGCCACTCATATCTCTCCTTTGTCTCTTCTCTCCCACGTACACCTATGTATGTACCCCTCTCCTTTGTAGTTTCTCAGGGGGGGGTACTCCGTCTCTGTGCCAAACCAATGCCCGCCGGCAGGCATGCGTTGTTCATGGGACGGGGTAGCACGGTGTGCAACCTCACTCGCTATTTGCATATCAATAGCTCCGGTCGTCAGGTGTGTTAAATACGTTCTCAGACACATTCACACCTAATCTTGTTGTGAAGACGTGTTACATTCCATTCGTAGAGGCAATTAGGCACTGTCTTTAGTCTGTGCCCAAGCGAGGGGACATTAAATGCGCATTCGCGGGAGCGCGCGCACGCGCCGGGAGCGCGCGTGCACGTGGTGCGTGTCACCCCAGATGATTTCAATAACGCACCACTGCCCGCCGGCCCTACTGACCACTGCCCAGTGAGAGGAAGCTGTGCCCGGAGAAGCATATGCCTACCAGCCTCAGCCTGCTCTGGCCTGCAGCTGGACACGACGACGCAGCTATGAGCTACATCAGACACTGCCCAACAGCTGACCACAGCTGGGCCATCACTGGCCGAATCATTGGCCGAAGATAAAGAACTAAAGAGACAGTTCAATCCTAACTGCGATTCATCAACAGGCTTTTAACGTCGGAGGATAAGACAGTTAGCCTGTTTTCAGTTGTGAAAACGAACCAAGGACAGTGTGAGAGAACAGACCATCTGCAACGACGAGGGAACCATCAGACTGGATCGGCCCGGGAGCGTTTGGTGGCGGAGAGGGGGGAACCTGCCTGAGATTCAACAACTGATTAAGAGGCAAGTCTGACCCACATCACATTACATTATCTCAGAAATATTAAGTAACAATGTACTGAACTTTGTTAAAGAATGGAGATGTTTTGGCAAATTGTAGTTTTGTTTTGTTTTGGCTATCTCCCGGCCTCTGTGAGAATGCAGTCACGTGTTCTTGCTGTAATCTGTTTTCGCTCTACTGATTTCAACAGCGCGCGTCTTAAAAAGGTGTTGCCGAATTTCTATCAGCATGTGACCTGTAACTGAGGGGTACAATTCCCTGACTGTATTACTAGATATGATACTTACTACCACTACCTTTGTACTTAATATTCGGCCACCCAGTACACGGCATAAATATATTATCATAAACACTCTCACGTAGATGAAACGGATCCAACACAAATGTACGAAGTCGAAGTATGCGTTTATTACTACACAGCAATGGTGTGTAGAGCAAGCACTTAATCACTTAATTACATTTATGAATTGAAATAGTATGCACTTTTATGGCAAAGAGTATTCGTCGGTATATCAATAGAGAATGTCCAATCTCTGATGGCGCAGGTGGTAAATATACGACCTGGAATAGTTAAGGAATAACAGCAATGATACTTTAATGATTATATACTAGATACACTAAGGGGGGGTTAATCCGGTCGCTTGTAAGCCGACAGGAGTAGGAGGGGGGGGGGGGTAGAATCCGGCTGCCTCGTCCGGCCAAGGGTATCCCAGGTGAACCCACTGTAGTGCCGTTCAATGCGCCGGCGATCCTTGGACCACAGATGAAAGCAGGTGGACTCTTTGTGGGCCGGCTCTCTCCGGTCCACGGGGGAGAGACGTGAAGCGACCTCGTCTTGCAGAGCGTCTCCTCACCTTGCGTCCTCTCCAGGGGGGGGGGGGTTCCAACACACGGCAGTGTCGGGGGTCTTTATCCATGGAATAATCAAAGTATACAAAGCATAATCCGTGCCTGGGAAGGCGGGCTGTCGTCGGTAGAATAATCCGGTATACAGGTCCACTCGCTCGTCGGCTCTGGGGCTCCTCGGGTGCAGCTTCACATGGGGTCAACCACCCTGGGTAAGCAGCCAGTTCTCTGCCCGAAACGATGGGGTACTGACTACGGTAGTATTCTCACCGCACGAAGCACTATATATTAACAGACTATTATTAGCTTAATAGACTACGTCCAACTCGACGATATAGTGCCAAATATGACTATTCAAATATTAATATACACGATGTCTCAATACCGATGGTAGGCGAACTTGGCCTTACTCCCACACGTGGCGTCGCGGGGAGGCTTTACGTCTGTGACTCTATTGGAGGGTAAGAAACTGGACTGAAAAGGAAGTCCTACTTTAGTAGCGCAGTATATATACGCACTATGAACAAATAGTCCCATTAGTGGTGCGGTAGTCAGATTCCTACGCGGAACTAGGACTTGTTCGTACATGTGGAGCGGTACGTTTGAACTGGGTCTGAGGGGGTATGGCAGCCTGGCACCAAGGTCTCGACCAATAGTAGAATGGAGACTATTATGGGATGTTCAGTAGGCTAGAATGGATATTCAATGCATATTGTACAAGGAATATACAAGGGATATCAGGGAATATTAGAGAATATACAAATACAATTAAATATATATATATAAATAAATATATATATTCGGTTTAATCTGGCCCTTCACAACAGCCACCCCCTGAATAGGTCCCAGACCTAATCAGTTAAACAGAGACAGATTAATCGCGTTGTCTATTTACACATAAGGGTTTGCTGTAGGGGTCAGTCAACTTCACAAAGTCATAGGGTTGTAGGGTCATGGTCATCATCGATTGTGTCTGGGAGTCGAGGCAGTTCTATGAGCCTCGCCACGGGACGGGTGTAAGTGCGATCCTGGACGAGCACTTCAGCTGCTCGGACCTTGCCGTCGGCACCGGTGATCACTTTGCTTACGCGGCCGGCCGGCCACATAGCTCTGGGCAGTGATTGATCAATAATCATGACGACTGTTCCTTCTGTCAAATTGTCTCTCTCCTTTACCCACTTCTGGCGGGTCTGTAGAGACGGTAGGTAGTGCAGTAGGAAACTGTTCCAAAACTTGTCGGCTAATACTTGGCTGTACCTCCACATTCGTCGGCCGTTCGCTTCTTCAGGCCGGTACATTGTCTGGGGTAATGCAGGATCTAGCCGCCCCATCAGGAGTGTGTTGGGGGTAACTGGGTCGATATCCGCCACATCACTGGAGACATATCCGAGGGGCTTCGAGTTAAGTACTCCCTCAATCTCCGTGAGGACTGTCATTAGGACTTCTTCCGCCACAGTCTGGGCCCCAAGTACTGCGTACAGGGCTGTCTTTATGGAGCGCACTTCTCGTTCCCAAGTGCCACCGAAGTGGGGTGCGTTTGGGGGGTTGAATTGGAAATCAACCTGTGCTGGAGCGAGGTGGGTCTTAAGTTCTGGGCCCATAGCTTGGAAGCTCTCTCTCAGCTCTCTTTCGCCGCCTTTGAAGTTTGTCCCATGATCGGACAATAGGGTAGACGGTCTTCCTTTCCGTGATGTGAATCTACGGAAGGCCATAAGGAATGAGTCTGTGCTCATGGTCGGGAGAAGCTCGATGTGTATCGCTCTGGTGGTCATGCATTTGAATACAATACCCCACCGCTTCTCGGTTCCTCTTCCTTTCTTTATGTGCAGCGGGCCAAAGCAGTCCATACCCGTTGAGTGGAATGGCTTGTCACCGATTCGGAGGCGACATGGAGGAAGGTCAGCCATCCTTGGTATGCTGGGCTGCGCGCGCCACTTGCGGCAGTCTAGACATGTTCGCTGGAAGCGTCGTACCGCCTCTCTTCCTTGTAGGATCCAGTAACGACGTCTGATTTCCGCGAAGACTCTTTCTGCTCCTGCGTGATGTACATCCTCATCGTATTTCTTTATAATCAGCTCTGTGACCTTGTGTCGGCTGTTCAATACGATCGGGTATTTAATGTCATCCGGTAGATTGGGGGCTCTGCGTAGGCGACCACCCACTCTGATGAGGGTATGAGCGTCGCTCTCGGGGGCCAGATGAATTAATCTGCTGTCGGATGGGACGGGCTTTCCTCCCTGTAGACAGGCCAATTCATCGGGGAACGAGTCTCTCTGGGCTCGCTGCAGTAGAAGCAATTCTGCTTCCTCGTAGTTAGCTGCTGACATATCAGCGGGGGACTTGCACTCCGGGTGGTACCGCAGGAATGTTCTTTGTTGTGCACTCTCTATGGACGTGCAATCGTCTATGTTAGGGTCGGTGGAGGCTACGGTGCTCAATCCACAGAACACAGACTTCTTATTTTCCACCTCCTCTGGACTTGCTTCCCTCGGGATAGGCATGGGCCACTGTCCTTCCGGGAGTCTTAGGAATGCGGGGCCGTCACTGTAGACATTGCGACGGGTGAGGTCATCCAGGGGCATCCCCCGGGTGATGACGTCAGCTGGGTTCTGTTTTGTATCAACGTAGCGCCACTCTGTTTCTCCGGTTAACTCTTCGGTTAAGTCTTGAATCTCGGTGACTCTGACTCCCACGAAGACTTTGTACTTGCATGAGTCCGATTTGATCCAGGCGAGTACCGTCGTGGAATCTGACCACAGGATGGTTCTAGACACCGGTATGGTGAGCTCACGTTGGATGAGCGTGGCTAGGTGCGCTCCGGCTAGGGCTGCGCAGAGCTCTAGACGTGGGATAGATTGTTGCTTGCGTGGGGCTATTCTCGAGCGGGCGAGGACAAATGCTGTGTAGATCTCTCCCCCCTTCTCTTGGGCCCGCAAGTAGGCTACTGATCCGTATGCGACCTCTGAGGCGTCACTGAAGACGTGTAAGTCCATTTTACATGTCTCTGGCCTCACCGTGGGTGGGAAGTAGCTTCGCCGCATATTAACGCCTGGGAGTGAGTGGAGCTCCATCTCCCACTCTCTCCAGGTGGATGCAAGGTGTGCGGGAATGGGGTCGTCCCAGCCCTGGTCCTTGTCCCACAATGCTCGTACAATCATTTTTGCCCTGGTGGTGTACGGTAGAATACATCCTAGCGGGTCATATTGTCGGGCGAGTGTTGTGTACACACTCCGTCTGGTGGTCGGCGCCGCCGCCGGCCTTCCCTGCTCCGTAGTCAGGGGCTTGTGTCTGTAGTGAAGCGAATCTATTTTGAATCGCCACACCAATCCCAGGGTCATCTCCTGGGCTTCTCCCGGGATTGTAGCCATCCAGGTCTCGCTGCTGGCTGCCTTGTCCTCGGAGGAGAGGCTGCGCAGTACTTGCGGATCGCTGCTGGCCCACTGCCTGAGATCAAAGCCGCCTTTGATCAATGAGGCGCAGAGTTTAATCAGGAGAGCCTCGGCTTCTTCTTGGGTTGAAAGGCTTTGTAGACAGTTGTCTACGTAGAAGCTGTTCTTTACGCTGTGTCGGACCTCTTCGTCCGCTGCTGGGTCCTCTGCTACATGTTTCTGTAGTGCAAATGTAGCGCAGCAGGGGCTGCACGTCGTTCCGAAGGGGAGGACTTCCCATTGGTAGATGGCTGGGTGCTCATCTCCTGGCTTCTCTCTCCATAGGAACCGTAACAGGGGCTTGTCCGCCTCTACTAATCTCACCTGCAGGAACATTCCTTTAATGTCCCCGCTGATGGCCACCTTTTCCTGGCGGAAGCGGAGTAGAACGCCGAGTAGGGAGGGGCTGAGTGTGGGACCGGGCAGTAACTCTTTATTCAGATTTTGGGATCCGATCTGGTAGCTGCAGTTAAATACTATGCGGTCTTTACCGTTGTGATGGACCTTGTGGTGGGGCACGTACCACGATTCAGTGGTCTGGTCAGCCTCTTTAATGTCCATCTTTGTGACGTGTCCCGCTGTGATGAGCTTCTCAATCTCAGCGCGGTATACACTCTCTTGGGCGGGGTTCTTGGCTAAGCGCCGCTCCGTGTTCAGCAGGTACCGTTCTGTGGCGTCTGTCTTGGCGTGGAAAGTAGGCATTCCTTCTCGCCGCAGGAGTGGCGTGGCGTATCTCAACACGCCGTTGACCGGGACTCTCTTGGTCCCTGTCTCGAGGAGGTGAATGGCGTAAATGTCATCTTTAGAGCGAATGTCTTTCTTTCCGTTCTTAAAGGGCATTTGTTCCAAGGTCCATAGCCGCTCTACGTGTTGCAGGAGTGCGGTTTCTCCCTCTGTGACTTGGGAGTGGAGACATCTAGTGGCTGTACTTCGGTTGAGAGATTTGGCGAGCGGGCCTTGGAGAGTCCATCCCAAACGGGTCTCGACTGCTGCAGGACAGCCTCGGGGTCCGGTATGAACCCGGTCTATCGGGACAATGAGGTCTGCATGGTCGGAGCCTATCAACAGGGTCGGCATAGCATTGTCTATGAGCGGGATCGGTAACTTGCGCAGATGTGCATATTTCTCCATCAGCTTGGCGACGGGGTATGTGTACCGCGACAGCCCTATTTCTTGGCTGGTGAAAGCGTCTGTAATCTGGTACCGTCGCTCAGGCTGGCCGCTTGCTGCGATAGAGAATGAGACATTCTCGCCCTTTATCGTCTTCAAATCTCGTCTTATTGTCCGAATTGTCATTTGGGTTTCGCTTCCCCGCAGCCCTAGCTGGGCCGCAGCGGAGGCGAGCAGCAGGGTCTTCTCTGACCCGTCATCGAGGACGGCGTAAGTGTCCAGGACGTTATTCTGGTAGCTTAGTGTCACACGCACTACTTTTAGGAGTACTCGAGCTCCACTGCTGCTGGCGGGATCGATGTACATGACGCTCGCTTTGCGGCTGGATGGTGCAGGTGAAGGGCGCCGTCTGTTACTGTCGTGAAGTATGTCCAGATGGGCTCCATCGCACTTGGTGCACCTTTTCTTTAAGCGGCATTCGGCTGCCATGTGTGAGCGCGCACAGCGAAAACAGCGCTTGTTGGACTTTATCCATTGACCTGCTTCCTCCGCGTTCAGCTTGGGGAAGGAGTCACATTGCGCTAGCCAGTGTTCTTTCTCACAGTAGGGGCACACTATCTTCCACTTCTCCGTTCTGGAGGGGGTACTGTGGCTCCTGCTGCTCGGTACTGACTCCGATTGGTGCATCACAGTCACCGATCTTCTTCCATCATTTAGTCGTCTGGTTCCTTCTCTGGAGCCAGGGGTGCTCCGTCCGAATGTATCTAGCCGTAGGCTGCTGACTTCTCTCGCCAGGAAGTCTGCTAGATCGAGGAGGTTCGGTTCGGGGCCATTCGGGTCTCTGTGGTCCCTCTGCCGCCTAAAGCGCTCCTGACGAGCGGGCGGCAGCTTCTCCAGAATCCTTTCCACATTTGAGTTGGCGTAAAGTTCATGCCTCCCCTTCTCTCTTTGCGCTCCCAACATCCCTACCAGGGACTGCACTCTGATGGACAGGTCGTCCAGTGCTTGATTGTCTATTGCTGGGGGTAAGCGGTCGATGTGTCGGATCTCCTGGATCACGTAATCCCATATGCGCCCATACCTCTGGTCCAATGCTACCAGCGCTGCTGTGTATGGGGTGGTGGAAGTCGCGTAGGCGAGCGCTATAATATGTGCGCGGGGTACCTTTAAGTGCTTCAGTAGGATGGCGTATTTGTGGCGTTCATCCAATACATCCACCAACATGGTCTCCAGACACATGCGGAGTTCTGTATACTGGGCCCGGTTCTCTTGGGTGAAGTCGGGTACCATAGGCGTGCCAATGTATGACGCTGACTGTGGATACATCGGCGAGCGTTGGGGGAGAGGCCTCCTAGGCGAGTCTCCTCCCGCTCCTTGGTATGGGCTGGTACCGGCAGTGTACCATGGCCCGCTTGTCCAGGTGCTGTTCCTCGGTGCGGGTCGTGCGTCGTGCTCACCCGTGTATAGAGTCGGGGGTCTGTAGCGCAGCTCCGCGGAGGCATAGCCTGGGCTGTACCGGACCTCCTGGTCCGGTAGAGTACTGTGCTGTCGTCGGGCGTGGTTCTCCTCCTCTTCCTCTTCGTCTTCAGTTAGGTCATCCAGTGCTTGTAGTCTCTGGTTTAGCCTCTCCACAGGATATGCTGCTCCTTCCCGGTTGCTAGGTCTCGCTTGGACCGGTGGGGGGAGGTGGTCTGTGGGGGGTATAGACCTCGTCTGTTGGTCAAGTTCAGGGTTGTTTACTCGGCTAGGGGATGCCGCCCTGGAGGTGTGTCTAGACGAGTTCCTGGAGCCTCTGGCGGAGGGAGAGGGTGTTGTCCGTCTGATCAGCTGTTCTATTAGTTGCGACTGCTGTCTGTCGCGCGCTGCGTCCCGTTGAGCACCGGCTCGTTCTCGGGCCACATTCTCTTCCATCTGAATGCGTCTTATTTCTAGACGTATCTGCTCGTGTTCGCTTCGCTGCTGGATCTGCAGTCGGTCGCGTTCAGCAGCGGCGTTCAGGCTGATGAGGAAGGCCTGCTGTAGGGTCCTCTCTGCCTCGCTGGGAGAAGGCGGTTGTATAGGGGAGCCTTCCCTCGGGGTACTCCTTGCGGAGCCTTGGAGCTCTATCTCCACGGTGCTCTCCCCGTCTTCTTCCGTGCCGAGTTCTCTCTCGGTAGCGTTGTATTCCTCCCGGGACTCATCGGGGACTACTTCTTCAGTACTGGCGGGGTGTGAAGTCATGTCTGGTTCCCACTGGTCCCCACCGTGAACTTGGTCAGTTACATTAGAGCCCGTAGGGGCCTCTATGGTCGGGGTAGTCTGGGCGTTGGGGTTAGACATACTTTTACTTTCTAGTTTTACCGCGTTTACTGTTAGTAGAAGACTAGGTTGTTGACTGACAGCGTAAGCCTCTAAGTACTGAGGGAGCCGTCGTTCGCGCTGCGGGCGTTGGTTAGGAGGATCGTTTCGTGGAGTGTTCATCATAGGCCATTTCAATATTAATAACACTATATTAATATTACACTAATTACCCTCCGGCTCGAAGGACCAATTGTAACTGAGGGGTACAATTCCCTGACTGTATTACTAGATATGATACTTACTACCACTACCTTTGTACTTAATATTCGGCCACCCAGTACACGGCATAAATATATTATCATAAACACTCTCACGTAGATGAAACGGATCCAACACAAATGTACGAAGTCGAAGTATGCGTTTATTACTACACAGCAATGGTGTGTAGAGCAAGCACTTAATAACTTAATTACATTTATGAATTGAAATAGTATGCACTTTTATGGCAAAGAGTATTCGTCGGTATATCAATAGAGAATGTCCAATCTCTGATGGCGCAGGTGGTAAATATACGACCTGGAATAGTTAAGGAATAACAGCAATGATACTTTAATGATTATATACTAGATACACTAAGGGGGGGTTAATCCGGTCGCTTGTAAGCCGACAGGAGTAGGAGGGGGGGGGGGTAGAATCCGGCTGCCTCGTCCGGCCAAGGGTATCCCAGGTGAACCCACTGTAGTGCCGTTCAATGCGCCGGCGATCCTTGGACCACAGATGAAAGCAGGTGGACTCTTTGTGGGCCGGCTCTCTCCGGTCCACGGGGGAGAGACGTGAAGCGACCTCGTCTTGCAGAGCGTCTCCTCACCTTGCGTCCTCTCCAGGGGGGGGGGGTTCCAACACACGGCAGTGTCGGGGGTCTTTATCCATGGAATAATCAAAGTATACAAAGCATAATCCGTGCCTGGGAAGGCGGGCTGTCGTCGGTAGAATAATCCGGTATACAGGTCCACTCGCTCGTCGGCTCTGGGGCTCCTCGGGTGCAGCTTCACATGGGGTCAACCACCCTGGGTAAGCAGCCAGTTCTCTGCCCGAAACGATGGGGTACTGACTACGGTAGTATTCTCACCGCACGAAGCACTATATATTAACAGACTATTATTAGCTTAATAGACTACGTCCAACTCGACGATATAGTGCCAAATATGACTATTCAAATATTAATATACACGATGTCTCAATACCGATGGTAGGCGAACTTGGCCTTACTCCCACACGTGGCGTCGCGGGGAGGCTTTACGTCTGTGACTCTATTGGAGGGTAAGAAACTGGACTGAAAAGGAAGTCCTACTTTAGTAGCGCAGTATATATACGCACTATGAACAAATAGTCCCATTAGTGGTGCGGTAGTCAGATTCCTACGCGGAACAAGGACTTGTTCGTACATGTGGAGCGGTACGTTTGAACTGGGTCTGAGGGGGTATGGCAGCCTGGCACCAAGGTCTCGACCAATAGTAGAATGGAGACTATTATGGGATGTTCAGTAGGCTAGAATGGATATTCAATGCATATTGTACAAGGAATATACAAGGGATATCAGGGAATATTAGAGAATATACAAATACAATTAAATATATATATATAAATAAATATATATATTCGGTTTAATCTGGCCCTTCACAACATGACCTGTCCCACCAGAGGCGAGAACATATTAGACCATGTATACTCGCAATTTAAGAATGGGTACAAGTCACAGGCTCTTAGTCCATTCGGTAAAAGCGATCACGCCGCCATCTTTCTTTTGCCAAAGTACAAACAAAGTCTCAAGCGAACGCCGGTGGTCTCGTGAGAGGTTAAGCGTTGGGCTGTGACGTCAGAGGAGTCACTCCAAGCTGCACTTGACTGCACAGACTGGAGTGTATTCCGTGATAACACAGCCAATATTAACGAATACACCGAAACGGTAATTGACTATGTCTGTACTCTGGTAGAAGAAACAATCCCCTCCACCAAAATTAAAATCTACCCAAATCAAAAGCCCTGGGTAGACAAATCCGTCCGTGAGGCTCTGAAAGTGCGCACATCAGCATACAACACCGGGCTGGTGACAGGCAACATGGAAGAACACAAGATGGCAAGATACAACGTCAGGAGAGCAGTAATAGAGGCAAAACGGCGTTACAGGGATAAAGGTGAGGCGGACCTTTAAAAAAGTGAATATCAGGAAGGCAGCAGGTCCGGACGGCATCCCCGGCCGCGTCCTAAAAGTCTGTGCCGACCAACTGGCCCCAGTATTCACTGACATATTTAACCTGTCCTTAGAACAGGCTGTCATCCCCACCTGCCTGAAGAAGTCCACTATCATCCCTGTACCCAAAAAATCCAAGCCTGCTTGCCTCAACGACTACCGCCCTGTAGCTCTCACCTCCATAGCCATGAAGTGCTTTGAGAAGCTAGTAAAGGGCTACATCTGCTCCTCCCTCCCCATCAACATGGACCCCCTGCAATTTGCATACCGCCCCAACAGGTCCACGGAGGACGCCATAGCCCATGTGCTGCACACAGCAGCATCACACCTGGACAAGAGGCAGGGGAACTATGTGAGAATGCTATTCATCGACTACAGCTCGGCATTCAATACCATAGTCCCCTCCATGCTCATAGCCAAGCTCAGGGACCTGGGCTTGGGCTATGACCTCTGCCAGTGGGTCTTGGACTTCCTGACTGGCAGACCCCAGGTGGTGAGAGCAGGCAACTGCACCTCCTCATCCATCACCCTCAACATAGGGGCCCCCCAGGGCTGTGTTCTGAGTCCCCTCCTCTACTCCCTGTACACACACGACTGTGTGGCTCAGCGGAGTAGCAATACAATCATCAAATTTGCTGACGACACAGTGGTGGTGGGCCTGATCTCTGCCAACGACGAGAGGGCCTACCTGGAAGAGGTCAAGGTCCTGGCGGGATGGTGCCAGGAAAACAGCCTCTCCCTGAACGTCAGCAAAACAAAGGAGATGATTGTGGACTTCAGGAGGTCGGGGGTCAAGGACTACAGCCCCCTCAGCATCGACGGGGCACCGGTTGAGAGAGTCAACAGCTTTAAGTACCTCGGAGCCTACATATCCGAGGACTTGACATGGACCACACACATTGACAGTGTTGTGAAGAAGGCACGACAACGCCTCTACTTCCTCAGGCGCCTAAGGAAGTTCCAAGTCAGCCAGAAGATCCTTAAGAACTTCTACTCATGTACAATAGAGAGCATCTTGACCGGCAACATCACCTCCTGGTTTGGGAATAGCACTGCACAAGACCGAAGCAGACTACAAAGAGTGACACGTTCAGCCGAACGCACAATTGGAGGGGGGCTCCCCACCCTCCAGAACATTTACAACAAGCGTTGCAAGGGCAAGGCTAAGAGAATCATTAAAGACTCCAGTCACCCGAACAACTGCCTCTTTGAACTGCTGCGGTCAGGCAAGCGATACCGGAGTCTCAAGGCGAGCACAGAAAGACTCAGAAGAAGCTTCTATCCCCAGGCCATCAGGCTGCTAAACGAACAATGAATGAACACTACACAACAACAACCACCAAACGCACATAGCACACACACCCACACGCACACACTCACTTTAAACAAACACACTGTAGCACCCACTCCACACACTTTATAGCACACACCCACTTTAAACAAACACACTGTAGCACCCACTCCCCACACTTTATATTTATGGATGAAGGATTGCACTACAACTCGTACACCTTACTGTAAATTGTACCTAAAATTGTACCTCATCCCATTTCTGCTTTGCACTAGATAGTACTGTACATTAGTACACTGCATAGTATTGTGTATTGTATATTATATGGTAACTCAGAACATTGTACATATGTCTATACCGAACACTGTGACCTAATTTTTCTTCTTCTAAATTCATGCTATATTATGTTATTATGTTATTTGATACTATCTTGTCTAGCACAGTCTCTGGAGCGTAACAGTAAGAAGCATTTTGTATGAAAGTATTCTGTACTTCTGTATGACAACTATTAAAGAACTTGAACTTGAACTTGAAGTTGAACTTCAGTTTGAACAGGCTGACTCTAGAGGCATGTGGCAGGGCCTCAGAACAATGACAGACTACAAAGGCACCCCCCTCAAACTGAACAGTGACATCTCCTTAGCAAATGATCTCAATTCCTTCTATGCGAGGTTTGAGGCTGTGAATAACAACACCAGCCTACAAACCACGGCAATGGGGGGGGGGGGGTCTGCTGATGGAGACTCAGTGTTCAGGGTAACAGAGCATGAGGTGAGACGGATCTTTAAAAAAGTGAATATCAGGAAGGCAGCAGGACCGGACGGCATCCCCGGCCGCGTCCTAAAAGTCTGTGCCGACCAACTGGCCCCGGTATTCACTGACATCTTCAACCTGTCCTTGGAACAGGCTGTCATCCCCACCTGTCTGAAGAAGTCCACCATCATCCCTGTACCCAAAAAATCTACGCCCGCTTGCCTCAACGACTACCGCCCTGTAGCCCTCACCTCCATAGCCATGAAGTGCTTTGAGAAGCTAGTGAAGGGCTACATCTGTTCCTCCCTCCCCATCAACCTGGACCCTCTGCAATTTGCATATCGCCCCAACAGGTCCACGGAGGACGCCATAGCCCATGTGCTGCACACAGCAGCATCACACCTGGACAAGAGGCAGGGGAACTATGTGAGAATGCTGTTCATCGACTACAGCTCAGCATTCAATACCATAGTCCCCTCCAAACTCATAGCCAAGCTCAGGGACCTGGGCTTGAACTATGACCTCTGCCAGTGGGTCTTGGACTTCCTGACGGGCAGACCCCAGGTGGTAAGAGCCGGCAACTGCACCTCCTCATCCATCACGCTCAACATAGGGGCCCCCCAGGGCTGTGTTCTGAGCCCCCTCCTCTACTCCCTGTACACACATGACTGCGTAGCACAGCGGAACAACAACACCATCATCAAATTGGCTGATGACACAGTAGTGGTGGGCCTGATCTCTGCCAACGACGAAAGGGCCTACCTGGAAGAGGTAGAGAACCTGTCACAGTGGTGTCAGGAGAACTGCCTCTCCCTGAACGTCAGCAAAACAAAAGAGATGATTGTGGACTTCAGGAGGTCGGGGGTCAAGGACTACAGCCCCCTCAGCATCGACGGGGCACCGGTTGAGAGAGTGAACAGTTTCAAGTACCTCAGAGCCCACATATCCGAGGACTTGACATGGACCACACACATTGACAGTGTTGTGAAGAAGGCACGACAACGCCTCTACTTCCTCAGGCGCCTAAGGAAGTTCCAAGTCAGTCAGAAGATCCTTAGGAACTTCTACTCATGTACAATAGAGAGCATCCTGACCGGCAACATCACCTCCTGGTTTGGGAATAGCACTGCACAAGACCGTAGCAGACTACAAAGAGTGACACGTTCAGCCGAACGCACAATTGGAGGGGGGCTTCCCACCCTCCAGAACATTTACAACAAGCGGTGCAAGGGGAAGGCTAAGAGAATTATTAAGGACTCGAGCCACCCGAACAACTGCCTCTTTGAACTGCTGCGGTCAGGCAAGCGATACCGGAGTCTTAAGGCGAGCACAGAAAGACTCAGAAGAAGCTTCTATCCCCAGGCCATCAGGCTGCTAAACGAACAATAAACACTATGCAACAACCATCAAATGCACACAGCACACACACCCACACGCACACACTCACTCAAACAAACAACACACTGCAGCACCCACTCTCCACACTTTAGATCACACAAACACACTTTACACTTTATATTTATTGATAAAGGATTTGCACTACAACTCGTACACCTACTGTGAATTGTACCTAAATTGCACCTCGTCCCATTTCTGCCTTGCACTATATAGTATTGTATATTAGTACACTGCACAGTATTGTATATTGTATGGTAACTACGTCTATTCTGCATCGAACATTGTACATATGTCTAAACTGAACACTGTGACCTCATTTTTTTACTTCTAATTTTACTATGTTATTTTATTTCATACTTATCTTGTCTTGCACAGTCTCTGGAGCGTAACAGTAAGAAGCATTTTGTATAAAAGTATTCTGTACTTCTGTATGACAAATATTAAAGAAACTTGAAACTTGAAAGGGTTTTGTGAGAATGTTTTGTTTTGAATAAGGGAAATTATTCTTCTGCAAGGTACTCTCCTGTTTTCTTTTGTGATTTCTATTTTCCAGCCTGGTGGTTGGTCATATCTGTATTCTGCACCCTTGACCGCCCAGAGCCTGGACACTGTGTTGTGAAATCCCGACCATCCAGACAGGGGTTTGCTGGAGACCACCTGTTTACCTATCATCCGTCATCATTCATTGATGTGTGGATTTCGTTCTCCCTCTAGTGACTGTTTTTAGATGATAAAAATAGTTTTTGCTGAGTTTAATGATGATAATATTTTTTGTTGTCTTTATGGAGTGATAATGATTGTGATTAATATTATCAAGAGGAGGGAACTGTCGTGGAATATATTATCATGTCATTATGGATCTGTGTTGTTTTATCATGTTATACAGCTTGAGTTTCAATATGACCAGATTGACTGGTTAATGTGTGTATGTCTCTTTAAGATCACTCTGACATTCTACCAGTCATAACAAAGTTGCTGTTGATCCCAGTTACTGAGAAACCATTTTGTTTGCCTTCGTCATCATATCTGCTGTATGTTCTGCCATATAGGCCATAGAGCCATAACCCAAGGTTATGGGAACTGTTAGACGGAGCTGTTTTCCTTCCAGGCTATAGCCATAACATAGTCGTATTATTAATTTCTCTAACCAGCCATTTTGTTTTCTTCTACGTCATGTCATGTATTTAATTGTATGTCTGACCAAGGCTCAAGGTCAGTCCTCGGCCAGACGCTAGTGGGTTAACATATCTGTCTCTGGCTGTTGACTGCCCTTTCAACGTGGCCACGGTGAAATAAACTTTCTTATTATTGTTAATAAACCTTTCTATTATTATTAATAATGACTCAGAATGATTTGTAAACGGCTCATCGTTTAATCCTTAGATATTTCCCATTACAGTGGCGAAGACCAAGGAACTGGTTGTGGAGCTGGGGAGGAGGAGGAGTGCACCTGTGACCCCAATTTCCATCAGGGGAGTTGATGTGGACATGGTTGAGGTGTACAAATACCTCGGTGTGCACATCGACAACAAACTGAACGTGTCAAAACATGCAGAAGCACTGTACAAGAAGGGCCAGAGCCGACTCTACTTCCTCAGAAGGCTGAGATCCTTCAATGTCTGTACAAGGATGTTGAGGATGTTCTATGAGTCGGTGGTGGCGGGCGCCTTCTTGTACGCTGTGACCTGCTGGGGCAGCGGACTGAGAGCAGTGGACACAACCAGGCTGGATAAGCTGGTCAGGAAAGCCAGCAGCGTGGTTGGGGTGGAGCTGGACTCTCTAGCGAGGGTGGCGGAGAGGAGGAGCCTCGCTAAGCTCCAGGCCATCAGGGAAAACCCCACCCACCCACTATACACAGACTTGGCTGACAGGAGGAGCATGTTCAGTGCTAGGCTCACACTACCCAAATGCAGCACTGAACGGCACAGGAAGTCCTTCATTCCAACAGCCATCAGACTATATAATGCATCACTGTGCCTCACTGCATCACTGAGCACAGAGCGGCAGCTCATTAGTGGCAGGAGGACGCGACTAGCGGCCTCCAGGCTCCACAACAGGGGGCAGCGACGGCTGCCAGACATAGATCTAGGTCTTATTGGAACCCAAGGAGGACAATACACTATCTAAAGCATACTGCACCTTGTGACACTGTGAATACTGGAATATATATTTCATATTTCATTTAGTTAGATTTATATTATAATTATATTGACCAAATTGTTTACCCCATGCTCAGTATATTCTTACTGTATTTATTTCTGTATATTTTATTTCATTTCATTTTATCCTATTTTATTCTACTCTACTCTTATCCTAGGCAACTTGATTTGTGCTATCATTCTAAATTGTGACCTGTCCTGTCTAAATGTTTAAATGTTGAGCGATTTGCAGTGTCTAATTTCCCACGGGATAATAAAAGTATTTCTATTCTATTCTATTCTATATATATATGCTATATCTGCTTTCTGTAGAATTTGGATCATTGCAGACATGCATAACTGTTTAGTGACGTAATGGGGTTTTCCCAAAAGAAAGTAATCTGTTACTTCTCCAGTAAATGTAACGACTAGAAAGGGAGGAGTTCATCCTTACTGAGTGTGTTATGTGTTATATGTTGATTGGATGGTAGAAATGACATCACTGTATTTAGACCAATAAGTAAGAGGTCTTGATATGATGCCGGACCGGTATATAAGTGACTGCTCCAGTCTCGTCGAGTCAGATTTTCAGTTTTTCTAGAGCCAGGCAATGTCGAGCGTTGTATTGGGGCATGGCCTGGCAATTTTTCAGAGTGGAGTCCCCATGACAAGACTCTGTTTTTTTAGATGATCTAAATCTTTCAAATGATAGAGGCAAAGAGAGTTTTTTGCTATGCTATGCTAACAGAGAGATGTTTTGTTTTATACTTACTTTTACTGAATTGGACATTTCCAATGCAGTCTCTTTGTAACTTACTTTTTCTAATTAAAACAACTATTGTTTAAATACTTATTGAATTCGTGGACTGCTTTCTATCGCAATGTGCCACGATGCTGGCCTCGCCCTGCTCTCATCTGAGGTAAAACGGTATAGCTATATTCTGGAAGCCATGGAGATTGAATCAATTTCTGGTTACTGCTTTTCAGCTAAAGTTATATAAAGGATATTATATATACTATTGACAGTAGTAAGGCTTAGTTTCACTGTTTGTTGTTTGCAAGCGCCGGTAGCCACTGTGTTCGACGGGCTCCATTGGGTTTGTGGGAAACTGAGAGTCTCGCCACTGCAGGGCCGGACGATCGGTGGCCACGGATTGATGGACCTGTCGAACTGATAAGGGGTCATGAGGCTTGCAAATGATTGTTAGTGTTAGTACGCTAATATTACACTATTAGCAGTAGTAATACTTATTAAAAGAGTAGTAATATCATCAGGCTTACAAATTATTAGCATTACCGGCCTTTCCTAAAATGATGATAATAATGATGATAATGATAATGATAAAAATATAATTATTATTATAGGCAAAAGAGTTCTCCCAGACATACATTCGGTTTATTACAAACAAAGAAGAGGTTAACAACTCTTCTATGCTTATATTTCATATCAACTGGATATAACTAACTAGTGACTATGAAGTAAGCGTGATAGAAATAGTAATTGAGCACCTCGCTGGGGGATATCGGGCGGCCACAGGGTTATATCTCGAGTAAGTGACCTGAGATAGATAGAGACAACCCATCGGCATTCAACAGTTATATATATATATTTAGGAGACCAGATAATCAAACCTCTGGTTCTGTCTATATCTATAAACAGTATGTCATATATATACTCTATATCAGCGGTTCTCAAACTACGGGTCGTGACCCAAAGTGGGGTCGTGGGTAGGTGACAGTGGGGTCACGCATTGGCAAGTAAAAAGAATTATATATATTTTTTTTTTATGTTCTGGCAACATATTTTTGCTAAATATGCCTCGTTTTATAAATGTGTATTGATAACATAGTGCTGTAATAAAATTTTCTAATAAATATGCATGATCAAGTTCAACAACGTGTGCTTTTATTTTGATATTCCTTAATTCCACGTTGAAATTACGCAATACATTAACACTTTCAGTGCCGGCCATTAACATGGTAAAACGTGGTTGAATGCCGGCACCCACTTCAATGATAGCGTTGTGAACGCATAATCTCTGTCTTAAATTATGGCTATGTGTCTAATCTGCCCGTCATTTATCAATGACTTGTTTGCAGTCAACATTGTCGAAACGGATTGTTTTTTAATCGCTTCATTTCCGTTTTATAGCATTTTGAAAAGCCCTCGTTTTCAAGGAAAATATAAAGATTCCTTGATAATCTGCATTTACTGGAATATTCTGGAATACACAAAAACGTTGTCATTTTTCGGCCTATTTATGAATCGTTTTCAAATAAACGCTAGATTATCAATAGTATATGTGTACTTATGCACGCTATAGAAGCGGGCTGAAATATCGATTCTCTCATTTCCTGATCAGCGAGCACACACACACACACACACACACACACACACACACACACACACACACACACACACATATGGGACACGCTGTTATCTCTGTGAAAAAAGCTCTGATTATCCCAAGACTGGTAAAATAGATTCCTTACCTCAGATCAGATGTTATCCAAAAAGATTATTCCAATTCCTGATCGCCATTCCAAATATCGATCGTGTTTATTGATTCAGCGTTGGGTGCTGGGTGCTGTTCTGATGGTCGGCGATCACAATGGATTCTTCAGTTGACTTGACGGAAAAGTAAAATGAGGAAACTGCCCCCCCCCCCCCCCTTCATCAGTCTAATCTAATGGGGTGCAGTACCACAGGGAGAGACGATAGGGGGCGGTATCTTCCCAATTGAGCTCAGAGAGACTCTGCAACACTAGCGTGAGGCTCGATTGATGAAATATGAATTCAAATCGCCAATAAAAAAAAATACGACAAACAAACGCTATATAGCGTTGCCGGCACTCAACTGGCGGCATGAACTAACGACAAAACGCGTTGCTGGCACTCAAAGTGTTAAGTGTGGGGTCGCCAAAAGAAATCCTAAATTAAATGGGGTCGTGGTATGAAAAGGTTTGAGAACCCCTGCTCTATATATACTCATAGACGACCTTAAATACAATATAATATAATATAAAAAAGTACAAAACACAAGATAGTCCAGTGATAAGAGTCCAGTGATATTGGCACTAGAGACTCATATCACTGGACTCTTATCACTGGACTATCTTGTGTTTTGTACGTTTTGTATTTGTATTTATATTTTATAGTGTATCTATCTATAGTGTATATAAATACTGGACTGTATAGGACTGTGAAGCTATGTATCCCCCACCCTGTATCCCCCCCCCCCCCCCCCCATGTTGCTTTGACACCCGAATTGGATTAATAAAGGATCAGCTTATCTTATCTTAAAGGAACACTCCAACATTTTGGGAAATTAGCTTATTTAACATCTTCCCTGGAGTTAGACAAGAAGATACATACCTTTTTTGTCTCTCTGCATGCATTAGGCTTAGGAAACGCCTGGACCGTTAGCCTAGCTTAGCTTCATCACTGGAAGTGGGTCATACATTTACCCGAGTTCCCAACAATAATGTATTTATTTTTCATGCTCTGTCATTTAAGTTTCTTTATTATTTGTCATACAGAAATACAGAATACTTTGCATGAAATGTTTCTTTCTGTTTCGTTCCTGAGAGTGTGCTAGATAATAATAAGATAGTATAAATAAGTATAATAAGTAAAAAATAGAAAGTCAAGAAGTCAAGTAAACACAAGTGTAAACAACAATTGTTCAGTATACCTCTATATACAGTATGTACATCTGGTACAAAAATGGTGAGGTATAGCTTAGCTTGTGGTGCCACCGATGTGGTGTTTCGCTCCTGAGAGTGTGCTAGATAATAAGTACTTACAGCAGGATCCGACAGAAGTCTCCCAGAGTCTCCTAGTCACACAAGTCTCCCAGAGTCTCCTAGTCACACAAGTCTCCCAGTCACACAAGTCTCCCAGTGACACAAGTCTCCCAGTCACACAAGTCTCCCAGTCACACGAGTCTCCCAGTGACACAAGTCTCCAGTCACACGAGTCTCCTAGACACACAAGTCTCCCAGTCACACAAGTCACACGAGTCTCCCAGTCACACAAGTCACACGAGTCTCCCAGTCACACAAGTCTCCCAGTCACACAAGTCAGACAAGTCTCCCAGTCACACAAATCACATGAGTCTCCCAGTCACACAAGTCTCCCAGACACACAAGTCTACCAGTCACTTGTGTGACTGGGAGACTTGTGTGACTGGGAGACTTGTGTAACTGGGAGACTCGTGTGACTTGTGTGACTGGGACACGCGTGTGACTGGGAGACTTGTGTGACTGGGAGACTTGTGTGACTGGGAGACTCGTGTGACTTGTGTGACTGGGACACTCGTGTGACTGGGAGACTTGTGTGACTGGGAGACTTGTGTGACTGGGAGACTTGTGTGACTGGGAGACTCGTGTGACTGGAGACTTGTGTGACTGGGAGACTCGTGTGACTGGGAGACTTGTGTGACTGGGAGACTTGTGTGACTTGTGTGTCTGGGAGACTTGTGTGACTGGGAGACTTGTGTGACTGGGAGACTTGTGTGTCTGGGAGACTTGTGTGACTAGGAGACTTGTGTGACTGGGAGACTTGTGTGTCTGGGAGACTTGTGTGTCTGGGAGACTTGTGTGACTGGGAGACTTGTGTGACTGGGAGACTTGTGTGACTAGGAGACTCTGGGAGACTTGTGCGACTAGGAGACTCTGGGAGACTTCTGGTGGATCCTGCTGGACGTCACTCACTTCACCATAATTGATAAATGACAGAGCATGAAAAGAAAAATATATTATTGTTGGGAACTCGGGTAAATGTATGACCCACTTCCAGTGATGAAGCTAAGCTAGGCTAACGGTCCAGGCGTTCCCTAAGCCTAATGCATGCAGAGAGACAAAAAAGGTATGTATCTTCTTGTCTAACTCCAGGGAAGATGTTAAATAAGGCTAATTTCCCAAAATGTTGGAGTGTTCCTTTAAGGTTCAGGGGGCCCATTTCAAGATCAAATACGGGGCCTGTATCTTATATTAACAACCCCCCCCCCCTCTCATGTACATTTACAGGAGAATGTAAAGCAGGCCTTGCGCATAAACTGAAACATCCCTCTCTGACACACAAATTCACTCTCTCTGACTTAAATGTGTAACTGCTCTCAGGAAATTCACAAGAGACATTTTCGGCTTACTTTGCAACCCTAAAATATTACAGCATAAACATGTCATATGCCGAATGAAACAGCAAATTCTGAGGTTTCTGAAGATATGATGCGTTATATTCTACCTCACCCAGAATCACAATAGGAAGCCAATGAAAATATAATGTTTTTGGCAAATTTCCACATAAGACCTTTCTAAATCACTTGAACAGGCTGTTTCCAACCAACTGATTATCTCTTACAGAATGACCTCCTACTAGACCATAATCAGTCAGGCTTCAGGACTGGTCACTCCACAGAGATGGCCCTCATAGCGGTCACAGAGGCTCTTCACTTTGCAAAAGCGAAGGGCCTCTCCTCTGTCCTGATTCTCCTGGACCTGTCTGCAGCCTTCGACACAGTCAACCATCAGATCCTCCTCACATCCCTTGCAGGAATGGGAGTGGCTGGCTCTGCACTTGCATGGCTGACATCCTACCTTGACGACCGCTCCTACCAAGTATCATGGAGCGGGACCCTGTCTGCCCCACGCCCCCTTCGGATGGGTGTCCCCCAGGGCTCTGCCTGGCTTGGACCCCTCCTCTTCTCCTTCTACACCAAATCTCTGGGTAACATTATCACGTCTCATGCCTTCTCGTATCATTGCTATGCCGATGATACTCAACTCGTCCTCTCCTTCCCTCCCTCAGATATCCATGTCTCTGAGCGGATCTCGGCCTGTCTGTCAGACATCTACGCCTGGATGACGACCAATCACCTCAAACTGAACCTAAGCTAAACATAATTGCTTCACCTGCCGGCCAAATCCTCCCCCCTGACCGATCTTTCTATCACAGTGGGGAATGTAGCTGCGTCCCCGACCGCCAATGAAGAACGTTATTACAAAAACGTGTTTACCACCAACCTGTGGTGGTTGCTAGATCCTTAAGTCGTTGGGATTCTCCTGAGATGTTAAAGCAACAATGATCTAAGCTTACATACAGACTTCAAAGGCAAGAACCACCAAGAGGGGCTGACCTCAACCATGTGACATACTACAGGCTGCTGCTGTTAGGTTTGATCTGTTTTCAGGCAAGCTCCTTCAGTCTTTCGTATTCCCCATTCAGCTGCAGGATATTTCCTAATTTCCCTACATTTAATATCATGCGTAGTATGAATGACTTAAAACTGAGAGGTAATGACTATTTCTGGGCCTCGATGTTATTTGGTGTGATGTTTATCCCTGTGTTTTGTCCTAAAGTTGTAGTTTATTTAACACACGCCACCTAATAAATTAATAAGTTAACTGTCTATCCCTTTAGTTGCCCCCCCCCCCCCCCCCCCCCCCCAAAGAGCCGTGGCGATCCTAATTCAGTGCGGATGACGTCTTGCCATGTCTGATGTATACGACTAAACCGAAGAACGGACGCCGAAGAAGTGATCTGCCAGAACATATCCGGTACCTACACCGGCTTTCGCTAGACTAGAGCAAGGAGAGAGTGTTCGACCCGCCAGACAGCGCTGGTCTCCTGGAGAGAAAGAGAGAGCGACAGTCGGGCATGAAAGATGGAGCTCTCTGCGACCGGAGATCGCATTTTCGCCGCGGAAGCCATACTCAAGCGTCGCGTCCGCAAGGTGAGCGAGACCAGCCGCGCCGCGTGTTTTGACGGCGACATGCAGCATACGTTATCGAGGGTCTCCACGGCGACATGCAGACGTTATTACCGAGGGGTCTCCTCCACGGCACGGTTCCCAATGCATTATGCCCGGGATCCGCTTATACAGAGTGCTGCGGAGGCCTTGTGGCTCGGTGTGCGCTTTCAATTCATACTATTGTCATGACGCGTCTCGCTGTACAGTAGGGCGCGATGCCACACATCCCATTGGCCGCGATTGTCATTTAATGATAATTAGATTACAATCCCCTGTGTGTTTGTGTTTAGACCAAGATGCCTGTGATCGAATACAATGATTATACGGCTGGTGTAGTTATAGCTAAAAGGCTAACAAGCTAGGCTATCAGTCGTGGCTCGTATATTAGGACTGACAAGAGCAATAAAAATAGCGACACAAAGAAGTGGCTATAACGAGACAACAGCCCAAGCGGCGGTGGGATTGAGGGGCCTCTGGTGCCTGCAAGCTACTTTTGGCTCAAGCTATAATAACGCGAATGTCGCACTAAATATTTTTGCACTTTTCCACTCGGAAATGGGCGAAGGAGGCACCCGCATCACGACTTTCTTCTCCCTGAAGCATTGCTGGCTAGCGCCAGATTGTGAAAGATGGCTAGCTCATCACTGTTACTCTTTCCCATGTTTTCTTAGTTAACCTTCTCGAGCCTCAACTTCATGTCAAGAGTTGCCATTCTTCTCTTAAACCAATTTAGCTCTAGCTAAATAACGTTATTACCATATTAGGGCAACGGTGTTTTACCATAATAGTAATACTCTGTTCAACAGAGAAATAACACCATTGGTAATTTTGCCCAAGAAGTTATAGGAGCTGTCAAAAGTAAAAGCAAATAGGCTAATTGTCATGTATTGTTTTGGTGTGTATGTATGCAAAATAGGCCTATATATATATAAAGGTCTGGATGCATTTAGTAATTATGTTTCTCATAATGCAGTGGAGTAAAAATCAGAAGTTTCCTAGATTAGTTTCATAATTGATCAAGCGATTTGGCTGTCTAAATCTGATTCATATTCCAGCTTGCATACAAAAAATTGCCTTTTTGGTAATGTCTTGTTTGCTTTTTTTTCGTCTGCAGACTCGCATTGAATACCTGGTGAAATGGAAAGGATGGGCACTGAAGTAAGTGCTGCTTATTCAAACTCCATGTTGCAACCCACCCTCATCTTCACTTTTTGAGGCTACATTCACACTAAAAGCCTTAGTGCTCAATTCTAATTTATTGCTCAGATCAGATATTTTTAGTTTGGCTATTCACATTCTTTTTAAAATGTGGCCAATATCAAATTCTAGTGTGAACTGGTCGCGCTCCTGAACTGACCCGCATGCGCGAATGAACATTTAAGAAGATGGACTTAAAAAAGATTGTCAATCTAGAGTGACGTAAAAGTCGCATTAAAGTCTCATTAACTGTTCAGACTGAGGTTGCATTAGAAATAAATCTGTTGATTTTATCAACAGTGGCCCACATATGAAAGTGGCCCAAATCAGAATAGAAAATAATATCAGATTTTGTGTGATTTGTGCTATAAATATATATCTATTAAAAAAATATCTAATTTGGGCCACTTTCATCTTCAGTCTGAACCTTATTTGTTTTTATGTTAAAGATATTCCCAGGCTTTGGGGTCTATGTTTTGGACTGTTTTGGACTCTGACTAAACACCCATGCCAGTGAAGCATTGCTTTCTAAGAGTTTTTTTTTACAGGACCCTAGGTCTTTGCTCCACAATGGTGGAATGAACTTCCCACCACAGTTAGGACAGCCGGATCTTTAGCTGTCGACTAAAAACACACGTCTTCAATCAATATCTGAAATGAAAAAAATAATTATATATATATATAAAAATACTAACCTTCTTACTGTCCTATACTACCATGCACTCCTACTATACTAATATGTCTTTATTTGCACTCAATACTGCAGCACCCAAGTTTCAGCACTGTTGGATCATTGTTACTCAGCTGATAGAGTTGTGCCCTTCCTGCTGATTTGTCGTACAGAACTTGTATGTCGCTTAGGATACAAGCTTTCAGCTAAATGACAAAATGTAAATGTTTTATTTTGTTCAGGCACAGTACCTGGGAGCCAGAGGAGAACATTCTTGATGACAGGCTGATCATGGGTTTTGAGCAGAAGTAAGTACATCTTATCAATTCTAATGAAGTCAAGCTTATTGGGTATTTTCAGTTTCATACTTAACCTCTTAAGCCCTAGCCATATTTTCAGAAAAGTTGCCTAAAAATACATACCTAAGTAAATGGAAGATTGCTCCACTTCTACAAGGCCATTTGCATGTGCTTGGTATCTAGGTATAGCGGCACGGTGGTGTAGTGGTTAACACTGTCGCCTCACAGCAAGAAGGTCCAGGGTTCGATTCCCGCTTGGCGACCAGGTTTCATGATGCCAGTTACCCCAGGTGGGGTATCTCCCAGGCCTTTCTGTGTGGAGTTTGCATGTTCTCCCCGTGCTCGCAAGATAAGATAAAGATAAACCCAATGGAAAAACAGAACAACAGATCGCTAACGCTGTGGCGACGGCGTCCTTGACCCAACTGTGAAGAAAACCCCCACTGGTCGGCTGCAATGTGGACGAAGCCTTGCATCACGTGTCCCCTCCGGTACGCCTGTAGCTGTTCCGCAACCGTTGCTATTTCCGGGGTAGGCCTGATTGGCCCCGACAGGCACGTGACCCGCCGCGGCCACGCCCCGCGGCAGCCCCAGCGGCAAGCGCGCTACTGCTGGAGTTCGCTTCGCCTTTCACATCGCTGCCGTTGGCGAAAGCAGGATGAGAGGCGAGAGCGTAGATTTAGCTGTGTATCATTTAATCATTTAACATTTGAAAGGCATACATTGTTGTCATAGAATAACGTTAGTAAGCACTGCTTATATGCTTATTATGTCTGCGGGGTACAGTAAACGTTTCTCCCGGTACATTCTGAAGAGCACACCGCTGTATGTTGGAGAACCAGCGGTCTTCCGAAGTTCCGCTCCTCCTCACTCGAGTGCTGTTCTCGGCATAAGCCCCAATAAGACCGTCACCAGAGCTCAGCGATGCCGCTCGCGTGACCATATTCTCCCCGCTATTTTATTTCATACAACAATGTATGCCTTTCAAATGTTAAATGATAAATGATTGCATGAGTGCCGACTGCGGCGCGACGCTGTACATATGTCTCCATACTATTTTATTTCATACAACAATGTATGCCTTTCAAATGTTAAATGATAAATGATTGCATGACTGCCGACTGCGGCGCGACGCTGTACATATGTCTCTATACTATTTTATTTCATACAACAATGTATGCCTTTCAAATGTTAAATGATAAATGATTGCATGACTGCTGACTGCGGCGCGATTATTATGACTGATGACTGCGATGTGAAAGGCGCCGCGAACTCCTTCCTAATGCTGCGGGCGGCGTTGAAGGCGGAAAGCGCCTGTGAACCACAGCAGCCTCGTTGCCGCGTCCTGAGGCTGCCGCGGGGCGTGGCCGCGGCGGGTCATGTGCCTGTCGGGGCCAATCAGGCCTACCCCGGAAATAGCAACGGTTGCGGAACAGCTACAGGCCTCCGGTACACGAGGAGGCAGCCGGCGCATCTTTTCACCTGCACAGCGCGATCTCTCAGTGGCGAGGAGTAACGCGTGGGAGGCTCACGCTGCCCCCGATACTTCCTGATTCTGCTGTACAGGCGCACCAACCGACCTGTAGGAGTCGAACATTCGTGCTCAGCCTTACCATGGGGGGAAGGACGACGGGATGGGTCAAGTGCAGAGACTCAATCGCATTAGGCGATGGCGACACAAGACAAATTGCACGTGTGTGTTCCTGTGTGTGTGTGTGCCGCCCATCACATGTGTGTGTTGTTTGTTTGCATGCCAAATAAAGACTTCCTAAGTCCTGCATTATTATTATTATTATTATTATTATTATTATTATTATTATTATTATTATTATTATTATTATTATTATTATTATTATTATTATTATTATTTATTATTATTATTATTATTATTATTATTAGGGACATCTATGAATCTCAGGGAATGTATTCCCAGTGTCAGAAATATTGTGTCTGTTACTAGGCTTGAGTAAATTGTAATGAACCAAAGGAGGACATTTTCTTTATTATTATTTTTCTTTTCATATTTGACAGTGAATAACACAGACGTGAATAAATTATTTACAAGGGGTTTTGTAGATACAGTACTGAATTTGAAGTCAAGCTTATTGGGTATTTCAGTTTAATACTTAACCCTTTACGTGCTTGTTCTGGCTAAATTCCATGGATCTTGCTTTCATTACTCAATCCATTTCATTTAGTTGTTTCTGTTTTCTTTTTACCGATTGTTACAAAACCCTGTCTCTGCTCTGTAGTGCTTTTTCGTCTCCTGCCAAACCACTTGAAAGTGGCGCACTGCTCACTGAGGTTTACAGGAAACGAAAAGGGGTCGCATCAAGACGGCGTGTCTGGCTCTGTTCAAACTCAACAGCTTCAAACACAAATCTGTCCCAACTGTTTCTACTCTCATACGCCCACTCTTTCTGATTGGTGTCTCCCGGTTCCCTCGCTCTCCGTCTCGTTCCCATCTCGTTTGTCGCTGCCTCCCTCCTGAGTGGTTCTTACCCTGACTATTAGACCCCCTCCTGCGGTTTCACAATAATTACTGAAAATGTTTGAGGTGTATTTGTGTTTATTATCAAGACTTAAACATTTATTTAAGTTGGAAGGAAAAGCAGACTTGATCCTAAATGCTCTGTGTTTCAATCGCAGTCTTGAGGGCCGTGGCCAAGACGTTAAGAACTCGGTCTCTCAATGTTCCAATCGCACCTCAAGACTTGTCTCTTCTCCACTGGCTTCTCATAGCCCCGCCCCGCTCTCCATCCATCCTTGTGTGTTTGTGTTACTCCTGTCTGTTGTTTGTCTCACTGCCTCCGCCCCTTAGTGTACGTGCCGCCGATATATTTTCGGCGGGGGTGCGAGCATTCACAGTTCCACAGTCGAAACATTGGGCACAACAAATGGATCGATCAGATCTTGATATAATGACCTCCTTGTCGTCATCGTAATTAAATTTACCCATCTCAAGCCCTGCCCTCTTTTCTTGACCGTTGCTTGTCCAAGGGAAGCAATAGTTGTGATTGGAGGATCAAGTCTGTGTTCGGGTGTTTTAATGTGGGGACGGAGCCAGGGGAGGAAACGATGGAGAGTGTCCCGTCCTTCTCTTTTGTAGTAAAAGTTCACCTGCTAGGGCTGTGCAATAAATGACCATATATTATATTCATGGGACTATAGAAAAATGTCATTGTTTCTACCGCTATTGTTGTATAAAAGCTGCATAACTGCCATACGGCAGTATTTTACATCATTCAGACCCTGCTTTACAGCAGTATTTTACATCATTCAGACCCTGCTTTACGGCAGTATTTTACATCATTCAGAACCTGTCTTACGGCAGTATTTTACATCATTAGACACTGCCTTACGGCAGTATTTTACATCATTCAGAACCTGTCTTACGGCAGTATTTTACATCATTCAGACCCTGCCTTACGGCAGTATTTTACATCATTCAGACCCTGCCTTACGGCAGTATTTTGCATCATTCAGACCCTGATTTACGGCAGTATTTTATAAATAATTGAATAAGAACTTTTGAGAAAGTGCCTTTCATTTGTATTGGTTCACAGGATTATCAAAAAGCAGTCATGAGGCATGTTATTTTGTAAAGACAATCTTCATCTAATTTACAGAAAAGGTACTATATCGTGATGTATATCGTTATTGAAATATGAAATTACCTATATCGTGATAGAAGTTTGTGTCCATATCGCGCAGCCCTACTGCAACAGTGCTTGTGGTGCCACACCGGACAAGGACAGGACAAGGACTCCAGTCGTGCTCCATCAATTGTTTAGGGAAATCTATTTTCGGAACACATCTTAAAGCGCATGGCTGCAGGAATAACGAGATATTGTGCGGAGTCAACAATTTTAAAGCGCTTTGGATAAAAGCTGCTATATAAATGCAACCATTTAGTTTACCATTTAAAGCCCCTCCTTATACTGAACACCTTCGTAAATCACTCTTCAGCAAAAACTCCTCGCTTGGAATCTTTCCGGCGCATTCTCCAGACGAGTACGAGGCCCTGGTTATGGATTCTCACTCATCTTGGTTGTTTTGCAGGGAACGGGAGCGGGAAATTCACGGGCCAAAGAAGCGAGGGCCGAAACCCAAGAACCTTGCCACAAAGGTATTTTTTCTATCCAAAAATATACCATCCGTTGGATCTAATGTTTTGTATTGCCTTAATGTTTTGTATTGCAAGTTTTCTTTAGCTACTAATGCCTCCTTTTCAACACATCACTGACTTATACACATCTGTAAATTGGCCATCGTTACACTCAATTCATTGGCTTACACTCATTTACAAAACCCTCATTGGTCTGACCCCTCCTTTTTTCATACACCTGTTAAAATTGTCATCTACTCCCTATAACACCAGAGCTGCTCACCATATCTCTATAACACCAGAGCTGCTCACCATATCTCTATAACACCAGAGCTGCTCACCATAAATATCTATAACACCAGAGCTGCTCACCATGTCTCTATAACACCAGAGCTGCTCACCATAAATATCTCTATAACACCAGAGCTGCTCACCATGTCTCTATAACACCAGAGCTGCTCACCATAAATATCTCTATAACACCAGAGCTGCTCACCATATCTCTATAACACCGGAGCTGCTCACCATAAATATCTCTATAACACCAGAGCTGCTCACCATGTCTCTATAACACCAGAGCTGCTCACCATGTCTCTATAACACCAGAGCTGCTCACCATCTCTTGCTAGATGTTCCCTGGGTTAAGAGTTGTTTACACACACCCGCAACAGTCACCCAGCCTTTTAACTATAATGTATGTGTCTGTTCTGCTTCATGTATTACATACGTTCTCATTTTAATTGGTGGTTTGTTTGTTGGACGTGTGTTTTATTCCCCTGTATCGTCTGTCTCTTTTCTATTTTGTTTTATAAAAAAAATTGTCCCCTTTCCCTGTTACCTTTCGAGAGGCCCTTTTGTCCTCTTGCCTTAATTTAATTTATTCTTAATTGACCTGCCTGGTTAAATAAAGGTTGAATAAATTAAATTAAATGTAAAAACAAATAAAAGAAATGAGCACAGAAATGATATCCTTTGTTTTAATTAGTTCATTCCTTATATATGACTGGGTATGAAGTAAAAAAAAAAGTAAAAAAATAGAGAGCAAGCATGTATTTTTTTTGAATACTTTTGACCATTCGACCTTGTCTTTCATGTCTTCTCCATCTTCTTTTCAGACTCGTGGTCCTAAAGGAGTGACCACCGCTCGGTCCTCAAACCAGCGCCAAAGTGCCCCGCGCGCCTCCTCGGCCAACGCCCCCTCACGATCTACCCCTTCTTCCTCCCCCCACCCCGCTGCCTCTTCCTCGTCTGTGGCCCCCTCTCCGAAGCTCAACTCCCTGGCCGCCACCCACAAGCTGAAGAAAGACATTCGGCGCTGCCACCGCATGTCCCGGCGCCCCCTGCCGCGCTCCGACCCCACGGCGCCGCCGTTCACCAGCCCGGGTGGCTTTCCCTCCCGCCCGCACGTGTCTCCTTTCTCCGAGACCGTCCGGATCCTCAACCGCCGCGTCAAGCCCCGGGAGGTCAAGAGGGGTCGCATCATCCTCAACCTGAAGGTCATCGACAAGGCAGGGAGGCAGACCGGTGGCAGGAACAGTCAGGCCGGACGGCAGAACATCCCCTCCCGCAATCGCATCATCGGGAAGAAGCAGGGAGAGGCTCCTTACAAGCCTTTCCAGCCCCCTCTGAAGATGCTGGGCTTCCCCATGTACGGGAAACCCTTTGGGCTCCAGTGTGGGGCCCCCGGGCCCTTTCAGTCCCCCCCGGGGACGTGTTCTAACCCGGGGGTCAGGGACAGGCACTCCGCTACCTCCAAGTACCAGCCGCCGCCCTTCCCATCCATTTCCGGTGGCGTCTCTCCCACCGCCGCTCAGCGCCGGGCCGCCCAGGCCGCTTTGCGGGCCCAATCCGGCACGGTGACCTCTGCGATAGGATTGCCGCAGCCAAAACCTGGCCAGCCTCAGGCAGAGCCCCAGAATAACCAGAACACCCAGCGGTCTGCTCCCGCCCTGTGCTCCATCCCAAACCCAGCGACGGAATCCCCCTTCCTCCCTCCATCCCCATCTCTCTCCGCCCCCTCCGGGTCTGCGTCCTCCTCCTTCGAGGAGGAGGAGGACGGTCAGGACCGTTTGGTGCCTCCGGAGGCGGGGAGACAGAAACTGCGTCCGAGCCAAGCCAAGCGCCAACCGGCCGCACCAGACGGCACGGCGCCTCCTCCCCCCGCCGTCGTGCCGGGCCACACCGGCTCCGCTCCCGCTGACCCCCAGAGGGTTCCGGCCGAGGGTGACCCTGACTGGTGCCCCGACATGGCCCCCAGCTGCCAGGACGTTGTGGTCACCGACGTCACCACCAACCTCCTCACGGTCACCATCAAAGAGTTCCCCTCACCCTCGTCCTGCCCCGCATCCCCCTCCTCCGCCGCCCCTGAAGGTGGCTCCGCCCCCTGCGCCCCCTCCACCACTGAAGACCCCTCCCTGCCCAAGCCATAGGAAGATCAGATTAGTCATGAAGTCGTTTGATGACACGGAAAATATCGCCGCTTCAACTCCCTTCTTTTTTTTCCAAGTATGTAATGGTTAATGAGATGTAATGTAACTTAAAAGGAACACGGTGACATTTTAGGAAATTAGCTTACCGTCTTCTCCAGAGAGAGACGAGAAGATAGATACCAGTTTCCTCTCTGTGCATTCGGTAGAAAGCTATCTAGCTGCACGTTAGCCTAGCTTAGCACAATGAATGGAAGCGGACAGTGCCGGTTAGCCTTCGGGAGAGGTTTTATTTGGACAATGCCTAGGCTAACCACTTCCATTCATTGTGCTAAGCTAGGCTAACGTGCAGCCAGATAGCTTTCTTACTGAATGCACAGAGAGGAAACTGGTATCTATCTTCTTGTCTCTCTGGAGAAGATGGCAAGCTAATTTACCAAAATGTTGGCGTGTTCTTTTAACACCGCCCAGCTATTGAATAGTATCAAGAGCATATTTTTTTTAAACAGAAGTACATTAATCTGACTGGGGCAATTAATATGCCTGTCTTGTCTCCTTAAATTGCCATATTTGTCCACTTGCACAGCACTGACTCTGTTTTCTTTTAAGTTCTTCGGACATGTTATGTTTAGTTTGTCTGGTGTAATAACATCGGTGTCCCAAACGTGAAACCTCTAGCTGAGGTGCACTGGGGTGGACTATATCAAACAAACTAAATGAAAGAAATAAAATACTATTTTGATACAGGTTCTGCGGTGAAGGCTAATATTGTATGCTTTCAGTTGCTATGCCAACATCCTCCCCCCCCCCCCCCCCCCCCATAATTTCATTGGAAGTCCAGCTTAAGGATAAATGAGGTAATGTGTTTTTTGCACTGGCATAGTTAGACTCTGGAAGATTGCATCGGTACAGCAAGGAAAATGCACATGACTGCAACAACTTATTCTGTCATCGACTTACAGATGTATGTCAAAGCCTTTCATCCTGCTCTCTTTAACGCACATGCATATACAAGAATACGTATTTATATGCACGCACAACCTTGAAAGCTGCAAAATAGAATACAAAAAAAACGACACAATAGGAAACCTAAGTTATTGTTGTCCTCTCGCCATCTTCTTCGCTTGCCTTTTCTTTTCTTTTTTTTCTTCTTTTTTTTCTCACTACGACCCTCTACTCCCTAACGTCCGCCATGACTCTAAACTGGACTGTTTTTAAATGTGATCATTTACTGTGACCTAGACTAGTATAGTATCTTTTTAGACCTTGTGGTGTGTGGCAGATCTGAGCTGTATAATCCCCGTCCCCATGCTCCCTCTCGAGGCCCGTGGAGCCACTCGTTCTTGGGTTGTCGCCGGCAGGTTCTTTTTAGCTAACCATGCTTCATTAGTACGTTTTTTCAAGTACTAGTTTTAATGGAAGTGACCCTCCCTATGTAGCGCGGCTAGGCTACACACAGGGGGCTAGTGTAACTGAAACGGTTAAGCGTTGTTGCCAGATTATTTGGACGTTAACTTTCCTTGTTCTTTTTGCTTGACTTTGCTCTTGACGGGAGAGGTTGAGGGGAAAAGCCTGCAGGGAATGGAAAAACTATGATATTGTCTGAACAATGTGGACACGGCCTAAACCCTTTTTCTGGACCCATCGCCGCATTCAGTGGAGTATTTTATTTTATGTTTTTCTTGAAATCGACTTTAATCGGTTCAAACGGAAACCGCCCCAAAATGTTGGGAAAGTCTTTTGAGTTAATTTAAGCCTTGCTTCATGTGCTTGGGGTCGATATATGAATGGGCGCAAACAAACAAAGTTAGGGGGAACAATTTAGAATTTCATGTGAAACAAACATTGCTTTGGTTCTCATTTTGGTTATGAAATTGACCTTTACTGACCTAATGATCCGGAATGGTTTGGTCCGGCTGTCATGTGGTCTCCGTGGGGTTTTGGTGGTCCAGGTCTGAACCCCGGGAGTGCCGTGTAGAAGCCGGTCCTGGGCCACAGATCCTCCTCTGGTGCTACTCCACCCCTCATGCTGTCCAAGCTACAGCCTTCTAGCCTTCCCTGTTCTCAGACCTGAGTGAGGGGAAAAGACGTTTTAAACCTTTGTTTTCTGCAAGTGTGGCTGCCGTGCTTCATTTATCTTGCACTGAAATCATGAAATCATTCCTCTCTGTGTGCGTTCAGTAGAAAGCTATCTGCCTGCACGTTAGCCTAGCTTAGCACAATGAATGGAAGCGGACACGGTAAGCCTAGGCATTGTCCAACTAACACCTCTCCCGAAGGCTAACCGGTCATGTTTGCTTCCATTCATTGTGCTAAGCTAGGCTAACATGCAGCCAGATAGCTTTCTACTGAACGCACAGAGAGGAAACTGGTATCTATGTTCTTGTCTCTCTCTGGTGAAGACGGTAAGCTAATTTCCCAAAATGTTGGCGTGTTCCTTTAAAGTCTTGGCCGGGCCAGCTTAGCTATTTCAAGTGCACCTCAAAATACTTGGAAAGAAAACCCCATCCTCTGGTGCTACCCCTGGTTCTGAGTGGTCCTCCACCCTGCCCGTTCGTCTCGTGTATATCTGTACGTTACAATATTTAAAATATTCTGCATGTGTTGCCTTTATAGCCGCTCTGTTCAATCCAACTTGCACTTGAGATGGCATTTTCCTCTCGACTCTGCTACCGTTCCACCAAAATCCCTACTCAAATTCCGCAGTAACTTGAAATCGACTGCGCAAAGAAAATAATCCATTGGCACAACCTGTAATATCGTCAGAAATCCTCTTTGAGTTCCATCTGTCATCTTCTTTTGAAGGGTGGTAACTTGGGAACATCGTGTGCACAGACGGTGTATACTTCTTTGTGATTTCTATGGCTACAGACGTCATCTTTAAACTTTTTCTTTTTATGTACTGTAGGTAGTTGTAGTTATTGTCAATGCTGTATCAATACTATCGGCTACATATACTGTATCATTAAAAAAAAGAAAAGAAAAACCTCTCCGTGGTTGATAGGAGAGGCTCCTACAGGTGGTGTCTGTGTAATGATGACGTGTACAAGGCCTGTCCCCGACTAAGGATTTGTCGACTTTAATTGGCCAAAGTTTGCTGATAGTCGACTGGTAGCCTCTCCGGTATGCGTGCCATTAGCGTTAGCCACACTTCTAGGCCTCTTTGCTTTTGGAAAGAATGATAAAAAAATATATATATATATTTTTTGCATTCGACAGAGATTGGCAGTCGACTACGGCTCCTTTCGATTGATTAGTCGACTATTCGCAGCCCTACTGTGTATGGACGTGGTGGTTTGTTACACCACTCCTGTATGTGTACTAGGAGTTTTCTCTCGTGTAAAGGGGTAGCACAACTCAACGTAGTGACCTAACCTTCTTCTGAATAGGGCTCTTTATTATTCTTTTTTTTACCCCCCCCCCCCCCCCCCCCCCCCCCCGCCCATTTTAGATTGTCTTGAGGTGTAATCGCAGAACATAATGAAGGATCCTGTTAATATGTGAGGAAACCTGTTCAATGAAATTAATTGAAAATTGTGTATTTGAAGCCTTTTTTCCTTTGTACTGTATCTTAATACTTATTGTTTTTTTTATGCATAATAATGTTAATGTGATGCATTTTATTTGAATTCCATTGTTGTTTTTAATAATCCAATATGGGTTTGATCGGAAGGGAAACCCTGATTGATGATTTTAAGTGTGTCAAGACTGCAGTTTCGTCTTCTTAATGGTAATATGAATTGTGTAAATTGTATTGATGGTAATGATGAAGATGATGATGACATTGTAATGTATCTGAACTTCTGAAGCATGTTTTGCAAACCCTTATTATTGTACAGGTTTATGTACTATTCAGTGTTGCTTTCTGTGTGTGTGTATTTCTTGTACAAGGCTTTTATTAAAGCTCTTAAAAAGTGATTTGGTTATTTATTTTGTCTTGGGTGTTGTTCCATGCTTTCCAAAACGTTTATGTAGACTTACTTAGTTGTGATATTACAAATGATGTGCCTTCTGTCGAGGAAATTCTATCTTTAAGAATTCAACTGGCAAATTGATGTATGATACACGGCCAACATTTTGTGCCTTGTGTGACGTCTATAAGATGTTCCTTTAATGATCCCCTTGGGGGAAATATTGGCGTCATAGCAGGAGGGGGGAGGGGAGGTACAGGTATTGGCAGGGTATTAGTAGAAAAACATAAATATAGTAAATAATTGCTTCCATCTGAAAATCTTAAAATTAGGTATTTTTGATCGTCAACTGATTTAGTTCCCCTGACCTCCACCAGGTGGCGATGCTGAGCCTTTGGGCTCCAGGAGTACTGAAGATGATTGATTGATTGATTGACATTTTTATTAACAGATTGCAGAATGGGTACAATACAGTACAGCTCAATACACAATTGTTAAGGGGATGCAGACCAGAGAAAGACTTTCATCTTGTTTACATCAGGGTCCCCCATTTTCAATTCATCATAACATATATGACATACAGGTAGACAGTACTGTTACATCTAGACATGTATATGACATACCAGATCTACAAATATACAGTACTGTTTATGAGTTGAAAAAAATAGTAAAAAGAGAGTATATACATTTGAGGGGGAAGGAACTGTACATTGGAGGAGGTTGGGTAGGTGGGTGGGGGGGGGGGTTGGGTAGGTGGGTGGGTAACTACATTGGGGGGAGGGGATTGTACATTTGAGGGGGTTGGGTTTGAATTGCAGTCTCCCGTAGGTGCTCTTTGAGTGGTTTTGAAGGTGGGTAGTGATTCACATTATTCATCGCGAGAGCCTATGGAAGATCCTAAGGGCATATGGAATACCTTCCAAAATGGTCAACATCATTGGAAAATTCTATGAACACTTTGAATGCAGTATCATCCTTGATAACACCTTGACAGAGTCATTTCCCATTAAATCTGGAGTAAGACAAGGCTGCATCCTCTCCCCTATTCTGTTCCTGATTACCATCGACTGGGTTATGCGTCAAACTACATCAGACCGTCCCGTGGAATCCAATGGACCCTCTTCTCCTTTATGGAAGACCTTGACTTTGCAGACGATCTGGCAGTCATGTCATCCACTCGTAGCCACCTCCAGGAGAAGTCTGACCGGCTAAGCAATTATGCAAAGCAAACTGGTCTCTACATCAACCAGAAAAAGACCCAGGTGATGTGCATCAATGCCCCAACAGCACCTCCAATCACCATCGATGGAGAGGCGTTGGAATGTGTAGAAGACTTTATATACCTCGGAAGCCTCATAAGCAGTGAAAGTGGAACGCAAAAAGACATCAAGACGCGTCTCAACAAAGCAAGAGATGCTTTCAGCCAACTTCGCAACATCTGGAAGTCTAAACAATATAGCCTTAAAACCAAACTCAGGCTCTACAACAGCAATGTTAAGTCTGTCCTGCTATATGGCTCCGAGTGCTGGAGAGTAACAAAACAGGATATGAGAAAGGTTGACGTCTTCCACAATAGCTGCTTACGTAGGATCTGCAACATCTTTTGGCCAAATAGAATCTCGAATGACGAACTTTATAAGAAGACAGGCAGCTTGCATATGTCCCTTGAGATAAGGAGACAGAGGTTAAGATGGCTCGGCCATGTATTGAGGATGCCCAATGAAAGGTTACCCAAAGTTGCCTTGAGATGGACCCCAGTTGGGAAGAGAAAGAGGGGTAGACCAAAGAACACCTGGCGAAGGACGGTGATGAAGGAGATGGGTCTTTCCTGGGACGAAGCGCAGGCCAAAGCACGAGACAGGATTCAGTGGCAGTGTATGATTGCGGCCTTATGCCCCAACCGGGACGAAGAGGATAAGTAAGTAAGTAAGTGATTCACATTCCTTTACAGCTGTGGGTAGGGCGTTCCACATTGATGTGGCATAATTGCAAAACATGTTTAGTCCCTTGTTTGAGCCGAATCTGGGTTTAACATGATTTGTGGAACTCCCTGGTTCTGTTCTGGTCGTGGTATTCACTGACCTTTGGGAAGTATTTTGACATGTACATGGGTACCTTAGTGGTGTAGTGTATCTTGTAGACCAGGCCCATTGCAAGTTGCTGTACTCTGTCGTCTACTCTAAGCCATCCTAGGTTGTCAAAGTGGGCAGGGGTGAGGTGGGTTCTTGGAGTAAGGTCAAGCAGTAGTCTGACCAGTTTGTTTTGAGATGTTTGTAATTTAGTTTTTAGCGCCTTTTTGAGGTGCTTTGGTACCATGAGGTGCAAGCATAGTCGTACTACCCTTGAATGAGTGCTCCTGCCAGAGTCTTCAGGGTATTCTTGTTTACCAGAGAGGAGATCCGGTACAAGAATCTAGTTCGTTGGTTGACTTTTTTTTATTACATTGGATGCCATTTTGTCACAGGAAAGATTTGCCTCTAGGATGGAACCCAGGTATGTAATATTGTCACCCACTGTAACAGAGAAGCCGTCAGTCTTGCTGAGTTTGTTATTTGATCCGAAGAGAATGGACTCTGTTTTACCCAGGTGTAATGATAGTTTGTTATCAGCGAGCTAGGTGCAGATTCTGCCGAGTTCCGAGCTGAGGGTTTTTTCAACCTGTAACTTGTTCCTGTCAGAGACCAGCAGGGCTGAGTCGTCCGCGAACAATAACAAGTTGCAGTCACAAGCTGACGACATGTCATTTGCATAAATTAGGAACAGTAGCGGTCCTAGTATGCTTCCTTGTGGAACACCACAGCTCACTGGAGGGGGGGGGGGATAGAGTTCCGTTTACCTCCACCGTCTGATGAAGCTTCTTCTGATGAGATTTCGGCATCAACGTTCAATTCAATTAAAAAAGCTTTACCGTTTGTCATAGAACATAGTTTTTAGTGACTCTCTTCCTAGTGGTTCATGATTGATCGTTTTGAATGTTTTTCAAGTGGAATTCAAAGGTATAGCGCATATTTAGGCTCTTGTGGCAGATGAGAAGAAATATTTTGGAAATGTTTCCCGTACAGATGGACAGACAACGGTAATGTACACACAACTCTCACCCCACTCTCCGGTGCTGAGGTTTGGACAGTGTTGACCATCCCAGATGTCCTGAGCTCCATTATGATCCACTTTGTCCTGTTGCCCTCACATTCACCTGACCCCCTGATATGATGACAACAGGAAAGCTTGAACTGAACTACTGAATGAGTGACTGGCCGGTTGTAAGACGTCTGAGCTTAACATACTGATATTCAACACAGTATTTTTAGGGTTTTCTAGGCTATAGTATAATGCCTATAGGCTAGTTGGACAGGCTACAGTATAATGCCTAGGCTAGATGGACAGGCTGTATAGTATAATGCCTAGGCTAGATGGACAGGCTATAGTATAATGCCTAGGCTAGATGCACAGGCTACAGTATAATGCCTATAGGCTAGTTGGACAGGCTACAGTATAATGCCTAGGCTAGTTGGACAGGCTACAGTATAATGCCTAGGCTAGATGGACAGGCTACAGTATAATGCCTAGGCTAGATGGACAGGCTATAGTATATGCCTAGGCTAGTTGGACAGGCTACAGTATAATGCCTAGGCTAGTTGGACAGGCTACAGTATAATGCCTAGGCTAGTTGGACAGGCTACAGTATAATGCCTAGGCTAGATGGACAGGCTACAGTATAATGCCTAGGCTAGTTGGACAGGCTACAGTATAATGCCTAGGCTAGATGGACAGGCTATAGTATAATGCCTAGGCTAGTTGGACAGGCTACAGTATAATGCCTATAGGCTAGTTGGACAGGCTACAGTATAATGCCTAGGCTAGATGGACACTAGGCTACAGTATGCCTAGGCTAGTTGGACACACACACACACACACACACACACACACAACCACCACTATGAGCATCATCACCTCACCGCCCTGTTTGTTCATGATGCTGTTAGATCTTCACCTCTGACTGACGCATGCCCACACACACCCACCCTTCCCCGCCATCCCTCCGCCTCGTTCACGATCCCCATAGTAACGTACGGAGGAGAGCAGCTTAGCAACACGGAGATAGAACCTTCTATCGGCAGATCGAGAGAACGCGCTTTATGGAATTGGTGGTGCTGTTCATTTGTACGGGAAAGGACGAAAAACAAAACATCAAGGCGTCTGACATCCACTGATTTTCCGTGTAAGTGTTCTTTTTCTAGACACCTTATAGTAAATAGACTAGGCGATCTACCTCATCCTGTCCTATGGTAGACACGACTGTAGCATAGATATACTTGACGATTATAGATTATGAAAATGGTCGAGTGATGTAGGTTAGTCAGTTGATGGTAGATTGATGTTTCAGAGTAGAAGAAAAATTATAATAAAAAGCACTGTTTCTGGTCGCCTATCCCATTTATCTGAAAGCCTAATCGCTTGTTCCTATCGATCTATTTAGCCACCTCCCTGCCATTATGAAGTTCGTAGTGGTTATTGTGGCCGCGGGCACGTTGGCCTTCCTCGGCGCCGTCATCTGCATCATCGCCAGTGTGTATCCTCGGAAACACGCGGCACCTTTCGGCGACAACGGTACCCTGACCTCGGAGAGCCTGTTGGAGCCTCTACCCCCGAGGTCCGTAGCTCACGCCGGCCCGCTGGGCGCTCTCCACGGTGCTGAATCATACGAGGGAGGAAACGGCTTGGGTATCGGCATAGAGGTTCCTACCCTGAACGAATTCAGTTCCGGGGGGGTGACAGGCGGCGGATCTCCGAAACAGTTCAGCTTCAACCGGTTGATCTGCACTCCTGTACCGGTCGGAGAATGCAAGCCCAAGAGCCTGCGGCAACAGCAGTCTGACGACCCCGGCCTGTACGGGGCAGGGGACGAGGACTCGACTTACCTCAGAACCACCGCGGATGATCTCAGGCAGATGGTCCTGCAACAGAACGACCAGATCCTCATGGACCAGAGGACCATCCGGGAGCTGACGGGGAAGCTAACCGAGTGCGAGAGTGGCCTCGAGGAGGACGACAGGAGTGTTCCCGAGCGGAGCGTGGGGATCTGGGCGGGCAACGGTCGTCTCATGGTCGGCGATGATGTGAGCTCTTCGGCCGCGGCCCAGCTACAGACGGCGCGGGCTGTGGAGGAGCTGGAGAGGGCAATCATGGACCTAAAGGATCGCATCGAGAAACTGGAGGTAATGCAAAATATGTTGACTAAAGGTTATAGTTTACAGGGCAAGGCAAAACCTGGACTATTGCTGTATGCATTCAATTGGGCACAGACTTACAGACGTTGGCAATTGGTTTAAAAACCACCCAAAAATAATAATAATGCAAAACATAAACTTTCCATAGCTCTGCACTAAAGGATATTTTCGACAATGAGTGGACCTAATTAAAATAGGCCACGTAGAACCCTAATATTATGCCCATATAAATGTAATGAATTATTATTATTATTATTATTATTATTATTATTATTATTATTATTATTATTATTATTATTATTATTATTATTATTATTATTATTATTATTATTATGCACGTGACACACTTGAGTATGCGTGCATAAAGCATGACACTAAACGGCCTGCACAATGGTATGGCAGTGACTGATAATAATAATAACATTATTATTAATAATAATAAACTTTATTTGTATAGCACCTTTCATACAAGAATTGCAGCCCAAAGTGCTTCACAACAGCACTAGAAAATTTACATAAAATGAACATAAAATAGACAGAATAAAAGCAATGTACTAAAGGAGAATAAGAAAAGGGTAACAGCAATGCAGGTAATAACAATATAGGACTCACAAGGTTTAAAACCCGAGTCTCCCCATCATAAAACACTTTTGAAGTTTGAAGTTACTTATCCGTTTTGACTGATTATCCTGCATTAATTTAGTTCCACTGTATATTACCCTGTTTCCCTTTTTCTTTTTTTAACAAGTTCATCATCCTTATCGCCCTGTCTCTTTCCTTACCATCCTACTTTCTCCTTTATTTTGAACCCTCTCACAAACGACCCATGGGTGCCCCTCTCTCTCAGCATCGTCATGCCTTGCATGCTTGCCACGAGCCCCGGGAAATGTGTTCACCCGCTGTCTCCCCCCTCTGTGAGGATATAAATAAAAGATGACGCTGGCTGGACGGAACAAGCGAGAGAGAGAGACCTTGAGGGTTCATGCCTGTGTGTGTGTGTTTGTGTGTGTGTGTGTGTGTGTGTGTGTGTGTGTGTGTGTGTGTGTGTGTGTGTGTGTGTGTGTGTGTGTGTGTGTGTGTGTATGTGTGTGTGTGTGTGTGTGTGTGTGTGTGTGTGTGTGTGTGTGTGTGTGTGTGTGTGTGTGTGTGTGTGTGTGTGTGTGTGTGTGTGTGTGTTTGTGTGTGCGTGAGTGAGAGGAAGCAGCTATTTTATAATCTCGGAAACACACACACACGCATGCACGCGCGCGCACACACACACACCCCCCCCCACACACACACTCACACACACACACACACACACACACACACACACACACACACACACACACACACACACACACACACACACACACACACACACACACACACACACACACACACACACACACACACACACACACACACAGCATCTCTGGTTGCCCCTTCTAGTCACAGCAGTCAGTTATAAGGTTGTCTCACTTAGTGTGAATTTATATCCAGACAGGTCCAGTCCTGCCTCAGCAACTGTCTCCATGTTTGATCTCCCATCACATCCACACATCCACACAGCTCTCTCTCTCTCTCTCTCTCTCTCTCTCTCTCTCTCTCTCTCTCTCTCTCTCTCTCTCTCTCTCTCTCTCTCTCTCTCTCTCTCTCTCTCTCTCTCTCTCTCTCTCTCTCTCTCTCTCTCTCTCTCTCTCTCTCTCTCCTGCTGGCTTTACCTTTTCTTTACCCTCTTCCTGTATTTTAGATAGATAGATATTTCTATCTGTCCACTTTCATGGAGATTTGTCATTGGCTTCACTGTGGTCGCAATCAATCGACAAGACAACACAGGACAAACACCACACAGGCACAAAAGACATTGGCCCAAAACAGCACAATACATAGAAAAAGGAGAAACAACAACAACAACACAAACACAGAGCTTCAGGTACCTAACCAGTACCATGGTTACGTAAAATGAAAAGCGAATAATTAATCAGAGCAACGGCATGTGGGATGAAGGACTTCAATATATAACTGCAGCTGAGGAGGTCCTCGTCCTTTCTTTACCATCTGTCCTCTGTCACATTCGCCCTTCTCACACCTGTTTGTCTTTGTTCCATTTTAAATTGATCATCAACGGCTCAGTTGTGTCTTGCATGTTTCTCACTGTTCACCTGCAACATTACCTCTTGACTTTTCTCTGTCTCCTTCCTAATGCCTCTCTCTCTCTCTCTCTCTCTCTCTCTCTCTCTCTCTCTCTCTCTCTCTCTCTCTCTCTGTCTCCCCTCCCTCTAACAGGCGGAGATAGGACCCGCTGCGCTCAACCTCACCGACACGTCCATCAGTGTGAGCAGCCCAGCCAGTAACAGTGCCAAGGCGCCACCCGCCGGTGGTGTTTCCGCTCCCCCTGCCGTCGCCGCCCCAGGAATCCACCGCCCCGCTGCCCCCGCCGGCAGGCAGCCGTCCCAGGGCTCCTCGGGGCGCGGCAGAGGCCCCTGGCGAGTGGAGGACCTGGAGGGAGAGCTGGAGAGGAAGATCAAGATGCTGGAGAAAGAGAGGCAGGCCATGAGGAAGGAGACCCACAACCACCACGAGAAGATCGACCAGGGCATCGACACGGTCAACCACCGCATCACCCAGCTGGAGCACAGTGAGTCCATGTACCTACATTTACATCACCCAGCTGGAGCACAGTGAGTCCATGTACCTACATTTACATCACCCAGCTGGAGCACAGTGAGCCCATGTACCTACATTTACATCACCCAGCTGGAGCACAGTGAGTCCATGTACCTACATTTACATCACCCAGCTGGAGCACAGTGAGTCCATGTACCTACATTTACATCACCCAGCTGGAGCACAGTGAGTCCATGTACCTACATTTACATCACCCAGCTGGAGCACAGTGAGTCCATGTACCTACATTTACATCACCCAGCTGGAGCACAGTGAGTCCATGTACCTACATTTACATCACCCAGCTGGAGCACAGTGAGTCCATGTACCTACATTTACATCATCCAGCTGGAGCACAGTGAGTCCATGTACCTACATTTACATCACCCAGCTGGAGCACAGTGAGTCCATGTACCTACATTTACATTACAGGTATTTAGCAGATACCATTGCAACTTGCAAAAAGTGCAGCGGTAGAAACTTGGTAGAAATGTCCTCAAATTCATGTATGATGACCACAGAAAGTAGCTAAACATTTTTCAAGATTTCAAGAGTTTTATTTGTCACATACATGCAGTGAAATGTAGGTGGCCATACCATGCCTGCCTAGAAGTGTAAATGAGGATGTGTAGTGTGTGTGTGTTCATGTGTGCTTGTATGTGGAAAAATCAGTATTGAGTGTTCTGATGGCCTGGGGGATAAGGGGTGTGGGTGTGGGTTTTTCATTGATCATATATAGTATATGTCGACACATGAGGAGTTTGCTTTGGAGATTAAACATTAGCTTTTTGGAACTTTCATAACACAATTGTAAATAAGATAAGATAAGATATTCATTTATTGATCCCCTTGCGGAAAATCAGGTATCATAGCAGCATGGGGGAGGGAAGGTACAACCACTTTTTTGTCGACACCCATTTGACTACATTACATTAGATTACATTACATTACATTCGATTAGATTCAAATGTATTGTCATCATTATACAGCACAAGTACAGTACAATGAGAAGAAGATTGGCATCCAACCAGAGTGCAAATGTAACAGTAAAGTGCAATAGTAATATACAATGTACTGGTGATTAAACTGGGTATACAATATATAAATGAGTACTACTGAGTATAGTGCTGATCAGATGTATGTACAGAGTTGTAGTATTCAGGTATAAAGACACTATGGTAGTAAGTCATACTGGCTGGCAGTGTAATAGTAAGAGTACACTATACTATATAAAGGATATGTATAGATATAGTGTCTACAGGTATGTAAAAAGGGTTATATACAGGTATGTACAGACAAATAATATATATATACGGTAAGTGTAACTGAGGGGTACAATTCCCTGACTGTATTACTAGATATGATACTTACTACCACTACCTTTGTACTTAATATTCGGCCACCCAGTACACGGCATAAATATATTATCATGAACACTCTCACGTAGATGAAACGGATCCAACACAAATGTACGAATTAGAAACAGGTCTTTATTTCTACACAGCGATGGTGTGTAGAATAAGCACTCAATCACTTAATTACATTTATGAATTGAAATAGTATGCACTTTTATGGCAAGGAGTATTCGTCGGTATATCAATAGAGAATGTCCAATCTCTGAAGGCGCAGGTGGTAAATATACGACCTGGAATAGTTAAGGAATAACAGCAATGATACTTTAATGATTATACTAGATACACTAGAGGGGGTTAATCCGGTCGCTTGTAAGCCGACAGGAGTAGGAGGGGGGGGGGGGGTAGAATCCGGCTGCCTCGTCCGGCCAAGGGTATCCCAGGTGAACCCACTGTAGTGCCGTTCAATGCGCCGGCGATCCTTGGACCACAGATGAAAGCAGGTGGACTCTTTGTGGGCCGGCTCTCTCCGGTCCACGGGGGAGAGACGTGAAGCGACCTCGTCTTGCAGAGCGTCTCCTCACCTTGCGTCCTCTCCAGGGGGGGGGGGTTCCAACACACGGCAGTGTCGGGGGTCTTTATCCATGGAATAATCAAAGTATCCAAAGCATAATCCGTGCCTGGGAAGGCGGGCTGTCGTCGGTAGAATAATCCGGTATACAGGTCCACTCGCTCGTCGGCTCTGGGGCTCCTCGGGTGCAGCTTCACATAGGGTCAACCACCCTGGGTAAGCAGCCAGTTCTCTGCCCGAAACGATGGGGTACTGACTACGGTAGTATTCTCACCGCACAAAGCACTATATATTAACAGACTATTATTAGCTTAATAGACTACGTCCAACTCGACGATATAGTGCCAAATATGACTATTCAAATATTAATATACACGATGTCTCAATACCGATGGTAGGCGAACTTGGCCTTACTCCCACACGTGGCGTCGCGGGGAGGCTTTACGTCTGTGACTCTATTGGAGGGTAAGAAACTGGACTGAAAAGAAAGTCCTACTTTAGTAGCGCAGTATATATACGCACTATGAACAAATAGTCCCATTAGTGGTGCGGTAGCCAAATTCCTACGCGGAACTAGGACTTGTTCGTACATGTCGAGCGGTACGTTTGAACTGGGTCTGAGGGGTATGGCAGCCTGGCACCAAGGTCTCGACCAATAGTAGAATGGAGACTATTATGGGATGTTCAGTAGGCTAGAATGGATATTCAATGCATATTGTACAAGGAATATACAAGGGATATCAGGGAATATTAGAGAATATACAAATACAATTAAATATATATATATAAATAAATATATATATTCGGTTTAATCTGGCCCTTCACAACAGCCACCCCCTGAATAGGTCCCAGACCTAATCAGTTAAACAGAGACAGATTAATCGCGTTGTCTATTTACACATAAGGGTTTGCTGTAGGGGTCAGTCAACTTCACAAAGTCATAGGGTTGTAGGGTCATGGTCATCATCGATTGTGTCTGGGAGTCGAGGCAGTTCTATGAGCCTCGCCACGGGACGGGTGTAAGTGCGACCCTGGACGAGCACTTCAGCTGCTCGGACCTTGCCGTCGGCACCGGTGATCACTTTGCTTACGCGGCCGGCCGGCCACATAGCTCTGGGCAGTGATTGATCAATAATCATGACGACTGTTCCTTCTGTCAAATTGTCTCTCTCCTTTACCCACTTCTGGCGGGTCTGTAGAGACGGTAGGTAGTGCAGTAGGAAACTGTTCCAAAACTTGTCGGCTAATACTTGGCTGTACCTCCACATTCGTCGGCCGTTCGCTTCTTCAGGCCGGTACATTGTCTGGGGTAATGCAGGATCTAGCCGCCCCATCAGGAGTGTGTTGGGGGTAACTGGGTCGATATCCGCCACATCACTGGAGACATATCCGAGGGGCTTCGAGTTAAGTACTCCCTCAATCTCCGTGAGGACTGTCATTAGGACTTCTTCCGCCACAGTCTGGGCCCCAAGTACTGCATACAGGGCTGTCTTTATGGAGCGCACTTCTCGTTCCCAAGTGCCACCGAAGTGGGGTGCGTTTGGGGGGTTGAATTGGAAATCAACCTGTGCTGGAGCGAGGTGGGTCTTAAGTTCTGGGCCCATAGCTTGGAAGCTCTCTCTCAGCTCTCTTTCGCCGCCTTTGAAGTTTGTCCCATGATCGGACAATAGGGTAGACGGTCTTCCTTTCCGTGATGTGAATCTACGGAAGGCCATAAGGAATGAGTCTGTGCTCATGGTCGGGAGAAGCTCGATGTGTATCGCTCTGGTGGTCATGCATTTGAATACAATACCCCACCGCTTCTCGGTTCCTCTTCCTTTCTTTATGTGCAGCGGGCCAAAGCAGTCCATACCCGTTGAGTGGAATGGCTTGTCACCGATTCGGAGGCGACATGGAGGAAGGTCAGCCATCCTTGGTATGCTGGGCTGCGCGCGCCACTTGCGGCAGTCTAGACATGTTCGCTGGAAGCGTCGTACCGCCTCTCTTCCTCGTAGGATCCAGTAACGACGTCTGATTTCCGCGAAGACTCTTTCTGCTCCTGCGTGATGTACATCCTCATCGTATTTCTTTATAATCAGCTCTGTGACCTTGTGTCGGCTGTTCAATACGATCGGGTATTTAATGTCATCCGGTAGATTGGGGGCTCTGCGTAGGCGACCACCCACTCTGATGAGGGTATGAGCGTCGCTCTCGGGGGCCAGATGAATTAATCTGCTGTCGGATGGGACGGGCTTTCCTCCCTGTAGACAGGCCAATTCATCGGGGAACGAGTCTCTCTGGGCTCGCTGCAGTAGAAGTAATTCTGCTTCCTCGTAGTTAGCTGCTGACATATCAGCGGGGGACTTGCACTCCGGGTGGTACCGCAGGAATGTTCTTTGTTGTGCACTCTCTATGGACGTGCAATCGTCTATGTTAGGGTCGGTGGAGGCTACGGTGCTCAATCCACAGAACACAGACTTCTTATTTTCCACCTCCTCTGGACTTGCTTCCCTCGGGATAGGCATGGGCCACTGTCCTTCCGGGAGTCTTAGGAATGCGGGGCCGTCACTGTAGACATTGCGACGGGTGAGGTCATCCAGGGGCATCCCCCGGGTGATGACGTCAGCTGGGTTCTGTTTTGTATCAACGTAGCGCCACTCTGTTTCTCCGGTTAACTCTTCGGTTAAGTCTTGAATCTCGGTGACTCTGACTCCCACGAAGACTTTGTACTTGCATGAGTCCGATTTGATCCAGGCGAGTACCGTCGTGGAATCTGACCACAGGATTGTTCTAGACACCGGTATGGTGAGCTCACGTTGGATGAGCGTGGCTAGGTGCGCTCCGGCTAGGGCTGCGCAGAGCTCTAGACGTGGGATAGATTGTTGCTTGCGTGGGGCTATTCTCGAGCGGGCGAGGACAAATGCTGTGTAGATCTCTCCCCCCTGGTCTTGGGCCCGCAAGTAGGCTACTGATCCGTATGCGACCTCTGAGGCGTCACTGAAGACGTGTAAGTCCATTTTACATGTCTCTGGCCTCACCGTGGGTGGGAAGTAGCTTCGGCGCATATTAACGCCTGGGAGTGAGTGGAGCTCCATCTCCCACTCTCTCCAGGTGGATGCAAGGTGTGCGGGAATGGGGTCGTCCCAGCCCTGGTCCTTGTCCCACAATGCTCGTACAATCATTTTTGCCCTGGTGGTGTACGGTAGAATACATCCTAGCGGGTCATATTGTCGGGCGAGTGTTGTGTACACACTCCGTCTGGTGGTCGGCGCCGCCGCCGGCCTTCCCTGCTCCGTAGTCAGGGGCTTGTGTCTGTAGTGAAGCGAATCTGTTTTGAATCGCCACACCAATCCCAGGGTCATCTCCTGGGCTTCTCCCGGGATTGTAGCCATCCAGGTCTCGCTGCTGGCTGCCTTGTCCTCGGAGGAGAGGCTGCGCAGTACTTGCGGATCGCTGCTGGCCCACTGCCTGAGATCAAAGCCGCCTTTGATCAATGAGGCGCGGAGTTTAATCAGGAGAGCCTCGGCTTCTTCCTGGGTTGAAAGGCTTTGTAGACAGTTGTCTACGTAGAAGCTGTTCTTTACGCTGTGTCGGACCTCTTCGTCCGCTGCTGGGTCCTCTGCTACATGTTTCTGTAGTGCAAATGTCGCACAGCAGGGGCTGCACGTCGTTCCGAAGGGGAGGACTTCCCATTGGTAGATGGCTGGGTGCTCATCTCCTGGCTTCTCTCTCCATAGGAACCGTAACAGGGGCTTGTCCGCCTCTACTAATCTCACCTGCAGGAACATTCCTTTAATGTCCCCGCTGATGGCCACCTTTTCCTGGCGGAAGCGGAGTAGAACGCCGAGTAGGGAGGGGCCGAGTGTGGGACCGGGCAGTAACTCTTTATTCAGATTTTGGGATCCGATCTGGTAGCTGCAGTTAAATACTATGCGGTCTTTACCGTTGTGATGGACCTTGTGGTGGGGCACGTACCACGATTCAGTGGTCTGGTCAGCCTCTTTAATGTCCATCTTTGTGACGTGTCCCGCTGTGATGAGCTTCTCAATCTCAGCGCGGTATACACTCTCTTGGGCGGGGTTCTTGGCTAAGCGCCGCTCCGTGTTCAGCAGGTACCGTTCTGTGGCGTCTGTCTTGGCGTGGAAAGTAGGCATTCCTTCTCGCCGCAGGAGTGCCGTGGCGTATCTCAACACGCCGTTGACCGGGACTCTCTTGGTCCCTGTCTCGAGGAGGTGAATTGCGTAAATGTCATCTTTAGAGCGAATGTCTTTCTTTCCGTTCTTAAAGGGCATTTGTTCCAAGGTCCATAGCCGCTCTACGTGTTGCAGGAGTGCGGTTTCTCCCTCTGTGACTCGGGAGTGGAGACATCTAGTGGCTGTACTTCGGTTGAGAGATTTGGCGAGCGGGCCTTGGAGAGTCCATCCCAAACGGGTCTCGACTGCTGCAGGGCAGCCTCGAGGTCCGGTATGAACCCGGTCTATCGGGACAATGAGGTCTGCATGGTCGGAGCCTATCAACAGGGTCGGCATAGCATTGTCTATGAGCGGGATCGGTAACTTGCGCAGATGTGCATATTTCTCCATCAGCTTGGCGACGGGGTATGTGTACCGCGACAGTCCTATTTCTTGGCTGGTGAAAGCGTCTGCAATCTGGTACCGTCGCTCAGGCTGGCCGCTTGCTGCGATAGAGAATGAGACATTCTCGCCCTTTATCGTCTTCAAATCTCGTCTTATTGTCCGAATTGTCATTTGGGTTTCGCTTCCCCGCAGCCCTAGCTGGGCCGCAGCGGAGGCGAGCAGCAGGGTCTTCTCTGACCCGTCATCGAGGACGGCGTAAGTGTCCAGGACTTTATTCTGGTAGCTTAGTGTCACACGCACTACTTTTAGGAGTACTCGGGCTCCACTGCTGCTGGCGGGATCGATGTACATGACGCTTGCTTTGCGGCTGGATGGTGCAGGTGAAGGGCGCCGTCTGTTACTGTCGTGAAGTATGTCCAGATGGGCTCCATCGCACTTGGTGCACCTTTTCTTTAAGCGGCATTCGGCTGCCATGTGTGAGCGCGCACAGCGAAAACAGCGCTTGTTGGACTTTATCCATTGACCTGCTTCCGCCGCGTTCAGCTTGGGGAAGGAGTCACATTGCGCTAGCCAGTGTTCTTTCTCACAGTAGGGGCACACTATCTTCCACTTCTCCGTTCTGGAGGGGGTACTGTGGCTCCTGCTGCTCGGTACTGACTCCGATTGGTGCATCACAGTCACCGATCTTCTTCCATCATTTAGTCGTCTGGTTCCTTCTCTGGAGCCAGGGGTGCTCCGTCCGAATGTATCTAGCCGTAGGCTGCTGACTTCTCTCGCCAGGAAGTCTGCTAGATCGAGGAGGTTCGGTTCGGGGCCATTCGGGTCTCTGTGGTCCCTCTGCCGCCTAAACCGCTCCTGACGAGCGGGCGGCAGCTTCTCCAGGATCCTTTCCACATTTGAGTTGGCGTAAAGTTCATGCCTCCCCTTCTCTCTTTGCGCTCCCAACATCCCTACCAGGGACTGCACTCTGATGGACAGGTCGTCCAGTGCTCGATTGTCTATTGCTGGGGGTAAGCGGTCGATGTGTCGGATCTCCTGGATCACGTAATCCCATATGCGCCCATACCTCTGGTCCAATGCTACCAGCGCTGCTGTGTATGGGGTGGTGGAAGTCGCGTAGGCGAGCGCTATATTATGTGCGCGGGGCACCTTTAAGTGCTTCAGTAGGATGGCGTATTTGTGGCGTTCATCCAATACATCCACCAACATGGTCTCCAGACACATGCGGAGTTCTGTATACTGGGCCCGGTTCTCTTGGGTGAAGTCGGGTACCATAGGCGTGCCAATGTATGACGCTGACTGTGGATACATCGGCGAGCGTTGGGGGAGAGGCCTCCTAGGCGAGTCTCCTCCCGCTCCTTGGTATGGGCTGGTACTGGCAGTGTACCATGGCCCGCTTGTCCAGGTGCTGTTCCTCGGTGCGGGTCGTGCGTCGTGCTCACCCGTGTATAGAGTCGGGGGTCTGTAGCGCAGCTCCGCGGGAGTATAGCCTGGGCTGTACCGGACCTCCTGGTCCGGTAGAGTACTGTGCTGTCTTCGGGCGTGGTTCTCCTCCTCTTCCTCTTCGTCTTCAGTTAGGTCATCCAGTGCTTGTAGTCTCTGGTTTAGCCTCTCCACAGGATATGCTGCTCCTTCCCGGTTGCTAGGTCTCGCTTGGACCGGTGGGGGGAGGTGGTCTGTGGGGGGTATAGACCTCGTCTGTTGGTCAAGTTCAGGGTTGTTTAGGGTTGTCCGTCTGATCAGCTGTTCTATTAGTTGCGACTGCTGTCTGTCGCGCGCTGCGTCCCGTTGAGCACCGGCTCGTTCTCGGGCCACATTCTCTTCCATCTGAATGCGTCTTATTTCTAGACGTATCTGCCCGTGTTCGCTTCGCTGCTGGATCTGCAGTCGGTCGCGTTCAGCAGCGGCGTTCAGGCTGATGAGGAAGGCCTGCTGTAGGGTCCTCTCTGCCTCTGGAGAAGGCGGTTGTATAGGGGAGCCTTCCCTCGGGGTACTCCTTGCGGAGCCTTGGAGCTCTATCTCCACGGTGCTCTCCCCGTCTTCTTCCGTGCCGAGTTCTCTCTCGGTAGCGTTGTATTCCTCCCGGGACTCATCGGGGACTACTTCTTCAGTACTGGCGGGGTGTGAAGTCATGTCTGGTTCCCACTGGTCCCCACCGTGAACTTGGTCAGTTACATTAGAGCCCGTAGGGGCCTCTATGGTCGGGGTAGTCTGGGCGTTGGGGTTAGACATACTTTTACTTTCTAGTTTTACCGCGTTTACTGTTAGTAGAAGACTAGGTTGTTGACTGACAGCGTAGGCCTCTAAGTACTGAGGGAGCCGTCGTTCGCGCTGCGGGCGTTGGTTAGGAGGATCGTTTCGTGGAGTGTTCATCATAGGCCATTTCAATATTAATAACACTATATTAATATTACACTAATTACCCTCCGGCTCGAAGGACCAATTGTAACTGAGGGGTACAATTCCCTGACTGTATTACTAGATATGATACTTACTACCACTACCTTTGTACTTAATATTCGGCCACCCAGTACACGGCATAAATATATTATCATGAACACTCTCACGTAGATGAAACGGATCCAACACAAATGTACGAATTAGAAACAGGTCTTTATTTCTACACAGCGATGGTGTGTAGAATAAGCACTCAATCACTTAATTACATTTATGAATTGAAATAGTATGCACTTTTATGGCAAGGAGTATTCGTCGGTATATCAATAGAGAATGTCCAATCTCTGAAGGCGCAGGTGGTAAATATACGACCTGGAATAGTTAAGGAATAACAGCAATGATACTTTAATGATTATACTAGATACACTAGAGGGGGTTAATCCGGTCGCTTGTAAGCCGACAGGAGTAGGAGGGGGGGGGGGGTAGAATCCGGCTGCCTCGTCCGGCCAAGGGTATCCCAGGTGAACCCACTGTAGTGCCGTTCAATGCGCCGGCGATCCTTGGACCACAGATGAAAGCAGGTGGACTCTTTGTGGGCCGGCTCTCTCCGGTCCACGGGGGAGAGACGTGAAGCGACCTCGTCTTGCAGAGCGTCTCCTCACCTTGCGTCCTCTCCAGGGGGGGGGGGGTTCCAACACACGGCAGTGTCGGGGGTCTTTATCCATGGAATAATCAAAGTATCCAAAGCATAATCCGTGCCTGGGAAGGCGGGCTGTCGTCGGTAGAATAATCCGGTATACAGGTCCACTCGCTCGTCGGCTCTGGGGCTCCTCGGGTGCAGCTTCACATAGGGTCAACCACCCTGGGTAAGCAGCCAGTTCTCTGCCCGAAACGATGGGGTACTGACTACGGTAGTATTCTCACCGCACGAAGCACTATATATTAACAGACTATTATTAGCTTAATAGACTACGTCCAACTCGACGATATAGTGCCAAATATGACTATTCAAATATTAATATACACGATGTCTCAATACCGATGGTAGGCGAACTTGGCCTTACTCCCACACGTGGCGTCGCGGGGAGGCTTTACGTCTGTGACTCTATTGGAGGGTAAGAAACTGGACTGAAAAGAAAGTCCTACTTTAGTAGCGCAGTATATATACGCACTATGAACAAATAGTCCCATTAGTGGTGCGGTAGCCAAATTCCTACGCGGAACTAGGACTTGTTCGTACATGTCGAGCGGTACGTTTGAACTGGGTCTGAGGGGTATGGCAGCCTGGCACCAAGGTCTCGACCAATAGTAGAATGGAGACTATTATGGGATGTTCAGTAGGCTAGAATGGATATTCAATGCATATTGTACAAGGAATATACAAGGGATATCAGGGAATATTAGAGAATATACAAATACAATTAAATATATATATATAAATAAATATATATATTCGGTTTAATCTGGCCCTTCACAACAGTAAGAATACATATATATATACAGCATTATTACAGCATTATTGTACATGCAGGTGTATAAATAGGTATAGAATAATTGTATGCAGGTATATTAAGACAGATTATACAGTATATATATGCAGTAAATATAAATATATACATGTATATGTATGGTATATACAGCACTATTGTACATATCATACAGAGTTATATGGGTAGACTATAGTATGAGGTAAGGATATTCTCTCCCTTACTCTCTCTCTCTCTCTCTCTCTCTCTCTCTCTCTCTCTCTCTCTCTCTCTCTCTCTCTCTCTCTCTCTCTCTCTCTCTCTCTCTCTCTCTCTCTCTCTCTCTCTCTCTCTCTCTCTCTCTCTCTCTCTCTCTGTATCTCTCTCCCGCAGCCCTTACAGAGCCATCATTCCCAGACGGCTTTGTCCTCTCCTTCCCCATGCGCACCAACTACATGTATGGCCTGGTCAGGAAGGAGATGACGGAGATGTATGCCTTCACTGCCTGTGTGTGGCTCAAGGCCAAGGAGGGGGGCATCGGCACTCCCTTCTCCTACTCTGTCCCGGGACAGCCCAATGAGCTGGTGCTGCTACAGGGGGTCCATAATCCTGTCGAGTTACTCATCAATGACAAGGTAAATATTAACATTAATAATAATAATAATAATAATAATAATAATAATAATAATAATAATAATAATAATAATAATAATAATAATAATAATAATAATAATAATAATAATAATAATAGAATAGAATAATAATAATAATAATAATAATAATAATAATAATAATAATAATAATAATAATAATAATAATAATAATAATAATAATAATAATAATAATAATACACTTTATTTGTATAGCACCTTTCATACAGAAACTGCAGCTCAAAGTGCTTCACAACAGAAAAAAGACAGGCATAAAATGATAAAGTGCAGACATAAAATCACAGTTTTTCACATTAGGATCTAACATCCCAACAGGCCACCTTGTTTATGGTTTGATTCTGTTTTAAATAGACAATAATAAAAAGAGATAAAATAGACAGAGTAAAATAGTGCAATAGTGCAGTGCAATACAATTGTAGAATAGAATAGATAAAAGAATATATATATTTTACAGTGCAATAAAATAGTTCTGGATTACTGTTCAACAGTTCAAAGTCGTCTTTACCTTCTCTGTTTGGTATCCACAGTTTAAATCTTGACAGTCTTCCCTCCTGTTTTATACTCACTTTGACCCTTCGAACCTCCCACCCAGGGCAAACCTCCCTCTCAGGGCGCAGTTCCCTCTCTCACGGTGCAGTTCTAGGCCTGTGTCCTACACAGTTTTAAAGTCTGACAGTCTCTTGTTTGATACCCACACAGTTTAATACCTGACAGTTTTGAACCTGTAATAAAAAGCAATAGACAGAGTAAAATAATACAGTGCAATAAAATAGTAGTATAGAATAGATAGTAAAATTATGCAATAGAATGGACAGAGTAAAATAGTGCTACAGTACAATCAACAGTGTAGTGTATTAGAAGGCTATGGTGAAGAGGTACGTTTTTAGCTTGTTTTAGCTTCTCTAGCTTCCCTAATGTCCATAGGTAGTGTGTTTCATAAATTTGGTGCATAGTTTACAAAGGCTGCATCCCCGATTTTCCTTAGACTGTGGCTTGGAACCTTCAATAGACCAGTAGTAGATGATCGCAATGTTCTAGGAGGCACATAGTTGACTAGAGAATTTGCAATGTAGCTTGGTCCTGTTCCATTTAGTGCTTTGTATATAAGGAGGAGGACCTTGAAATCAATTATAAATGTTACCGGAAGCCAGTGTAGGTTAGCTAATACTGGACTGATGTGGTCTCTCCTCTTGGTTCTAGTTAGTAGCCTAGCTGCCGAGTTTTGAATGAGTTGGAGTCGTTCTGTGTTTTTCTTTTGGGAGAAAGAATATACCGGTAAATCCTTTATTTATCCTGAGGGAAATTCGGCACTACAGATCGCTCACAGTAAACAATAAACATTTAGGTAGTCAATATGACTAAAATAAGAATAAGAATGTAATAATGTAAAAAAAAAAAATAAGAATAAAGAATAAAATACGGTCCAGGATATACATTCTGGTATGTATATACATTCTAAAATCTTAAATATAAAATATACAGCCAAAAATATACAGAACTATACAGTAAAATGTACAGTAATAAGTGTAGAAATTGTAAAGTGTAAAGTGTCCAGGAAGATTGTGAGAAGTGTAAAAATGTTTAAATGTCCAAGAAGATTATGCCAGACTGTAATGTCACCCTGTGCTCAGTGATGCAGTGAGGCACAGTGATGCGTTATAGAGTCTGATGGCTACAATCAATTAATCAATCAGATTTATTTATAGAGAACATTTAAACATGACACATGTCAACCAAAGTGCTGTACAGAGGGTAGATACACATAGATACATCTAGAGTCTAGACATTATAGACAACAATCACATCTCAGTTATACAGGAGGACACACAAGCAAACAGGGCATGAGTCAGTGTAAATCGGGAAATGCTAATGAGTAGAAGTGGGTTTTGAGTCTAGACTTGAAGGCATCTGTCGAAGGGGCAAGCCTAATGGAGGTGGGGATGCTGTTCCACAGTTCAGGGGCTGCGACAGCAAAGGCACGGCCCCCCCTGAGCTTAAGGTTAGACCTCCGGACAGGAGCCTCTGATCGGCTGACCTGAGGGACCTGGTGTTGGAATAGGGGGAGAGGAGGTCTGAGATGTAGGAGTGGGGCTGACCATTAACTCATTGACCACCGGGAATTAGTCGGGCCCCGTTCTAGCACTGCCACGCTTTAAAAGATAGGAGTGCGTCACCTTGTTTGTAGAGCTATAACTATATTCTATATTATAGCTATGGATACAATGCTATGGCCCATTTGACATCGCCTATCTATCGTTCAATATGTGAAAAAGAATAAATGTTTCCATCCATACGTTCCCGTGTTATACCGTGGTGAATATAAGTATCATTATAGCGTGGTCTGGGGTAATTCCCGAAAGGCTGAGTAATAGGCTTATATGTCAATTCTACCATAAACGTTGCCGTTTCTTGCCTGTACACGCTATTATTCCGAAATCAAATCTATATCATAGGTCAGGGCTATTCAACTGGCGGCCCGCGGGCCAGATCTGGCCCGCGGGATGATTCTGACCGGCCCGCAAAAGATTACATGATAATACATTTAAAAAAAATAAAAAATCAATTAACTTTTTTCTTTTCATGTCAACGTTCACACGCACAATTTTGCCAAAAGTCACTCAATTAATGACAGATTTCATTGATAAATTGAGGGAAAACTTTGCAAGTCGATTTGATGAATTTGACATGCCCAGAGAATTGATACATTTTGTGAGCAACCCATTTGCCAATATAGCTGCTATTTCCACAAAAGGACAGGAGTTCCTTGCATCACTTCACATTGATGAAGGTCTCCTGCAACTTGAAATAATTGACATGCAAGCATCATCTGCTCTGAAGCAGGCACTTGAGAATGAATCCACCACAACATTTTGGATAAAGTGTATTCATGTCAACACATTCCCCAAAATAAAAATGCTGGCAATATCTGTGCTAACAATGTTTGGCTCAACATACACCTGTGAATCCAGTTTCTCTCACATGAATGCCATTAAAACAAGCAACCGTGCCTCCTTGACAAATTAGCATTTGCATCACTGTTTGCGGGTAGCCCTCACTTCCTATGAACCCTCTTGCCATTGCCCAGTCAAAGAAGTGCAATCTCTCTCATTAGATGTGTGTAAGTAGGCTAGGCCTGTCTGCCCCCCACCCCCCCTGATTGAGAGTTAAGAGTGGACAATAAGTGCTAATAAGATGCTGTGATTTGCTGTTGTTGCACAGACATGAAGCACTTTTTCATAAGCTCAGCTGCACTATAAATGTGTTTTTTGTTCAAGTGTTGATGTTAGAATGTTCAGATGCACATCATGCACTTGTTTGTTTTTTATTTAATTTTTATATTGAAATGTTGAAGAGGAGATGTTGCAGTTGTTGCACAGTCATAAATGAAGCACTTTTTGCAGGAGATGTTGCAGATGTGGCACATAAATGAAGCACTTTTTTTGAAAAGTATACTACTTTTGCAATGTAGTTAAATAAAAGTTGTGAAAATGTGGTTGCGTGTTGTGTACATATATTCATAGCACGGGGAGGCGCCGTGGCAGTCCGGCCCCTGGCCCCTTGGGTTTCTGACAATGTGGCCCCCTGAACCATTTAGTTGAATAGCCCTGTCATAGGTATTATGTTCCATCATGAATGCATGAAAGGGGGGGGGGGTCGTTTCTGATTATTTGATTGGCAGTAACGGCATTCGCATTGAACACTAAAAACGCTTATCAGCCCGATCGGTATAAAAGCATTGCACGATCAAGCTAAAATTTACGTCAGATACTCCTTACCTGTGATCGGGAGTATTCCAAAAATAATATTCCAATTGTTTGATCGCCATCTGGTACATCCGATGTCCATTTGGTCCACGGCATAACCCACCACAACATATGGATCGGGGATATTTGCCGCGCTTCAATGTAACCGGGAGAACCGCTCCATTCGCCCGTCAAGGAAAAGTGAGACCGGAGACATTTGGCCGTTACACAGGCCAAGATACAAGGTTTCAAAGGGTGCTCGATACCGCCATCTAGCTGGATGCAGCCGGTATTGCACTTTGGCGATCTCAGACTCATTCCCTATGGTAACACGAGATCCCCGGATGAATAATGAATAAAAATATCGGAAAAAAAGGAAAAACGATCAAATAACGTATATATACATGGTTGGCATTCAACGGTTGTCGGCCAAACACGTATATAAACGTTGTTGGCAGGGATTGAGTTAAGGGCTTTAAAAACGAGCAGGAGAACCTTTAAATGTATTCTGTAGCGTACTGGAAGCCAATGAAGGGAGGCAAGGACAGGGGTGATGTGGTCTCTCTTACGGGTTCCGGTCAACAGTCTGGCAGCAGTGTTTTGTACTAGCTGTAGGCGGGACAGGGAAGACTGGTTACTCTCTAAATACCTATATAGAGAGAGTTGCAGTAGTCTAATCTAGACGAGGTGAAAGCGTGGATAACTCTCTGGATAACAATGATATACGATAGTCTAAGAGATAGAAGCGGGGATGACTTTCCCCAGTTCATTAACTCATTCCCTGCCAACAACGATTTAACGATTCTAGTAGCCTGGACCGAGGGCTTTACCCGATCGCATTGAATAGTTTTCGGGACCCCCGATTCATTATGCTGTGGTGGGTTATGTCATGGCTCAAATGGACATACGATCTACCCGATGGCAATCAAGTAATTGGAATATTCTTTTTGGAATCTCACCGGCCACAGGTAAGAGCAATTTAACATCAATTTCAGCTTGATTGTGCCTTGTTTTCATAGCCATCGCCCTGATCAGCGTATGCTGTTGTACTAACGAATGCCGTTATTGACAATCAATTAATCAGAAATGACTCCCCCCCCCTTTCATGCATTCATTGTTAGGGTTTGAAACCGACCTCAAACGCACAGCACAGACAGGTAGTTCAGAGTTAGCCAAATACTAGGGCGTATTTATTTTCAGAGTCAAAAAGGACTCTGTTAAGGACTCAAGTTACAATCTTGAAACAAAGGGAGACTGCCTTCAGCAGAGTTATCTGCGGCTCTGCAGATCTTCTTGGTGTTCGAGGTGGGGAAACGGTATTGACGCTGAAGCGGCTCTGCAGATACTCCCAGCTTCAACTCGAGGTGGAAAAGAGAGAGAGAGAGAGAGAGAGAGGTAAATAACAGTCCACATCACACAGAGGCAGTGCGGTCTCCTCCCTTAGCTGAGTCAGAACAAACAAAACGATATCTTCAGTGTTCACCACAACACACAATTTAGCTGAGGGTCAGGGCAAAACAAAAACGATAAACTTCTGTGTCTCTTCTAAACACACACCCCAGCTGAGTCCAGTGCAAGCAAATGATAATCTTCAGTGTCTCCTTTAACACACAACTTAGCTGAGTCAAGTGTAAGCAAAAATAGAACTCTTCAGTGTTCTTCAAAACACACAAAACAGAATCGTCCAAAAAAGGGTTTGGTTCAAACTCACCAAAGCGCAAGAGTAAAGCGGGTAAACGAGGCGCAGCTCAAAACGGGGGACAAGGTCTTCACCAGCGGCAATCCACAGATGTCCTGGAGGGAGAGTAGACGAGGCACAGCAACGGGGAACAACAGGCAGAAACAGAAGTATTCAAAACGACCCGACATTGATTGAAGGGAAGTCCCAGTATAAAAAGCCTCTGGGGCGCTAATAAAAAACTATGACAGGTGCGCGCTGGAATTGATACTTGCTCCAAAAGCGTGTGGCGGGGAATGCACCAATCAACACAGCACCTTAAAGGAGCGGAGCGTGTGGCAGGGAATGCATCAATCAACACAGTACCTTAAAGGAGCGGAGCGTGTGGCGGGGACTGAACCAATCCTCACATTCATGATGGAACATAATATACCAATCATATGCATTTGAATTGTAGCGTGTATAGGGACGAATTGCCAATGGATTAAGTATAATATGCATCACGGCCTATTACTAGCCTCCCAGGAATTACCCTAAACCGCTCTAAAACCATACTTATATTCACCTCGGTATAAAACGGGAATGTATGGATGGATTTTTTTTTTCTTTTTAACATCTTGAACGATAGATACTCGATGCCAAATGGGCCATAGTATTGTATCCATAGCTATAATATATATATAGTTATAGCCCTGCAAACAAGGTGAGCGACTCCATAGACACATAGCGTGGCAGCACATAGTCATATCCCGTTCCCAGCGTGGTGATCAATGAGTTGAAAGATGAAAACAATTTTAGCGTGGATATATATTTCTCTGCTGGAAAAAGGAGGACAGAGCTCACACAAGTATACAAGAAGACACCTCTGTTTCTTGCAAAGGGCTCTGTTTCTTGCAGACTACTACAATTATTGTGAACCAGACAGAGTTCCGTGGACCAAATAAGAGCATCTCAGATTTGTTCACATTGAAGGGCTGTAAAATGTTTTGTGGCATCCACCACTGGGTGTCTACGGTAAGCTTTACGTTTGGCTAGGGTGACAGGGTCACATGTTTTTATGGTATAATAATAATAATAATAATAATAATAATAATAATAATAATAATAATAATAATAATAATAATAATAATAATAATAATAATAATAATAATAATAATAATAATAATAATAATAATAATAATAATAATAATAATAATAATAACAATAACAACAACAATAATAATAATAACAATAATAAAAATAACACTTATTGTTATTATTATTATTAATAATAATAATAATAATAATAATAATATGATTAACACTTTGATCGCCATGGTTAAATTCATAATTTACCATCCCTCGCCATTGTCTATGGAGAAGTTCCCCTTCTTTGCAGGGCTATAACTTTTTAAATTGTATTGCTAAATTGACATTATTATGGCCCATTCAATGTCCTATATCTATTGTTCAGGGTGTAGCAACGTTATACTTTTTCATTCACATATTCATACTAAAATACGGTAATAAGTATGTTTTTATCGTTTTCTGCAGCTTTCTCCAGAACTTGATTTATAGCCCCAAATGCATTATATTGATGATGAAATACAGTTTGATAGCGATCGGTGCCAGATATTTCAACTGGAGGTACTTCTAGAAGTTACTACGTATCATCTGATGTTGACCGGATGGGCGGGGGGTCGTTTATAATTCCGTGGCCAACGTTAGATGATTCATGTAGTGTGGGTGATATGGTCATCAGAGCAGTTAGTAAAGAACACGTTGGAAAATAACGCTGGATCTTACCATATATTCCTCGCGCCGTTGGACGATCAGCTTGGAGTAGACAGTTTTCTATTATGGGATGTTGATCTAGCTGAACCATTTCCAGGTTGTATAATACTATATACGTCCAAATAACGTTGTTTATTGAGTTAGGGCGAGCGATTGATTATCCAGTGTGTCGAGATGGAGTCCGGCTAACGATCGCGAGTGCCCGGACGAAATATGGGTGAGCACTTCCTGTTTGGCGCATCACTTCCTGTTGGGCGATCTGCCGATCGGCCACCAGATGGCGCTCTTGAACCGTTAGACAGTTGAGTGGAGCTCAGCAGTATATCTCAGGTCCCCGGAGGAGAAATATGATTTCGATCACAGATTTTTGAAATATTGATATCAAAGACGTGTTACGGCGTCTTCGGCAGAATGAGCATGGCGGGCAATGACGAGTTTCGGCGTTTCCGGCGATTAAAGTGTTAATAACCTTTATTTGTATATCACACATTCAGTACATATTTTAACAAGGTGCTTCTCAGTGTAGCAGTTAAAATAAATGCTGTCTTACTGGATTATCTGACCAAAGCCAGGGAAACATGTACAGACCAAAAAGGATTGGGCCTAAAATTTTACCATGAGGCACTGACATAATGCTAGACTTATTAATTGTAACAGATAATTAAACAGATATGATCTGAACCAATCTATTGCAGTCCCTGTGATAGCTTTGCAGACAGGTTTATAAGATTCTGTGGTGGATCCTCTTAAGTTAACCTTGTGGCTAAATAGCAGGAGCGATTGGTTTAAATGAGGAGGACTAACAGAGTGACGTGAAACAACAAACCAAGGCTTGAAATAAAGTTTAAGACATCATGGTATCCCTTGAACATTCCAATCCACATGACATACAGTAGATAAAATCAAGTTTGTATCCTATTTAGTCCAGATGACAAGATGCATATGTTGCCTTTTACATAGATAACCTATTAGCATGTGTTAATATATAAAAACTAAAAAGTTAATAATATGCTATTAATATTAATATACTGGTAGTGGGATTTCAAGATTCAATAGTTTTATTTGTCACATACATACACGAGACATGCAGTGAAATGTAGGTGGCCATGCCCGCCTGGATTGTGCAAAAATACAAACAATAAAATAAAAAATAGACATGATAAAAAAGTTATAAGAATAAAATACAGTACTAAACCTAAGAAGTAAAAAGTAATAAGTAATACTATACAAATATACAGTGGATTTAGAATATAAAAGATGTGCAAAGATGTATACAGTCATTTTTAAAGTTACCTTTTTTTTGTAATGTATTATGTATGTAGGGGTGTGTGAGAGGGTGTAAGTGAAGATGTGTAGTGTGTGTGTGTGTGTGTGTGTGTGTGTGTGTGTGTGTGTGTGTGTGCGTGCGTGCGTGCGTGCATGCGTGCATGCGTGCGTGCATGCGTGCGTGTTATTATTGGCAGCTTAGCCACGTGGAGAAGGAGGTGCTATGTGTACCCTTAAGTGTTCAGTGCTGCTTGGCCCCGATACATTTGATTCCCTGTTTATGTAATATAATTTGTGGAACCAAATAAAGTATTCAAATGTGTGTTCATAAATAAATAAATAATAAATGGCTGCATTATACAGTGCTTTTATCCAAAGCGCTTCATAATTTGTTCCTCACAATTTAGCCATTCACTCACACATTCACACACCGATGGCGGAGGCAACCATGCAAGGTGCCAACCTGCTCATCAGGAGCAATTATGGGTTAAGTGTCTTGCTCAAGGACACTTTGACATGGTGCTCGGGAGGAGCGGGAATCGAATCGGAAACCTACGGATTACCAGACGGCTGCTCTACCTCCCGAGCCACTGTCGCCCCCTGTTCATGTGTGCTTGTGTGTGGAGAGATCAGTGTTGAGTGTTCTAGCCCAGTGGATTTGATCTATTTTTTTTTTTATCTATCTAAGTTTTATAATGGGTAACTGGCCTATGTGGACGTCTCATTGTAACCGTCTGTCCCGTAGGTGGCACAGCTGCCCCTGTCCCTGCCGCAGGACGAGTGGCAGCACATCTGTGTGAGCTGGACCTTGAGAGACGGAGTGTGGAAAGCCTACCAGGAGGGCAAGATGAAGGGCCGGGGGGAGGGGCTGGCTGCCTGGCACCCGATCAAGCCCGGGGGAGTCCTCATACTGGGCCAGGAGCAGGTGAGAGAGACACACAGACGGAGAGAGGACGGATGGCTGAATGGATGGATGTACGCACAAACGGTATTCATTTAGACTGAAAGAAGGAACAGACAGGACCACGAAGTAAGCAGCTCACGGGCCTCTTCTGAGGACGAGCGATGAGCATTAAAATCACTGACTTGCTGATTGGTTGACAGAATTATGGCTACTCATTCCTAAGCGTATTTGTGTGATCTCGGGACGTTACAAGGAGAGCACCGTCTGTATCTCTCTCTCTCTCTCTCTCTCTCTCTCTCTCTCTCTCTCTCTCTCTCTCTCTCTCTCTCTCTCTCTCTCTCTCTCTCTCTCTCTCTCTCTCTCTCTGTCTTTCTCTCTGCCTCTCTCTCTCTCTCTCTCTCTCTCTCTCTCTCTCTCTCTCTGCACACAGATACCACTTCTCTCCCGCACTGCGTGCATTCTAAAGTATCTAAAGTAGAGTCTAAAGAATCTAAAGTATACGGACAATGTATAACGTATGAAGTATATCACGGCATACATACCTTATGCATACTGCACCTTATGTGTATACTGTATACTTACTCAATCAGAGCATATATTTAGCTTTTATTTTATTATATATATTAGATTATTAGATTATATATATATTGTAACTATATTTATTGTAAGGCAAATATAACAGAGGGCATACATACCCTCATCTGCACCTTGACCTATTTACACTGCCTACTTTCCCAGCATACTCAGTTAATTATATTGTTATATTGTTTACACTGCCTATTTTTATTCTATTTTTATTTGTACTTCTCCACTGTAATATAATTCTATGACCTGTATCATGTCTTCTACTTCACATGGACCTGTATCTCCCCTCCCCCATGATGCTATGATGCCTGAATTTCCCCCAATGGAATCAATAAAGGAATATCTTATCGTATCTAATCTTATTGCTTCGGGTCTGCCTTCAGTGATTAGAGATGACTATTCTGTCTCCTCCCTCCTCCAAGGACACACTGGGCGGACGTTTCGACGCCTCCCAGGCGCTGGTGGGGGAGCTCTCCCAGTTCAACCTGTGGGACCGAGTGCTGAAGCCCACCGAGGTGGCCGCCCTGGCAGACTGCAGCTCCGCCACGCTGGGTAACATCGCCCCCTGGACCGACCACGACGTGGACGTCTACGGCGGGGCCACCAAGGAGTCCTTGGACCCCTGTCACGCCGCCCAGAGGTCCAACCCGGTCAGCTCCAAACAATGAGGGAGGGAAGCGGTCGACCGAGTTGTTTTCAAGGTTCCTAAGTGCTCGTTGATTTAGGAAGGTAGAGGAAGTGATGATTCCGTTGAGGATTATAATTTTTTGTTTGAGGATCAGGAAGCTTTGCTGGTTGACTGAAAGATGAGAGAGAGGCGATTGCATAATTAGAACAGCGTACTGTAGATCTCTTTGTCTCCACACTCCATTGAGACTTGTGCTCAAACACAGAACCACCTTAATCAACGTCGGGCGTGGGTTGAATTCGTTTGAGAAGGGGAAAAGGTGCATTCTGTCATTTATTTATTTTTGATCCATGTCAAGTATATATTGCCCTCCGTTTTGGTATTTTACTCGATCGCCATCGATTTGACATGATGGTATTATGATTACAGAATGAACCTTTAACGATGGCATTGTTTATGGTGGATCTATTAACTCCTCGACAAAGCGACACAGAAGGTTTTGTCTTTCTTGTATTGTGTGCCAGTCGCTTGTTGTTATTTACGCTGAAATGTCGTTTGGTTTTTGAGACGTCATGTATTATCATTGCTATATCTATTGATTGTAGTACAACAACCAACCAAAATTACTTTTATGTTTATAATGCCTTTCTATTGCACATTCTGTTCATGTTTTGTATTTTGTTTTGTTGCATTACCATATTGATTTCTTAACGCAATGGTCTTTTAAATGTATTGTTCTACGTATAAATGTATATCCGCTTCTGTTGTTGTTGTCGTAGGCCCGCCCTCTCCCTGTGCTTTATCTCACAGTAACTTGCTAAGTTGTCTGCAACGGGCGTAAAGCAGTGCCAATCAATGAACTTGTGACATGGGACATTCAGCCAGCTTGACATCTGTAAATCCAACCCTGATGATCAAGTAATTGAGATCATGAACAATCTGGGTAAATCCGGTTGGAAGTTAGACCTGTTTTGTGTCAACAAATGTAAAGCTGATGGAATGTAAACACTATTTGCATGAGAGGAGGTCTGATTTTTCAATTGACAAGTGTATATCATGGTAGAAATCCCCCCACGCTGAAGCACGCGTATATGAATGTGGCATATTTTACCCTCACGGAATACCTTAGGTCTGTGTAATTGGGGGGGGGGGGGGGGGGGGGGGGGTTGTAGTATACAGTGTGTCTCACTGTTGCAGTATGTACGCCCCCTTGGCTTACCTCAGTTTCAGCCCCATACCATTGACATCCGTTTGTAAAGTGCCTGCCAAGGGCTCACGTGCCCAAAACAAAAGTCAAATGTCTTTACCTTATTCTTCTTCTTGTTCTTCTTCTCTTCTCTCTCTCTCTTTCTCTCTCTCTGTCTCGCTTTGGTTATGATGTTAAAAGCTGTGATATCAGTGTTGTGCTTGTTCATAATGTGCACCTCCATGGATTGTGTATGATATTGTGAAATATGTGGATGAAAAAACTATTAAAATGGCTATGACAAATGATATAGAAAAAAAACAATGCTTCCGGGTCGCATTGTCTGTGATGAGAGGAGTCCATGCGGATAGAATATTATCATGTGACCAGAGCCACGACATTACATTCAGTCATGTAGTTGAACGATTTGATCCAAAGCGACTTACAAGTTCTGTACAACAAGTCAGCAGGAAGGGTACAACTCTTTTGATTTAAAAAAACAATAATAATTTGGGGGGTTTTCTGTATTTTTCACCAATCCCAATTTAGTCGTTATAATATTATCATGTGACTAGAGCCACGACATTTACATTCAGTCATGTAGTTGAGCGCTTTTATCCGTGACTTACAAGTTCTGTACAACAAGTCAGCAGGAAGGGTACAACTCTTTTATTTATTTATTTTTCACCCATCCCAATTTAGTCATTATGCCATTCTCTTCCTGGTCGTTGGGCGCATTGCCCCACTGTCGGCCTGGGGAGGGTGTAGAACTACCACATGCCTCCTCCGATACATGTGGAGGCGCCAGCTGCCTTTTTTCACCTGACAGCGAGGAGTTTCACTGGGGGAATGTAACACATGTGGAGGTTCACGCTATTTCCCCCAGATCCCCTCCCTGCTGAACAGGCGCCCCCGACCGACCAGTAGGAGTCGCAGTTTACAACGACCAGGACGATACCCCACTGGCTATTGTGTTAGTAGGGACGACTGACCAAGCCGGAGGTACCGCTGACAGCTGGATTCGATCCTAGAGTCTCTGCGGTGGTAGGCGAGTGCTTAGTCCACTGCGCTACCCAGCCTTACCGGAAGGGTACAACTCTGGCAGCTAAGGGTCAATGATATTGTTTAGTAGGTAGTAATATAGGCAAGTTTAGTAAACTTACTGACTTAATAAACTTAGTAGCATTGTGTATAAAAGTAAAAAGACAGTTAGTCGTTTTCTTTCTTTTTAATTTCAATTTCATTTATTGATTGAAGAAGTGTGTTTTTAGTCAACAACAGAAAATTGGGCGGGTTTCGGCTGTCCTGACTGGTGGCAAGTTCGTTCCACCATTATAGAGTGAGGACCGAGAATATCCTGCTTCGCTTTGGATAGGAGTGGGTCTGAGGCAGCTCCTATCTGATCTCCTGGGGGGAGGTCATCAAAGAGAAGCAGGCTATTCTCGATCCTCACTCCACACAACACAATAACATAGTGTTAATTCATTTTGTGCAATGCCCCAAATGTTGCGATTCATCTGTCTGTTTCTTCGTCATTTGGCCCCAGTAAAAAAGATTAAAAATATACCTTAGGACAGAATATTTTCAAAAATCAATTAGGCTATACTTAGGCATAGAAACCCATGAATAAATAATTTGACTTTTAAGGGCCCTAAGATTTTCAAGCAGTCTTTCCATGACAACTTTCCCATTTTCAAAAACATAATCGTTATTCAGTCATTAACCGCCTCGAAAGAGTGCTATGAAAAATATTATAATACAGGCATCACTGTATTTATACAATATTATTGGGGGATGTATTGCAAGTTTGTACTGTATCTCTCTCTCTCTGTGTGTGTGTGTGTGTGTGTGTGTGTGTGTGTGTGTGTGTGTGTGTGTG